>NW_026652277.1:134901989-135445521 GCF_009828535.3 Hylobates moloch
ATCCTGAGTTCTAGTTTGATTGCACTGTGGTCTGAGAGACAGTTTGTTATAATTTCTGTTCTTTTACATTTGCTGAGGAGAGCTTTACTTCCAACTATGTGGTCAATTTTGGAATAGGTGTGGTGTGGTGCTGAAAAAAATGTATATTCTGTTGATTTGGGGTGGAGAGTTCTGTAGATGTCTATTAGGTCCGCTTGGTGCAGAGCTGAGTTAAATTCCTGGGTATCCTTGTTAACTTTCTGTCTCGTCGATCTGTCTAATGTTGACAGTGGGGTGTTAAAATCTCCCATTATTATTGTGTGGGAGTTTAAGTCTCTTTGTAGGTCGCTCAGGACTTGCTTTATGAATCTGGGTGGTCCTGTGTTGGGTGCATATATATATTTAGGATAGTTAGCTCTTCTTGTTGAATTGATCCTTTACCATTATGTAATGGCCTTCTTTGTCTCTTTTGATCTTTGTTGGATTAAAGTCTATTTTATCAGAGACTAGGATTGCAACCCCTGCCTTTTTATGCTTTCCATTTGCTTGGTAGGTCTTCCTCCATCCCTTTATTTAGAGTCTATGTGTGTCTCTGCACATGAGATGGGTTTCCTGAATACAGCACACTGATGGGTCTTGACTCCTTATCCAATTTGCCAGTCTGTGTCTTTTAATTGGAGCATTTAGCCCATTTACATTTAAAGTTAATATTGTTATGTGTGAATTTGATCCTGTCCTTATGATGTTAGCTGGTTATTTTGCTTGTTAATTGATGCAGTTTCTTCCTAGCCTCGATGGTCTTTACAATTTGGCATGTTTTTGCAGTGGCTGGTACCAGTTGTTCCTTTCCATGTTTAGTGCTTCCTTCAGGATCTCTTTTAGGGCAGGCCTGGTGGTGACAAAATCTCTCAGCATTTGCTTGTCTGTAAAGTATTTTATTTCTCCTTCACTTATGAAGCTTAGTTTGGCTGGATATGAAATTCTGGGTTGAAAATTCTTTCCTTTAAGAATGTTGAATATCGGCCCCCACTCTCTTCTGGCTTGTAGAGTTTCTGCTGGGAGATCAGCTGTTAGTCTGATGGGCTTCCCTTTGTGAGTAACCCGACCTTTCTCTCTGGCCGCCCTTAACATTTTTTCCTTCATTTCAACTTTGGTGAATCTGACAATTATGTGTCTTGGAGTTGCTCTTCTCGAGGAGTATCTTTGTGGCATTCTCTGTATTTCCTGAATCTGAATGTTGGCCTGCCCTGCTAGATTGGGGAAGTTCTCCTGGATAATATCTTGCAGAGTGTCTTCCAACTTGGTTCCATTCTCCCTGTCACTTTCAGGTACACCAATCAGATGTAGGTTTGGTCTTTTCACATAGTCCCATATTTCTTGGAGGCTTTGTTCATTTCTTTTTATTCTTTTTTCTCTAAACTTCTCTTCTCGCTTCATTTCATTCATTTCATCTTCCATTGCTGATACCCTTTCTTCCAGTTGATCGCATCGACTACCGAGGCTTCTGCAATCTTCGCGTAGTTCTTGAAACTTGGCTTTCAGCTCCATCAGCTCCTTTAAGTCCTTCTCTGCATTGGTTATCTGTCTTTTTGTTTGTCTGTGCCCTGCCCCCAGAGGTGGAGCCTGCAGAGGCAGGCAGGCCTCCTTGAGCTGTGGTGGGCTCCACCCAGTTTGAGCTTCCTGGCTGCTTTGTTTACCTAAGCAAGCCTGGGCAATGGCGGGCGCCCCTCCCCCAGCCTCGCTGCCACCTTGCAGTTTGATCTCAGACTGCTGTGCTAGCAATCAGCGAGACTCTGTGGGCATAGGATCCTCTGAGCCAGGTGCAGGACACAATCTCCTGGTATGCTGTTTTCCAAGCCTGTTGGAAAAGCGCAGTATTAGGGTGGGAGTGACCTGATTTTCCAGGTGCCGTCTGTTACCCCTTTCTTTGACTAGGAAAGGGAACTCCCTGACCCCTTGCGCTTCCTGAGTGAGGCAATGCCTTGCCCTGCTTCGGCTCACGCACGGTGCGCTGCACTGACTGTCCTGCACCCACTGTTTGGCACTCCCTAGTGAGATGAACCCGGTACCTCAGATGGAAATGCAGAAATCACCCGTCTTCTGCATTGCTCACGCTGGGAGCTGTAGACCGGAGCTGTTCCTGTTCAGCCATCTTGAACCTCTTACGACAAACCTGACAAAAACAAGCAATGGGGAAAGGATTCCCTAATTAATAAATGGTGCTAGGAAAACTGGCTAGCATATGCAGAAAACTGAAACTAGACCCATTCCTTACACCTTATACAAAAATTAACTCAAAATGGATTAAAGACTTAAATATAAAACCCTAAACCATGAAAACCCTAGAAGAAAACCTAGGCAATACCATTCAGGATATAGGCATAGGTAAAGACTTCATGACAAAAATGCCACAAGCAATTGCAACAAAAGCTAAAATTAACAAATGGGATCTAATTAAACTAAAAGTCTTCTGCACAGCAAAAGAAACTATCATCAGAGTGAACAGGCAACCCATAGAATCGGAGAAAATTTTTGCAATCTACCCATTTGACAACAATGTTCAAGGAACTTAAACAACTTTACAAGAAAAAAACCATGTCAAAAAGTGGGCAAAGTATATGAACAGACACTTCAAAAGAAAACATTTATGTGGTCAACAAACATTTAAAAAAGCTCAACATCACTTATTATTAGATAAATGCAAATCAAAACCACAATGAGGTACCATCTCATGCCAGACAGAATGACAATTATTAAACAGTCAAAAAACAACAGAGGCTAACAAGGCTGTGGAGAAATGGGAATGCTTTTACACTGTTAGTATAAACAGTGTAAATATTGTTTATACTATTTATAAATTAGTTCAACCATTGTGGAAGACAATGTGGTGATTCCCCAAGGATCTAGAACCAGAAATACCATTTGAACCAACAATCTCATTATTGGGTATGTAATCAAAGGAATATAAATCATTCCAATATAAAGATACATTTACCTGTATGTTTATTGCAGCACTATTCACAATAGCAAAGAGATGGAACCAACCAAATGCTCATCAATGATAGACTGGATAAAGAAAATGTGGTAGTATACATCATGGAATATTATGCAGCCAGAAGAAGGAGTGAGCTCATGTCCTTTGCAGGGACATGGATGAAGCTGGAAGCCATCATCCTCAGCAAACTAACACAGGAACAGAAAACCAAACACTGCATGTTCTCACTCATAAGTGGGAGTTGAACAATGAGAACACATGGACACAGGGAGGGGGACAACACTCACCAGGTCCTGTTGGGTCATGGAGAAGGGGAAGGAGAGCATCAGGACAAATAGCTAATGCATGTGGAGCTTAAAACCTAGGTGATGGGTTGATAGGTGCAGCAAACTGCCATGGCACACATATACCGATCTAAAAACCTGCACATTCTGCACATGTATCCCGGAACTTAAAGTAAAAAAATGAAAATGAAAATATCCTGGACATTTGTAAATATAGAGATGAAGCCTTGTGAGAGGATAGAGCTGAAGTTCTGAGAGGTATAAGCATAAAAATGTGACTTCAAGATATGAGAAAATATTAAGTTACTGTGAGAAAGATTATAGTCTGGGAACAGAAGGAGAGAAAGGAACTAGGAAGAGAAACAGAAACAGATAAGATAGAGAGGTAGGAGCATAACTAGGAAAATCTAGTGCCATTGCAGCCAAGAGGAGGGGTTTTGAGATGATGGTACACCATGTCAGATAATTAATATAATCTATGTCAAAAAAATGACTTCCAAAAGACCTTTAAATTTGGCAGTTGGGACATTATTAATGACCTCATGCAAACCTCAGTGGTGAAATATTTACAACTACTCACATAACATTCTCTTCTACATAGACAAGTTGAAGGGGAAAAAAAGGTAATTTTTTATTCTTTCAGTGAAAGGAAAAATATTCAAAAGTTATCTGAGTGAGGATAACAAAAGAAGACCTGAGAAGGCCATTCAAGATTTGCCCTAATCTGCCTTCCTTAGGAAGCTTGCCATGATACCCCCAGAGATGCCAAGGTGCCTGTTCTCCAGGGACCTTGTGTCCATGACTAACTGGAACAGACTGGGCTCAGTGCCTCAGAGCCAGGGCCTGGGGCTCTTGCCTCTCTATTGATCTAGCATGGTGTCTGACCCAGAGGATCACATTAAATATTTATGTAATAAATAAATGAATGAAATGTCTATGGATTGGAATGGGGGAAGAGGAGGTGTTGATACTTTCTGGCAAATCCCAGTGTGTCATATGAAAACCTCTTTAATTATAATATATTCACACTTTGTCAGGATTGTTACACTTGCTCAAATTTAATAGGCACTTTTATGAAAGATTTTTATTCCTATTCACACACACACAAAACCCCCCACACATCAGTACTGTCAAGACTGACCAGTCTATTTTCCCCTTTAACTGGCAGCATTCATATTCACTTTATTGTGTGAAATAACATTGTTTCCTCTTCCCTTTATCTTGCTTATGTCTGACCTTCCATTAAAAGTTGCTAAGAAACTGCTTAGCAAATAGTCAGGGTGCTCCTCACTGACATCTTCCTTTTGTGACTTGTCAGCTATTCTGTTGGTCCATTCCCTTGCCATAAGCGTTTTTAGGCTTCTTTTTATCTCCTTTCAACAAACAAGACTAAAGCTCAACATTTTCCCCCCATTGAAAGGAAACATCCACTGCCTCTAAAGCTTTGCTGCATACAAGCAGCCTTCATACACCTGCCAGTTAAGAGGAGAGTAGATTAGCAAAGCTTCCATGGGCTTTTGATTTTTATTAGTGGTTTTGCACAGTGTGCTAAGCAAGTCATAAGTTAAAAAAAAAAAAAAAAAAAAAAAAAACGCTCAAAATACAAATTCCGTGATGCTCACTGAAATCAACCAGAGTTGGAGGACATGAAATAAGAGGTCATGGGCTTCCTTTCACACAAAAAACAGTGCACGATCCACACTATCCTGTGAATATAAGGCACTTTAGGATGTTAAAATAGAATTCTACCATACCCAAGGAATGGCTCTCCCCAGAATTACAGCATACACTGTAAATACAATTTGCACAACAACAAATCCCTCCTCTGTGTTTCTCAGTATTTCTCCTGATGTAACTGATCACATCGAACTACATGCCAAGGACAATCCTGAAAAGGAAAACAATTCAAAGCAATCTTTATTATATGCCTATTATGGGTTAAATAATATCCTAGAGTCTCACCAGTAGGTTGTGGTGGTAAGGGGGAAATGGAATAAGAAATAAGAAAGGCACAGTGTCTTCCCTCAAGGAATTTACAATTATGAGTGAGAAGGGGAATAGAAGTATGTTGCATAATTCTAAAATCCTTTCTGTGTTGAGCTGGCTCTATGGACAAAAGTACTGCAGTGGCAGTGGGAACAGCTGGACAAATTCTACCTAGAAAGGGGAAGAGAAAGCAGAGGGGGTTAGAGAAAACCTCACATAGATGAATTCAAACTAAGCTTGCACAAAGGGGGTTGTATTAGCTGAAAGACATCATAGAGACCTGAGAGGTATCTATGGAAGAATAGAGGACAAGACCATATTTTTCCTTGAGACTGGAACATGAGAGTAGTACTATTGAGTTGGTTGTTAGCTTCTGACCCAGTCACCTAAGTCAACTTTTCCCTCACCTACTGCCTGCCTTGCTCAGTGGTATTGTGGGGCCTGGGGAAGCTACTCATATTATATATTCATATATAAGATATGTTATATATAAATAAATATAAATATATATTTATACATAGAATACATTATATAAGCCATAAGTTAAAAAAATGAAACTACAAAATTCGTGTGTGTGTGGTGTGTGTGGTGTGTATGTTGCTGATATTTTCTGGCCATAAACCAGGACAAATAATAAAACTGTGACTTTTTTTCAGACTTGCAAGATTATTTTTATGAAAATCTGTAGGGATATTATTAAGCAAGCACATGCTACATACTATCCTCATTGTAAGGATCGTAGGAAGAAATTTCTTCCTGATTTTAGTATTAGGAATGGTTGTGCTTCCCTTGAATACCTGGGCACTGACTTAAATTTTCCCATTGACTGCTCATAAGTTTTGCATCAACACTGTGTCAAATAGTAGCAAGTATACAAAATCTGTTCCTATATATTGTTGTGCTAGCCACAATCCTGGCTGTACTTTATAATTGTATATCCCTATACTTTCTTGTTCTTTTCTTTCTTATTAATCATAATTTTGTGTAATTTTCTATTTTATATATCCTTTAAATCCTTTTTGGAACCATATAGATGAGAAACATGAAAATAAAATAAATATATTTAAAAGTAGATGTATTTAATAAATCTTGTTTACTGAAAATAATTGTTCAATTATTTAATTTCCCAGGAAAACTAAAGAGGTAACTTTTGGTTTAAGCCCAGCTGCTGACAGATGAGTACTTTACATTCTTGTTACTGCTTTGTTATTACCCTTATATAAGTAAAACTGGAAATTCAAGATTAAAAGTTGACTTTCCATGCCTATAATTCCAAGTTACTACCACATATAATATTAAACAGAACTTTAAATAATTAGATAATCATAAGAACAATGATTGGAAGAGAGTATTCAGCAATCTGGCTGAGAAAATTAGTGTCTTTGAAAAGCCCTGCTATTTTTCTTAAATTCTGAATACTTTACTCCATAGAAATTAATGCTTGGGAGAGAGTTTCCACTATTTTTTTAATCAAGTATTAATGTTCTGCCATTTTGTGAAGTCCAGGCTTATACTTGACATTTGTCTCTTTTAAATTGAAAACAAATGTTACATAAGTTTGGAAGAACACAGCATTTTCCAGAATGAAATGATTTTTCAAAAAATGCTTATGCTTTGATTGAAAGTCCTGCTTTTTCCACAGAAACAAAAAAAAATCCATTTGCCTCTCAGTTTTTTTCTCCTCTTTTGTTTGCCCATTTTCAGAATAGTCACACATCAAGAAATTAGAGCTCTCCATAACGTCCAGAATCAGAAGCTGAAGAGTTTCTGTGCAGAGCTACCCTCTATATACAAATTGCCAGTGTTTTCAATTTCCTTCACTTTCTTGCTGAAAAAGAGAAGGAAACAGCTATTCATTAAGCACCTACCACATGGCAGGTGTTTTTCTGAGTGCTTTGTGTACATTATCTCCCTTAATCCTCATAGTAACCCTATGAGGAAGACAGTTTTATCCCCATTTTATAGCTCAGGAAACCGAAGCTCAGGGAGGATAAGTAACTTGCCCTGGGTCACCCAGCCACTGGATGGATTATTACCTTGGGCCTATCTGACTGCAAAGCACTTCGGGCCTTACACAAAACATGCCACCTCCCACCTTGCACATGGCTTGCAAGACCTTTTCTATTTTCACTCTGATATTTTAACCTTGCTTATAGATTTTCATTTTGAGTTATATAAATCTTCTACTAAGGTCCTTTTAGTTGAGTTTCAGATTCCTTTTTTTTATTCTAAAACATTTTTATTTCTGGGTAAGCAGGGTTTTTTTCCTTAAATTTTAGATCGCATTGTTATTATGAAAATACATTTCAAGGATCATTGTAACCTAATTTAAAAATTAAGTTATTAACAAAAACTAGCATTAACATCAAATTAAGAAAAAAAATACATAACAACAACATATTGAGAGTTTTTTCTCTTTTATTCTCCTTTTCTGGGAGTCTATTGCTATATAACAAATTATAGTCATGCACCTTTTGGTCAATGACAGACTGCATATGCAATGGTGGTTCCATTAGACTATAATATCATATTTTTACTGTACCTTTTCTATGTTTAGATATGTTTAGCTACACAAATATTACCATTGTGTTACCATTGCCTATGGTATACAGTAAAGTAGCATGCTATACAGGTTTGAAGCCTAGCAGCAATAGGCTACATCATATAGGTTAGGTGTGTAGTAAGCTATACCATCCAGGTTTGTGTAAATACATCCTATGATGTTTGCACATCCCAACAACACATTTCTCAGGATGTATCCCCATCATTAAGCAACACATGGCTGTACTACAAAAGTTAGCAATGTGAAGCAACAATAATTTTATTATATCACATAATTTTTGTGAGTCAGAAATTTGAGTAGGACTTAGCAGGCCCATTTTTCTGTTCTATATGGCTTGGATTAAAGTCAATGGGTAGTGCTCAGCTGGCTGGTTGGCTGACTTGGCGAGTCCAAGGCAGCTTCACTCAAGTCTGTGTCTTGGGATGGCTGGAAAGCTAGGCTCAGCTGGGATGGTCCATGGAAGCATCTACACTAGCTTCCTGCATATGGTGATTTCAGTGTCATCAGGCTTCCTACACAGTGGGTCAGGGCTTCCAGAGAAAGTTTCTCAAGAGTTAAAAAGTGAACTGGTCCTGGAGACTAGCACAGCACTGCTTCTGCTATATTCTGTTGTTTAGTTAGGAAGAAAAGGTACCCTACTCCTGGATGGGAGGAGTGTCAGAAGATTTTGTAGCTAACTTTATCACAACCACATTTTCTGTATAAAATATCTATTCTAAGAGGCTGATTATATAATACAAACTTTAAATTTATCCATTGATAGGCAATATTGTAAAAGCTTTATTGGAGTGTTAGCCTAATAAAAGGTATTAGAATTGTCAATTAAACAAGATAAAAAATATTAAAATCAAAACAAAAATCTCATGAGAATAAAAATATTCTCCAATGTCCAGTTTAGTGCAGTTTGAAGAAACAGTAAATAAAGCTCTTTGTGTCTTATTAAACATCATGATTCTTGTGCTAGTTATTTCTATTGTCTTTCTCTAAGGTAGAAGATGATTTACAACCCAAATATTAGCCTTGAGTGGTTTCTATGTAAAACTGGCAAAAATTCTAGTTACCTAAGCATGAAGTTTAGTTTATTTATTTATTTATTTAAAATTTTTTTTAAAATTATACTTCAAGTTCTGGGGTACATGTCCATGTACATCTGCACCCATCAACCCGTCGCCTATATTAGGTTATTTCCTAATGCTATCCCATCCCTAGCCCCCTACCTCCCTACAGGCCCGGGTGTGTGATGTTCCCCTCTCTGTGTCCATGTGTTCTCATTGTTCAAGTACCACTTATGAGTGAGAACATGCAGTGTTTGGTTTTCTGTTCTTGTGTTAGTTTGCTGAGAATGATGGTTTCCAGCTTCATCCATGTCCCTGCAAAGGACATCAACTCATCCATTTTTATGGCTGCATAATATTCCATGGTGTATATGTGTCACATTTTCTTTATCCAGTCTATCGCTGATGGACATTTGGGTTGGTTCCAAGTCTTTGCTATTGTGAATAGTGCCGCAATAAACATATGTGTGCATGTGTCTTTATAGTAGAATGATTTATAATCCTTTGGGCATATACCCAGTAATGGGATTGCTGGGTCAAATGGTATTTCTAGTTCTAGATCCTTGAAGAATCACAATACTGTCTTTCACAATGATTGAACTAATTTACACTCCCACCAACAGTGTAAAAGTGTTCCTATTTCTCCACATCCTCTCCAGCATCTCTTGTTTCCTGAGTTTTTAATGATCACCATTCTAACTGCCATGAGATGATACCTCATTGTGGTGTTGATTTGCATTTCTCTAATGACCAGTGATAATGAGCATTTTTCCATATGTTTGTTGGCTGCATAAATGTCTTCTTTTGAGAAGTGTTTGTTCATTTCCTTTGCACACTTTTTGATTTTTTTTTCTTTAAATTTGTTTAAGTTCTTTGTAGATTCTGGAAATCAGCCCTTTGCCAGATGGATAGATTGCAAAAATTTGCTCCCATTATATAGGTTGCCTGTTCACTCTGATGAGAGTTTCTTTTGCTATGCAGAAGCTCTCTAGTTTAATTAGATCCCATTTGTCAATTTTGGCTTTTGTTGCCATTGCTTTTGGTGTTTTACACATGAAGTCTTTGCCCATGCCTATGTCCTGAATGGTGTTGCCTAGGTTTTCTTCTAGGATTTTTATGGTTTTAGGTCTTAAGTTTGAGTCTTTAATCCATCTTGAGTTAATTTTTGTATAAGGTGCAAGGAAGGGGTCCAGTTTCAGTTTTCTGCATACAGCTAGCTAGTTTTCCCAGCACCAGTTATTAAAGAGAGAATCCTTTCCCCACTGCTTGTTTTTGTCAGGTTTGTCAAAGATCAGATGGTTGTAGATGCGTGGTGTTATTTCTGAGGACTCTGTTTTATTCCATTTGTCTGTATGTCTGTTTTGGTACCAGTACTATGCTGTTTTGGTCACTGTAGCCTTGTAGTATAGTTTGAAGTCAGGTAGCGTGATGCCTCTGGCTTTATTCTTTTTGCATGAGATTGTCTTAGCTATGAGGGCTCTTTTTTGTTTACATATGAAGTTTAGAGTAGTTTTTTTCCAATACTGTGCAGAAAGTCAATGGTAGCTTGATGGGGATAGCAGTGAATCTATAAATTACTTTGGGCATTATGGCCATTTTCACAATATTGATTCTTCCTATCCATGAGCATGGAATGTTTTTCCATTTGTTTGTGTCCTCTTTTATTTCCTGGAGTAGCGGTTTATACTGCCGAATTCTACCAGAGGTACAAAGAGGAGCTGGTACCATTCCTTCTGAAAGTATTCCAAACAGTAGAAAAAGAGGGAATCCTTCCTAACTCATTTTATGAGGCCAGCATCATCCTGATACCACAACCTGGCAGGGACTCAATAAAAAAGAAAATTTCAGGCCAGTATCCCTGATGAACATCAATGCCAAAATCCTCAATAAAATACTGGCAAACTGAATCCAGCAGCACATCAAAAAGCTTATTCACCATAATCAAATCAGCTTCATACCTGGGAGGCAAGGCTGGTTTAACATATGCAAATCAATAAACATAATCCATCACACAAACAGAACCAATGACGAAAAACACATGATTATCTCAATAGATGCAGAAAATGCCTTTGACAAAATTCAACAGCCCTTCATGCTAAAAACTCACAATAAAGTAGGTATTGATGGAACGTATCTCAAAATAAACCCACAGCCAATATCATACTGAATGGGCAAAAACTGGAAGCATTCCCTTTGAAAACCAGCATAAGACAGGGATGCCCTCTCTCACCACTCCTATTCAACAAGGTATTGGAAGTTCTGGCCAGGGCAATCAGGCAAGAGAAAGAAATAAAGGGTATTCAAATAGGAAAGGAAGAAGTCAAATTGTCTCTGTTTACAGATGACATGATCGTATATTTAGAAAAGTTTAAAATCTTTTGGTGTTCTCTCAAAGGCCGCTGGCTTTGAGCAAAAGTTTCTTCCTCCTTCTATAGTAATAGGCTTGGCTGCATATGTGACAGTCTAGGTCTGAAGTTGGCAGGATGTCTGTCTGTTTTGTACATGAAGTTTAATTAAAGCAGTCATAACTATTCGTTGACTGTTGTGTATGACTGCTTTTATACTACAAGAGTCTGGCTACAAAGTCTAAAATATTTACCACTGGGCCCTCAACAGAAAAAGTTTGTTGACCACTGGTCTAGGTCTCAAGTTCCCAGCCTCCTTTGTAGTTAAGTCTGGCAATGGAACTAATGCCTTGCCAATGAGTGGAAGCGGTACGCCACTTAAGTTTGGCTTCTTGGGACAATGGAGAGCCCTTCTCTCACCGTCTACAACCCAATGTGACAGCAACTTAGTTTTCCCCCATGCAAACAAGGACAATGTCCTAAGGGATGGCAGAAAAATAAAATGAGAATAACCTTCTCTGGATGACTACGTGGAGCATAATGATCCACCAATTCGGATCACCCTCCCTGAATTTTCACATGAAAAGTAAACTATCAACTTTAAACCACTGAAATAGTGTTAGTTTCTTTATTAAAGCAGTTGAGTCTTAATCTAAGATAGCTTCACAATTTCAACTACTAGTAAAATATGTAAATTATCATTTATGTTGATCAAAACCAGAGGTCATTCAATCCAGAAAAGAAGTTCCATCTAATTCATCGTTTTCATATGTCATGTAAGGGTAGTTAGGGATTGTTTGTCTTCAGTAAATGGTCTACAGAAGAAAAAAAAGCATGAAAATCAAAATTGTAATGAAACTTTACTCTGTGCCCCACCACATTACAGATCATATTAACATCTGTCCCTTCCAGCTACTTTATGAATATGAAGGCAAAACAGACATCCAAGGAGAATCTGCTTAGGCATTTACAACAATTTGATTCTATCAGCTTCAATGCCTTAACACTAAATTTGTGTATTCTTTTCATCTTTTTACATAAGATTAAGGAATCCATATCATCTATGGCTAACTAGAATGATGGTGACACAGGAAATAAGTTATATATTGATCATTTGTGCAAATAATATTGACATCCATCTACTATAGCCCAGGGGTTAAAGTCAAAAAGTCATCTCCAAATGGATGCTGAGATAGCATGCATCCCACGCTTCCTCTGTCTCTCTAATTTTTTTTGCTTATAATGATTTAATACATAAATTATACCTCTATTTCCCATTCTTGGTTTCATGCATTGTTCTTTTGGGGGATTGAATAAACACCAGAGAGATAAACATATAAATAGATCCTCAGATACCCGCCATCAAATTTAAATGGTTAACCAATAATTAAGAGTTCCAAACGGAACTCAGAAGCTGTGCTGGGTAAGTCAGGAGAGTCTGGGCAACTTGTGGTCTGGGGACTTTATTCTTTGTGCCTTTATTGTTAGATTTGTACACCATTTCCTTGAATGCCAAATTTAGGCATCCTTCCTAATTAATGATCTTTTCAAGCCCTTTTCAGAAGCCATTGGATTTTGATTAGGTCACAAAGAGAGGCTTCCTCTCTTAGGCACATAGTTTTCTGTCTCCTTAGCAGTTAATTGAGTAGCAGAATAATGGTTTCCTTACAGAAAGGCTCGCAGACTGCACAGAGAGGTTGATGCCTCTTTAGTCACTGGGAACTTCAGTGACATTCAATAATGGTTGGTAAATTTAAGCCCAGAATTAGAGACCAAGTTGATGTATTTGGACATATCTCAAGCTGATGTTTCCTAAGCAGCTGGCTCAGTGAAAGGATATGGAGGCTGGCTCTAGGCCTCTGCTTTCTTTCTGGGTGAATTTTCCATTACACTCCTATTCCTATACCTCACTGCTACATAGAAGGAACCAGAAACAGCTCCTCCTTCTAGAAATTAGATAGTTTTTATTTATACAGAGCAAACTTTTCTGTGTAAAGTGCAAGGGTTCCCAAATTTGGGTGGAAAAATTGTGTGTGTGTGTGTGTGTGTGTGTGTGTATTCCTCTCCTTACCCAATTATAACTAAAACCATGGTTTATTATTTGCTGATCTTTCAAGCAGAGTGAAAGAAGCAGCAATAGTCTCCTCTTTTAATTTTAGTAATCTATGTTGACTTTTCCATCTGGTAAAAAATAAAGGAGACCACTTAGCCCTAAGCCACATAGAAAAATTATCCACAAAACAGACTAGCATTTCTATGGAAAACATACAAAAGTAATTAAAATCAAGGAAAAGGTAATCAATTCAAATATTTAATTTTTGAGAATGATAAGAGATAAATGAAACTGTTCTCTAATAGCATAGAAGTCATCCCAGTATTTGTGTTCACTAGGTCATAGGGATCAAAGAGGTCCAGTATCTCTCTGATATATAATTCAGACAATATGAGGAGTCCCTGACCAGGGCAAGGCCCTTTCTCTCTGCTTTCTCTCTCTCTCTCTCTCTCTCTCTCTCTTTGTGTGTGTGTGTGTGTGTGTGTATGTATACACATATATATGTATATCTGTATTACAGTGCATATGTATATATATATTATCTGTATTACAGTGCATATATATATATATATATATAATCTCTGCTCTGTCACTAGACTCCACTAGAATAACAATAAAAGAACAATAAGAGGTATTTAAAACATTAATTCATACATATGAATAGTTAAGACACTTAGATCGAAAATAGTTGTAAAAGTCCCCACTGTCTTATCATAGTTGAGAAAGCTAACTGAGGCACTGAGAGTGGGAGGTAGGTGGACTGTAAGCCCATGAAAGTTTCTGGACTTCAAAGACTGAGAAAATCACCACAGTGAGTGGCAGACTTGAAAATGGAAGAATTTGGTTGAATATTTGAATCAGTAGCATTTGGACTCAGTCCCTGCCTTGCCAACTAAATATCCTAGTATCTGTCCTTTTCTACTCTCGCAAGAGAAGAGATTTTATTTTGTAGAGACTTGAAACAGGAATTCTCACCCTTACTGAAAAGAATAGGATTAAGTAAAGCTTCAGTATCCCCAGGGAAATTAACAAAGCTATTGAAAACATAAAATTAGAACAAAATATCATAAAAAACACGGAGAAGAGTATTAACATTTCTCTCTTCAAGGAAATACTCAGTTTTTTAAAAATTTGTATATGTTTTTCCCCAAAAGGTGTGAGAGTATTATAAATAAAATACTTTCATTCATGATTATAACAGTTTCATTAATGTTTATGTTTTCAATACATGAGTTAATGAGTTCATTATAAATACTTAACCTTTATGACTTTATGAATTTACTAATTTATTAAATTATAAATATTTTAAGACTCATTATTTTTCAAAACCTTTTAAGGGGTATTTAAGCACAAACATGTATTGCAGTGCTAATCCTCATAGGTGATGAAATGGCTGACCTAACAGAAAGTTGCTTACATTTTTGATAATTGCCTGAAGTTAGTCTCAAAGACACTGAACAATAGTGAGACAAGAGCAATTTTTACTGAGTAAGTTGTTTTGGTTTTCAGAGAAACAAGCAAAATCCACCAAAATCATCTTAACTCATTCTAAAATATCTTTTGAGATTGATTCCTTATTTTATTTCAGAAAAGCTGTAGGGTTATCAAGGAAAAAAGTGACATTTGAGAAGGTCTAAAAGGGTGAGTAGATTTTTTATCTGTGACATTGAAAGAGGGAATAATATTCTAAACAGGCACAAACATCATGAAATCATTGAGCTAGCTAAATATAATGTGGTTGGTATCCTAACATATGTTATATTTTACTCAGCCAGCATCCATTCCACATCTTCCCACTCCCAATTTCCATTTAAACAATTACCCATCCCATTTTATATCATCATTGTGGGATAGCAAATCTAGGTGTTTGCCATTCCAGAACAAAATCCAAAGGAGTCCTAGATCCCATCTCTACCAGGCTCCATCTCTTGTCAAAACGAATGAGCATAAGAGTAGGAATGAGACCCAAGCTTGACCAGCCAATAGGTAATTGCAGTCATTAGGGTTTTGGAGTAAAACCATGCACCCATCAGCTATTAACCATTCTCCTATTTCAAAATAATTGCTGGCTGACTCCAGGCCTGTGGCAGAGACTGAATCCATGAACAGAGTACATAAGACAATCATAACACCCAAGATAGTCATCATGAATTTAGGGTTTTCTGGTTCACTGTTGCCACAGGGCCCAACATCAGTGCTTTTCATGGACCTGTACAATAACGCACTTTGTGCTTTGGCATACCCAGTGCCCAGCACAATATTCGACATTTAAAAGGCACTCAATAAATATATAATTGAAATAAATTCATGAAACTCTCAATAATAGTATCATTTATTAATAAATTTGAAGAAATGCTGAATGGATTATTAATATCCTTTCATTAACAAATATATAGGTGTCATTACATCTTTGACTTTTAGTCTAAATCTTTTATTAACTAGACTTTCTATAATAGGTATTAAACTTTAAGCAATTAATATTCACTCATTTTGAGTATTTATTATGTGTCAAGTATAAGATACTAAAGAACAGTAACTATCCAACCCAAATTTAATGATGATTTAGACTTGCTCTGTAGCTAATATTTCAAGTTTAAATCTTGTGTTGCAGAGAAAAAGGCTAGAACGAAGGGAAAATGTTGAATCCATTGACCTTGAGTAAAATTTCCCAATTTTATACCAAGCATATAATGGTGCTGACCTGAGTTGGAAATGCCTGAGATAGCTTTCTTGTCCATTTTCCCTTAACACAAGGTTACTAAGCAACATCTTCACATAAAACAAAATACGTGGGATCAGATTGTGCCCACAACTCCTGGCAAAGATTGCAATATGTAATAATGAAGAACTGTGCTTTTCACTGATGTTATACAATATGAGAATTTCTTTTCAAGACATTTCAAGGTGACTCTACTTCTATATGTCTAAGTCAGTTAATTCATCTCGGAAAGACATCTATTCTACCACTGAAATATTTCTTAGTAGGCTCGTGTAACATGGTCAGACAGTGAAAAACTGAGGGTGCTTACACAGGAGACTAGAGAGAAGAGGAGGGTAGAAAAAAGGGGACAAATGAATGTTGAGGACAGCTTCATGCCAAGGACTGCGTATTAATTATTTCAGGTGATTCTCATAGAAATTCTGTGTAGTGGATATTATTATTTCTTACAGATGAGAGGAAACAGAAGTCACTAAACTGGATTGAGATTATGATAGGTCTTAGGGGAAAAGTGTCTTCTATTTACTATATTTCAACATTAAAATATAATTATCTTTGTATATTTATTAAGCATTGTGATGGATTGCATTATTTTTATACACGGTTGTATCCACATATCTTAGTAGTGCCATTAATAACTACTTAGTAGTAGCTTGGCCAGTATTTGCTTCAGCCGTGAGAAAGTACAAACACTATGCAAGCCGAGGTTTGAAAATCACTTGCATATTTCCTCTTTGGCCACCTGCTAGCACCACAAAACAAGGTTAGACTCACATGAAACTGCCTGAAGTAGTGCAAAGTCATCTTAGACAAATCCACAGGGCAGTCAGCCCCAACCAACCAATCAGCAGAATCATAAGCAAGGCCAGCCAGGATCAGCAGAACTCTTCAGACAAACTGTAGATTTAGAAGAAATATTAAATCATCATTGCTTTAAGCCCCTAAGTTATGGAGTGTTTTGTTAAGGAACAATAGCCAACTAATGTAAGTATCCACATTATATAACATACATTTCAATTAGTGCACAGATAAAATTATACAGACATGGTATTTACTTTCAGGTCACATCACTAAACAGCATGGAACACCTACAGAATGGGAGAAAATGTTTGCAATCTATCCATCTGACAAAGGTCTACAAGGAACATAAATTTACAAGGAAAAAAACCCCATTAAAAAGTGAGCAAAGGATATGAACAGACACTACCCAAAAAAAGACATACATGTAGCTAATAAACATATGAAAAATAAGCTGCACATCACTGTTCATTAGAGAAATACAAATCAAAACCACAATAAGATACCATCTCTTGACTGTCAGAATGGCCATTATTAAACGTCAAAACCAATAGATGCCGTCAAGGTTGCGAAGAAAAAGGAATGCTTTTACACGGTTTTTGGGAATGTAAATGAGTTCAGCCATGGTGGAAGACAGTGTGATGATTCCTCAAATACCTAGAGGCAGAAATACCATTTGACCCAGCAATCCCATTACTGAGTATATAACAAAGGAATATAAATCATTCTATTATAAAGATACATGCACACATATTTTCATTGCAGCACTGTTCACAATAGCAAAGACATGGAACATGGAATCAACCCAGATGATAGACTGGATAAAGAAAATGTGGTACATATACACCATGGAATACTATGCAACCATAAAAAGGAACAAGTCCTTTGCAGCGACATGGATGGAGCTGGAAGCCATTATTCTCATCAAACTAATTCAAGAACAGAAAGCCAAACACTGCATGTTCTCCCTTATAAGTTAGAGCTGAACAATGAGAATACATGGGCACATTGCAGGGAACAACATGCATTGGAGCCTGTTGAGGCAAGTGGAGGGAGAGCATCAGGAAAAACAGATAACAGATGCTGGGCTTAATACCTAGGTGATGGCATGATCTGTGCAGCAAACCACCATTGCACACGTTTACCTTTGTTAACAAATCTGCATATCCTGTACATGTACCCCTGAAATTAAAATAAAAGTTGAAGAAAAAAAAGCATGGAACATTATTTCCCAATAAAATATTTAAAAGTAGAAGAAACAATATAAATGTATACTTACATGTATATATGTATGTGCACATACATACATACTTAATGTATTTGGGGATTAATATTTATAATCGTCATCTTTCCAAACACTTAATGTGTTCTTGCTATGTTCCAGGACAAAAGATAGGCATTAAGGATGAATAAAGCAAAGACCCTTCCCTCAACAAGCTCATAGTCAAATAGTGGAGACATACATGTCCACAGTTGCAAAAGAGTATAAATGCTAAAAGACATATACTCAAGGCAATATTGGAGCCCAAATGTAAATAGGATCAATTTTGCCTACAAAGATGAGGACCTTCACCCAGGAAATAGTCTGCAATAGGTACTGAAGGATTTATTAGGGTTCTCCAGGGGGACAGAACTAATGGAAGAAAAAAATATATATCTATAATATTCCATAAAATATATATTATGTATATTATATGGAATATACATATAATGGAATACATATATATAATGGAATACACACACACATTAGGGTTTATAGGGTATATATATATATTATATATATATTTTTTATATATATATTTTATATATATATTTTTTATATATATATTTTATATATATATTTTATATATATATATAAAGGGGAGTTTATTAAGTATTAACTCACATGATCACAAGGTCCCACAATAGGCCGTCTGTCTGCAGGTTGAGGAGCAAGGAGAGCCAGTCCGAGTTCCAAAACTGAAGAACACCAAAACTCTAATGACTATAATTACCTATTGGCTGGTCAAGCTTGGGTCTCATTCCTACACTTATGCTGATTTGTAATGACAAGAGGCAGAACCTGGTAGAGATGGGATCTAGAACTCCTTTGGATTTTGTTCTGGGATGGCAAACACCTAGATACACTATCCCACAATGATGATATAAAATGGGATGGGTAATTTTTTAAATGGAAATTGGGAGTGGGAGGATGTGGAATGGATGCTGGCTGAGTAAAATACAACACATGTTAGGATACCAACCACATTATACCTAGCTCTCTCAATGTTTGCGGGAGAGAGATGTGGGTTGGGAGGCTAGGCCAGTCTCTCTTTTCACATTTTTCTGCCTGCTTTTTACTCTAGTCATGCTGACAGCTGATTAGATTGTGCCCACACAGATTAAGAGTGGGTCTGCCTTTCCCAGCCCACTGATACAAATGTTAATCTCCTTTGGCAACACCTTCACAGACATACTCAGGATCAATACTTTGTATCCTTCAATCCAATGAAGTTGACGGTATTAATCATCACAAGGATAAACAGAATTTTAAGAGAAAAATAAAAATATTTATTCCAAACAGAAAGAATAGTACACACTAAAACACATAATGACAAGAGGGTTCGGAGAGAACTATGTGTGCCAGTGTGACTTGGGGTATGATGTACCCAAAAACACAGTAATGAATGAAACTGGAAAGGCAAGTTGGGGCAAAACTGGAAGAGACTGAAGAGTATAAACTAAATTTTATCCCAGTGACAGCAGGAGTCATTACATGGTTTGGAGTGGGTAGGTGATATGATCGACCTGGATTTTAGAGAAAACTATACTGGAGGGACGATTTTCCCATTTCTTTTCTCCCAAACTTGGTCGAGAAAGACAAGGTTCTTAACTTATCTCTGTAGGAAAATATTTGTGAGTTACCATATTTTACAATTCTTTTTTTCTCTTTTACTCAATTTGGCGTTCCATTTAACATTCAGCTTCTCATTAAGAGTATATAAAAAAAGCATTACAAGACCTAGTTAGCCAAAGACAGACACAATTAATATAGTCAACCTTGGCTTGTGAATCTGGGTAAATAAGCCTCTATAATGCCGATAGAATCTTTTCTTTTCACACCTCACTGACCAGTTTATACTCAAGTAAGTTTTCCTCATGTGATGCTATGTCTGCTATCGATGCTCTCCCTAATCTTAGAGAAGAGAATGAAATTCCAGCAAAGTTTAATAATTCCCATGAATGAATGTTGATGTAATCAATCTGGAATAAAGACTGACTTCAGAAAAATCCTCAGTAAAAAGAAAGTTCTGCAATTCATAAAACAGTTATTTCAGTAAAATGTAGTCATTCATAAGAAAAATAGCTCCAGCTTCTTTTTCTTGTAATACAAAATTTCGATTGGCATTACATATGTAACTGTCAGTTTTCTCTGCTCTCTATGGGGGCCTAGGAAGAATATTCTGCTGTTTTTGTAAAGTGCTCTTGATGTCTGAGGCAAGCCCTTCCATAAGCTCTGTCATCAACTGAGCAAGGCTTGCTTTGAGTCAAGAAGGAGTTATGGTCGTGGATCCTGCCTCAGAAGTGAGAAGTCATCTGTGAATTTATCATTTTTGTTTTTCTGGTTCACTTCTTTCTGTTACTTTAGAGGGCCTGATTAATGTTTTCTTTTAAAAACCTATTGCACTGGGCACAGTGGCTCATGATTGCAATTCTAGCACTTTGGGAGGCTGAGAGAGGTGGATCACTTGAGCCCAGGAGTTTGTGACCAGCCTGGGCAAGATCCCATCTCTACAAAAAATACAACAAAAAAGGAAAAGTAGCACAGGCCTGTAGTTCCAGCTACTCAGGAGGCTGAGGTGGGAGGATTGCTTGAGCAGGAAGGTGCTGGCTGCAGTGAGCTGGGACTACACCACTGCACTCCAGCCTGGGAGACACAGCAAGACCTAGTCTCAAGAAATAAAATAAATTAAATTTAATTTAAAAATTAAAAGCCTATTGCATCAAGGAACTACAGATCATTATAACTGTCATCAGAGTGCTTGTCAAGAACTGTTTTTTAGAGATACTGAAAATCCCAATGGCTGTTAGAATGAGAAACTAGAGAAGGGAGGATGGGAAGCCTACAGCATTCTACTCAAATTCACGTGGGAAGTTAGGCAGAGAACATGAATGAGTGAAATTAAGCAAGTGAGACCTGCAGCAAACTTGAGTGTTCCTGCCTGACTAAAGGAGAAAGCTGCTTCCACACACAGCAGATTACAGCCAGGAGGAATGTAGGTTGCCAGATGCTCCAATTATTTCAAGAGAGATGGAAATTTTTTAATTTTAGTGTAAAATATCCCGATTTTTAATGTGCCAATTGAAACATCTGTGAGTGGGATGTAGCCACTGGGCTGCTTGATTTCTACCTCCAGCCTCGAGGGACAAACGGCAAAAAGGAGATACACAAGAAGAAAGGAAGCCCTCAATATGTCCAAGGTGCCTTCAGGTGTCTGAAGATAATAAAAGACCCCTGAGTTTAAGAAAGCCAAGGCCCTGCCCCATCATAACGTGAGACACTCTAGAGAGAGTTATTTGGAGGATGTTGAGTCCCAGAAAGTTAGCTAGAGGAATGAAACACTACGAAAGCATGCAATATAACTTACTGCAATGATGAACGAAATTCTCTATAGTTCTGCCAGACAATAAAGTAACCCCTAGACAGGTAGTTAATGAGCACTTGAAATATGGATAGTGTAATGAGGAACTGAATTTTCAATTTTATTTAAGTCAT
The DNA here is from genome assembly GCF_009828535.3 of Hylobates moloch. Lineage (NCBI taxonomy): Eukaryota > Metazoa > Chordata > Mammalia > Primates > Hylobatidae > Hylobates > Hylobates moloch. The sequence continues at coordinate 134,923,523 of NW_026652277.1, forward strand.
TTAAATTTAAATAGCTACACTTAGCTAGTGGCTATCATTTTTGGATAGCATAGCTCTAGAAGCTCCAGTGGGTGGTTCTTAAAGTTTAGCATGCATCAGAATCACCTGTAGGGTTTGTCAGAACAGGTCACTGAAACCCACCTCCAGAGTTTCTGATTGAGTGGGGATGGAGTGGGGATCCCAGGATTTGCAATTACAGCAAGTTCCCTGGTGATTCTGATGCTGCTGGCCCACAGGTTGAGAACAACTAAACAAACTGTTACCCAACTTCCAGATTCCCAGGACAAAGTTATTTCTGGTTAAAAAAAAGAGAGAGAGGAAAGAAAAGAAAGAAACACACACACAAACACGTGCACACGCGTGCACGCACGCGCGCGCACACACACACACACACGCTAGTTCTAACTGGATTTCCTTTTCCTAGAATTGCCTCTACTACAGAAGAAGGTCAGAAACAGAGAAGGTGGAGCTTATCAAGGCCATGAATGATTTTGCTCTGTCTTGGAAAATAAGATGATGTTTGGTTTTAAATCAGAACATAGTGCGTACCTGCCTGTGTGGCCCTGAGTCTTAGTTCCACTCCAGCAGGAGGCAAAAGAGAAAATCCTATATCATCATGACCAAAGTGGACACCTGGCAAAACCCATATGTAAGGAAACTTGATTAGCTTTTTTTCTTGCTATGCATAGTATTAGCAAAGCACCTAATTTATCCTAGGAATGTACTATCATACATCAGTGCAGGTCAACTGCAGCCTCAATCCATGGAAACCACATATGTGAGAAGCAGGGAAGAAATGAAAGTCTCCTAATCCTCCTCCTAACTATCCACTCATTTAAAACTAGAAATATCAGGATCTCCTGTTGTAACACAGCCAAAGAATTTCGAAGATGTGACCTTTGTGTCTTTGTCCTAATACTATAAATAAACTTATTCAAGGTGAAGGAATATCACCTATCAGGTTCGTGGGGAGAGGGGATGGAAAGAAATCTTTCAGATGCCTCCATATCTCTTGGTGAGTCCAAAAGTTTACTCACTTGAAGGTTTCTCAGTGTTATAAGGAGCAAAGTATTTTAATCTCATTATCTGTATTAAATTATCAGCATTCTTTTCATCTGAAAATTAATTTTTAATCAATTTTAGATGACTGATTTTCAAAGAAACAGACTATAATAAAATACTTCAAAATAAACCCTAATCATGCCTATTGCATCAATAATTCAGATGGAACACTTCTCCTTCTTGTGATGTGTTCATTGCATGTATGGTCCCAATTTTTCATGTCTCCATGTGTCCACAATTATTATTAGTCTGTCTCCTCCCACAGTAACTCTGGGATTCGCCACATGACATGCATCAGCCAGTGGGACAGTAGCAAACTTGACGTGAGCACAGACTTTTAAAAAAATGCACATTTTTTATTCTCCTCCTCTTCCTTTGTTTTCATCATTGTAATATGCTCAGGACAGTTTGCTAGAGGATGAAACATGGAACAGAGAGCAAGGCTGCCCAATTATCCCAGCTGAAGCCCCAGATATGTGAGAGAATTGAGCCAAGATTTGCAATGCTGCCTTGTAGAGCTGCTGCCAAACATAGACTCTTGAGTGAGTTCAACTGATTGCAGACCAGACTAGCAGAACTGCCCATCAGGCCTGCTTATCCAATGGAAAATAGCAAATTGTTCTTAAGTCACTAAGTTTTTGGAGTGATTTGTTACACAGACACAGCTAACTTATAGGTTTCGTTATTAGGCTATTAGCTACAATAGCACTGTAACATATCTACGGTAGATGATTTGGAGAGAAAGTAACTTATTACATACATTTACATTCTTTTGCTGTTTTTACATTCACTTCAAGCCTTTGTTATGGAATCCATGAAACAAGAAAGTTAAAAGAAGGAAATTAAAATCCGTATTCCATTCAGATATCAGAAAGTCTTCTTCAGTCTTAAAAACTTCAATAAAAGTTTTTAAACAAAGTGAGAATGCTGAATGGGAGATTATTTCATTTTATTTTATTTTTATTTTATTTTATTTTATTTGAGACAGTGTCTCGCTCTGTCACCCAGGTTGGAGTGCAGTGGCGCGATCTTGGCTCACTGCATGCTCTGCCTCCCGGTTCACGCCATTCTCCTGCTTCAGCCTCCCGAGTAGCTGGGACTACAGGTGCCCACCACTACACCCGGCTAATTTTTTGTATTTTTTTTTTCAGTAGAGACAAGGTTTCACCGTGTTAGCCAGGATGGTCTCGATCTTCTGAGCTCGTGATCCGCCCGCCTCGGCCTCCCAAAGTGCTGGGATTACAGGCATGAGGGAGCTTATTTTTACCATACGACGATAGTCCTAAAGATGACCCTAAAAAGAAAAAAAAAAACCCTCCATCTTACATGCATCCGTTCTTCCCTCTGCCAACTTACAACCTACACTCAGTTTCCAGTGGTACAAATTGTCCACCAGCATCAGGCAGGCAGCCTGATAGAGTCTTAACAGGACCCCTGCCGATGTGCATCTCTGTTCTCTACTCAGCTGTCCCATCCTGCAGCTACAGTTCTAAAGTTACAGGACAGTTTCTAACTTTGTGCTTGTCCCAAGGCATCAGAACCAAGGCACATGATTTGTAATTTATGAGGACACCCACAGAGCTGTCACTTGCAAGGCAGGTGTTGGGAAAATGGCAAGCAGCTCTAGGAAAGAAAAGAACTCTGATCTCACCCCTGAATAATGGTGGCCAACCTAGTCATGGATAGGAAGCGTTGACATAAGCGAGCTTTAAAAATAAAGCAATGGCTCATCTTGCTGAAGGTACTCTCTGTCTTTACGCAGTTAAAGGTAACAGAATTTAAGTAATCTATGAACAAATTAGGCATTGTGTTTACCTGAGGCTTCTTGTTTACTTTTGCACTATGCTTTGCCATCTAAACTGTCAATTTCAGGTATCCTATGGATAAACAGGACAAATCAAAATTCAAATCAGTAGTCCCACGGAATGCAAAGGATAACGATCTCCCAACTTCCCTAAATAAAAAATACAATATGGAAACCAAAACAAATTAACTCAAGAGTTAGATTAAAGGAATTTTAATAAATTATTTACCCAGCTAACATTTTAAAATACAAATTGTCAATCAATATGTTAGCTGCCTAGTATTTTTGTGTCAACTGAATTTGGTCTCATTAAAGCTTATTTTAGATTCCAATTTATGGTAATATTTCAGAGACTAATAAAGTGCAATTTAATCTGAAATTGATTTAGATGGAGTGGAAGTCTATTTATAAGTAAAAGTAGAGTGAAAGTCTTGAGGCATTTTCAAAGCGCCATGAGGCACACATTGCTACTCTGGATGGAAAGAATATCAGCTAGGAAGCAATCTGAGCTGTGAAACCAAATGACATCATGATGAAAAGGTTCCAAGATTTAAAAAGTATTGCTTACTGATAGGCAGCTCAGCTTTCCATCTTGGGCCTGAGAGTTCCAGTGGGATGTCTGTGTTACAATGCAAGTCTAGCCAACTTCACACTATGGGAAAGCCACAATGATCATAAAGACTCAAATATCAGGTGATTGCTGGTTGCAACTGGAACTTTCGCATTACCAAACTAGAGGATTTTTTTCCTTCCTTTGGTAAGGACAGATCAGATTGGCAGATATTTCTCATTACCACATTCTTAAAATCTTCCTTCCTTATAACTTGCATCCTGGTATTGACAGCTTACATTCTTCTTACAGATTTCTTTATGTTGCCTGCTAACAAAGAGTCCGCAAACCACCCAATGACATAATCCATTGTGTCCTGCACCCTCCTGCCTCTACCATAAATGATCAGTGCTGAAAAGAACAGTTAAGGAGGTTCTGGAAAACTCCAAGCCACTTATTTGGCTCTTAGCCTGGAAAAACTCCTGACAGAAAGCCTGTCTGGTGCTCTTGGCAGAGCCCCACAAGATCTAGTAAAATGCCAAAGAGGAGGCAGCATGACATCAAGAGGGAAGTGTATTGTAAAGCAAAAGTGTTACACCTGGCCAAGGCAGATTTGAGAAATTATTATTAACTAGTTGGATGACTGCAATACAGGTATAAAAACACAGAGCTGGTATTCTCGTGTCAATTTTTATTTGGTGGTTTCAGACCAAACTTCCTTCCTATTTATTTGCCTTTTTTTCTAAGAACTGGAATATAGATACTTGACGAAAATGAAAGGATATCTCTGAGCTGTCCTTTTCCTTCCTTGCAAGAATCCAAAGAGAAGACAAAGAGATTGAAAGCTCAAGGAGAAAGTCACTAAAATAGCTGGAGATCATCAAATATTTCACATCGAATCTCAGCTCAGCAACTGTGCACACCAGCTTGATCTCTGTTGTAAGAGCCTCTGAGGTCAGATTCTTCCATTGTTGTCCTCCTATCTTATCTACCTTCACCATCCCACATGGTGGGCTGATCTGAAAGTGTGAGATCCTAAGGAGGTGCGAAGGGGGAAGGTTTGTCCTGAACACTCAGCTGTTGGAAAATCTCTAAAGATCCACTAGCAAGCAAGTATTTTAGAATGCTCTGCATTTCATCAGAATGCATGTTCATGAACAAACACCAAGAAACTTCAAGCCTGAGGGCTTGAAGAGCAGGAGATGGTGGAAACAGCCATAAACTTATACTCAGACTTAAAAATCTGTGGCTTATCTGCAAGGTCTGCTTCAGGTTAATAAAAGAACACATTAAAAACTGAATTTTACCATTCATTATATATTCTTCATTATTACAGAGATGATGATAAGGAAAAAGCTCAGATGTCTTGATGTGTTGACAAAAGGACCTAAAGACAAATTCAAATGATGTTAGGTTTCTGATCTTATAAACCTGAGTACAAATCATGCCTTGGCCACTTATGGGCTATGTGAACTTGGTCAAATTACTTTATCTCTCTAAGCCTCATTTTTCTTATCTGCAAATAGGGAAAAAATGCTTACTGTGTGGTATTATGATAAGGATGAATGAAGATGATATATGTGAGGCACCTAGGAAAATAATAGTCTATTTTTATCACATGGATTGACTTATTGCTAGTAGCTAGTTGCCTTTTAACATGGATAGGTATATTTATTTAACAAATATTTATTTCTCACCTGCCATGAGCCAGGCATCCTTTAAAATAAGTTCTCTTGAAAAAAAATGAAAACATACACTAGTTAAAAAACCCAAGAAGATTTTTATCATCTTTTACATCTGGCTCCATCCAAGGCATTTAGGGAATATAAAAGTGGAATACTCAAATGGGTAGATGACACATCATGACATGTATTGAAAAAAGCAGTGTGTGACTAAGTACCAAAATGAAACAACACAGATTTAAACTCTCAGGCTTTATTCAGTATAGCACTCTAAAGATATGATAAACTTTTAGCTTTCTTAGAACTATATAAAGAATTTTCTCCAAAGACCTGATCATATCTAATGTGTGTTATTTCAAGGCTTATAGAATTCTCTTACATTATGTTAGAATAGTAGTACTTCAATTTGAACTTCTATAATTAGATTGAAGAACTTCCTCAAACTTTGTTTCTGTTCCCAATATACCGAATATACCCAATACACTGAAAAGGAGATGCTAATTTGCATATCACTACTTGGATTTAGAGTCAGAAGTAACTGTATTTCAAGTTACCTAAATTCCCTGACCCTCAGGTATTTTATCTGTAAAATAAGGATAATCATTTCTTCTATAATATTGTTATAAATAACATATGTCAAAGTACAATAAATATTAAGAAGAAACCAAATAAATGTTAGTCATTTTTTTGGCATGTTGATTCTATTGCCTCATGTTTTTCTTTATGTTATCCACATTGAATAAATAAATAAATAAACAAAAGCTCCCACATTTCCAAGAATTTATCTTGTATTAAAAGCGTTTATCAGCGTCTCATGCAAATCATCTTAAAAGCAGTGGATTTGAGATTAAGTTTTATTTTATCTGAACGAAATGCCTTCAATGATAACCATTTTATGAACATTTAATGCCTAGAAATTAGAAGGCATTGGGTTGAATCAATGAGTTACCATTTTAAGCTACACTGCAAAACAAGTACATTTTTCAATATATTTGGCTTCTAGCTCCTAGAGTAGCCTCATTTCCAAAAGTTAGCTTAATTATGAAATGGGAAGATTAAGAGTTTTTCAGAATCCTTCAGACAGCAGACAGCATTTCTTCCACCATCCACTGTCCTATTGTTCTGCATGTATTTGTACAAATGAAATGACATGACATGACTATTATCTTCCTTCAGTTTATCCTTGTGTATTTGAATGTGACCTCTCTAAATATTTTCTTTTCATCCTTTCTAAAAATCGCATTTCTTTTTCAACTGAAGTATCTTTTACACAGAAAAGCATCTTTTACACAGAGAGCTTTTAGCTCCCTTCACCATCAATTTATATTTCCTTCTATGTCAGATTTTTGCCTATTTGGCATCAGTAAGTGTAACAATTAGTTATAGCTGCATAACAAACCACCCCCAAAACTTACCCCCATAGCTATTGTGATAGCTTATGCACCTGTGGGTTGGCCAGAGATTGGCTGATCTAGGCTTGGCTCATCTGGGTATCTCTGCTGATTGCAGGGATGCTTGCTCATACATCTGCAGGTTAGCTGGGATCAGCTAATCTAGGCTTGGCTTCCTTCCCCTTTTCCATCTAAGGATGGAATAGGGGCTCTGCTTCAAGCTGGGTTCAACTTGGCAAGGGAAACTCTAGTCTATGTGCTTCTTATTTTCTTATTTTCATCTAGCAGGCTAACCCAGATATGTTCTTCTTATGGCAATTGGAGGTACAAAAGGACAAACAGAAACAGATAAGCCCTATTGAGTCCTAGGCTCAGAACTGGCACACTCTCATATAAGCCCTATTGAGTCCTAGGCTCAGAACTGGCACACTCCCACTTCTGCCTCATTCTCTTAGCCTAAACAAATCACATATGAAGCCCCAAATTAAGATACGAGGACACTCCTCCCATAGTTAGAGAACTATGAAAAGTTACATGGCAAAGTGAGTACCAGGAGTGGTAAAGAATGGGGGCCAGTAATATAATCCAGCATGATAAGATCCCTGCAGATGTCAAAGCAGCAGCATTTAACCCTTCCCGGGCATCAAAATAGCCTTTTGTTTCCAGAGGCCACTTTGTAATGCAAGGTGGGAGCAGGAGGAACAGCTGCAAGCAATCTGTAGGATTTCATGACCAGCGTAATACCTCTCGTCATGACAGACAGAATATTTACAGCAGAGATTATGGTGCCCCACACAGTCTTTTCCATAATAATAACATCATTCAGAAAAAAAACTTGGTTTTCAAGATTGAGCTCAAATTGCTCATGGCTCATTTTCAGTGAGTTAACTTTAGGCAACATTTGAGAGAAAGTATCCTCTGATGGTAACGCATTTTAGCTGCCAAAGTTAGGATAAAGTTGACTCTAGTTCTGAGTGAGCCCAAATAATAGATGTAGCATTGAGATAATCTTGTCAGCATCAAATAACTCTCTTTTATAATATCAATAGTGATTTTTTTTCACTGTATAATTCCCTTTATTTTTTTATATATTTTTATATATTTTTTATTATTATACTTTAGGTTTTAGGGTACATGTGCACAATGTGCAGGTTTGTTACATATGTATCCATGTGCCATGTTGTTTTGCTGCACCCATTAACTCGTCATTTAGCATTAGGTATATCTCCTAATGCTGTCCCTCTCCCCTCCCCCCAACCCACAACAGTCCCCGGAGTGTGATGTTCCCCTTCCTGTGTCCATGAGTTCTCATTGTTCAATTCCCACCTATGAGTGAGAACATGCGGTGTTTGGTTTTTTGTCCTTGCGATAGTTTACTGAGAATGATGGTTTCCAGTTTCATCCATGTCCCTACAAAGGACATGAACTGATCATTTTTTATGGCTGCATAGTATTCCATGGTGTATATGTGCCACATTTTCTTAATCCAGTCTATCGTTGTTGGACATTTGTGTTGGTTCCAAGTCTTTGCCGTTGTGAATAGTGCCGCAATAAACATACGTGTGCATGTGTCTTTATAGCAGCGTGATTTATAGTCCTTTGGGTATATACCCAGTAATGGGATGGCTGGGTCAAATAGTATTTCTAGTTCTAGATCCCTGAGGAATCGCCACACTGACTTCCACAATGGTTGAACTAGTTTACAGTCCCACCAACAGTGTAAAAGTGTTCCTATTTCTCCACATCCTCTCCAGCACCTGTTTCCTGACTTTTTAATGATGGCCATTCTAACTGGTGTGAGATGGTATCTCATTGTGGTTTTGATTTGCATTTCTCTGATGGCCAGTGATGATGAGCATTTTTTCATGTGTTTTTTGGCTGCCTAAATGTCTTGTTTTGAGAAGTGTCTGTTCATGTCCTTCACCCACTTTTTGATGGGGTTGTTTTTTTCTTGTAAATTTGTTTGAGTTCATTGTAGATTCTGGATATTAGCCCTTTGTCAGATGAGTAGGTTGCAAAAATTTTCTCCCATTCTATAGGTTGCCTCTTCACTCTGATGGTAGTTTCTTTTGCTGTGCAGAAGCTGTTTAGTTTAATTAGATCCCATTTGTCAATTTTGGCTTTTGTTGCCATTGCTTTTGGTGTTTTAGACATGAAGTCCTTGCCCATGCCTATGTCCTGAATGGTATTGCCTAGGTTTTCTTCTAGGGTTTTTATGGTTTTAGGTCTAACATGTAAGTCTTTAATCCATCTTGAATTAATTTTTGCATAAGGTGTAAGGAAGGGATCCAGTTTCAGCTTTCTACATATGGCTAGCCTTTTTCATGTCTGCCCTTTCTATTCAAAGATCTGTAATTTATTTTCTCAGTGTGGAGGAACCATAAGTAAACATGAGACCCTGTAATGTTTAACCAATTGCCATCATGATAAAAAATGAGTACTTAGAAGTATTAAAGAGTAAGGATTATAGGTAATATGGGTAGTTATGCGGTATAGTTTTTAAAATTCAAGCATAGTCACTTCTAATGAGATTTACAATATAAAGAGGAAGCAATTAAAGGGCATAAAATACATATCAGATATGAAATAAGAACAATATAAAAATTCAGCATAAACTGTATTATCTGCACCTAGGCTACAGTGAATAAAAGTTTCTCCGAACAATTTCCCAAGATGTATTGATGTGCTATGTCTGTTGGTCTCTGAAAGAGAAGTTTGACTGTGACACTCCTCTCAGAGCCACTTTAAGCATTTGAAAGAGCCTGCCAACAGTGGCTATCTTTGTTTGGCACAGACAGTCTTCCATATTTCTCACCCAGGAAGGGCAAGGTGACTCCTTACCCATCAGCTAAAACAAATTCTGGCTTCCAGGCTGGAGTCTTGTAAACCTGTTTGTCTCTTTCCCATTAGCCCTCAAGTGGCGGTTCTCAAGGTGCACCAGCATCATCAGCATCACCTGGGAACTTCTGACAAAAACAAAGTCTTATGTTTTACCCTAGTCCCGCTGAATCAAAAATTCTGGGGGTGGAGTGCAGCAATCTGTGTTTTTACAAAATCTCCAGTAACTCTCATGCTGCTAAAGTTTGAGAATGACCGCCCTCAAGCATGCAGGTACAGAAAATACGTTTATAAGAAGTGAGGAGGGAAATGTCAGTGAACCATTGCTCCTCCTTCTAAGAAAGCCTGATATCAGTCCACTCACTCTGTCTTATTCTCCCACTGCAAGTCCTGGATACATAATCTTCCACCCCCTAACCCCCCGCCCACACTAGATAGATACATGGATGATAGATAAGATAGATACATAGATAGATAATAGATAGACATTTCATCCTGGATAAAATGTATTTACCTAGACGAAGTCAGATTTTAAATTTATATCAAGACAACTATGAAAGCAATGAGTCACAAAAGGGTAGTCCACGTGTGTGACAGTGGAAAAGAAGGAAGTGGAAGAGAAGAACAGTTACGTTCCTCTGTGTAGATGAAGGGGGAGTCTCAGAGAGGCAGCATCTCTCTTTTGAAGACATCTTTATTTTTTTTTTTTTCTGAATAGTCCCATCCTTGAGCCATTGCAAATACCAGCAGCCCAGGACCTTCAAAGAGTGAAATCCAGAATAATAACATGTATTAACTCTATGTATTGATTAGTGTTAGGCTTTTCTCAGAAAGATTAGGATATCTTGTTTAGAATCACACGACAACTGCAATAACAGCTGGGGAGAGAAAGAAAGACCAGGGCTGGACACGGTGGCTCATACCTGTGATCCTAGCACTTTGGGAGCCCAACTCAGAGGATTGCTTGAGCCCAGAAGTTCAAGACCAGCCTGGACAGCATAGTGGAAACCCTCTATATCTACAAAAAATAAAAAAATAATAATTAGATGGGTGTGCTGGTGTGTACCTGTAGTCCCAGCTACTCAGGAGGCTGAGGTTAGAGGGTTGCTTAAGCCCAGTTCAAGGTGGCAATGATCTATGATTGTGCCACCGTACTTCAGCCTGGGTGACAGAATGAGACCCTGTCTCTAAAAGAAAACAAAAGATATAAAGACCATCAGTTGTCACAACCAATGCTGTAATCTGTCAGTCTCCAAAGTGGCCTGGGTTCACTCCAGGGGGCTCTCAAATAATCCACTTGGGTGCAGGGACAAAATATCAGCACTTCTATTTCTATTTAGGTTTTCACATAAATGATAAAAAAATTAAGGTTCACAAATATGATTATATATACTGATGCTGCTATCTTCACTTAGTTTGTCCCATAGGATATGGTATGGTACAAGAGGGAGTATATATTAGTCCATTCTCATGCTGCTGTAAATAACTGTCTGAGACTGGGTAATTTAGACTGGAAAGAGGTTCAATTGACTCACAGTTCCACAGGGCTGGGGAGGCCTCAGGAAACTTACCATCATGGCAGAAGGAGAAACAAACACATCCTTCTTCACATGGCAGCAGGAAAAAAATGAAAACCAAATGAAATGAAATGGGAAGCCCCTTATAAAAACCATCAGATCTCCTGAGAAGTTACTCACTATCATGAGACTAGCATGGGGGAAACTGCCCCCACGATTCAATTACCTCCCACTGGGTCCCTTCCATAACATGTGGGGATTATGGCTCCACCCCTGCAGCAAACTTCTGCCTGAACTTCCAGGCATTTCTATATATCCTCTGAAATCTAGGTAGAGGTTCCCAAACCTCAATTCTTGACTTTTGTGTACCTGCAGGCTCAGTACCTCGTGGAAGCTGCCAAGGCCTGAGGCTTGAGAACTACAATTCAAGGTGATATTTGGGTGGGGTCACAGCCAAACTATATCATTCCACCCCTGGCCCCTCCCAAACCTCATGTCCCCACATTTCAAAACACAATCATGTCTTTCTAACAGTCCCCCAAAGTCTTAGCTCATTCCACTATTAACTCAAAAGTCCAAGTCCAAAGTCTCATCTGAGACAAGGCAAGTCCCTTCCATCTATGAGCCTGTAAAATCAAGCAAGTTAGTTACTTTCTAGATAAAATGGGGGTACAGGCATTGGGTAAATACAGCAATTCCATATGGGAGAAATTGCCCAAAACAAAGAGGCTACAGGCCCCATGCAAGTCTGAAATTCAATAGTGCAGTCATTAAACCTTAAACTTTCAAAATGATCTCCTTTGACTTCATGTCTCACATCCACGTCATGCTGACGCAAGAAGTGGGCTCCCACAGCTTCGGCAGCTCCACCCCTGTGGCTTTGCAGGGTGTAGCCCTCCTCCCAGATACTTTCACCAGCTGACATTGAGTGTCTGCAGCTTTTCCAGGAGCATAGTGCAAGCTGTCAGTGGATCTACCATTCTGGGGTCTGAAGAATGATGGCCCTCTTCTCACAGCTCCACTAGGCAGTGCCCCAGTGTGGACTCTGTGTGGGGGCTATAGCTCCATATTTCTCTTTTGCACTGCCTTAGCAGAGGTTATCCATGAGAGCTTCAGCCCTGCAGCAAACTTCTTCTGGACATCCAAGCATTTCAATACATACTCTGAAATCTAGGCAAAGGTTCTCAAACCTCAATTCTTGACTTCTGTGCACCTGCAGGCTCAAAACTGCATGAAAATGGCCAAGGCTTGGGGCTTAAACCCTCTTAAGCTATGGCCTGAGCTGTACCTTGGCCCCTTTTAGCCACGACTGGAGCAGGTGGGACATGGGGCACCAAATCCCTTGGCTGCACACAGCAGGGGGGTCCTGGGTATGGCCCATAAAACCATTTTTTTCTCCTAGGCCTCCAGGCCTGTGATAGGAAGATCTGCTGGGAATATCTCTGACATTTTCCCCATCGTCTTGGTGATTAACATTTGGCTCCTCGTTACTTATGCAAATTTCTGCAGCAGCCTTGAATTTCTCCCCAGAAAATTGATTTTTCTTCTCTATTGCATTATCAGGCTGCAAATTTTCCAAACTTTTATGCTGTGCTTCCTCTTGAACACTTTGCTGCTTAGAAATTTCTTCTGCCATATATCCTAAATCATCTCTCTCAAGTTCAATGTTCCACAGATCTCTAGGGCAGGGGCAAAATGCCATCAGTCTCTTTGTATAGCAACAGTGACTGTTACTCCAGTTCCCAAGTTTCTCATCTCTGAGATCACCTCAGCCAGGACTTTATTGTTCATATCACTATCAGCATTTTGGTCAAACCAATTCAACAAGTCTCTAAGAAGTTCCAAACTTTCCCTTATATTCCTGTCTCTGAGCCCTCCAAGTCTCTAGGAAGTTATAAACTTTCCCACATTTTTCTATCTTCTTCTGAGCCCTCCAAACTGTTCCAACCTCTGCCTCTTACCCAGTTCCAAAGTTGCTTCCATATTTTCAGGCATCTTTATAGCAGCACCCAACTTTCTGTGGTACCAGTTTACTATATTAGCCTGTTCTCCTGCTGCTATAAAGAACTGTCCAAGACTGGGTAATTTATAAAGGAAAGAGGTTTAATTGACTCACAGTTCTGCAGGGCTGAGGAAGCCTCAGGAAATGTACAATCATGGCAGAAGGGGAAGTAAACACATCATTTTTCACATGGTGACAGGAAGGAGAAAAATGAGAACTGAGCAAAGGGGAAAACCCCTTATAAAACCCTCAGACCCTGTGAGAACTTACTTGCTATCATGAGAACAGCATGGGGGAAACTGCCCTTATGATTCAATTACTTCCCACTGGGTCCCTCCATGACATGTGAGGATTATGGGAACTACAATTCAAGATGAGATTTGGGTAGGGACACAGCCAAACCATATTATGGTGTAGAGGCCTTGACAGAGGATCTCTCACTCATGCATTTGCTTTCAGGGTATCACAACCTTTAAATAGATTTTTGATTTTAAGACTAGCCATTACTAAATGGATCCATAGTAAAAATCTTACATTAAAAATAATACTAATAACATAGGTGCAGTGAAAATGAGAAAAAAATACAAGTTAATCAGATCTTCCAAGAAGCTAGCCAATAAAAATTTAAATTATTAAAGACAATTTGAAATGTGTACTTATAACCACTACCTTTTTAGAGAGCTCGGCCTTTAGTATACAACACTTTATTTCCTGAAATATTAGCAAATAATAGTATGAAGATGCCATGATCAACAAGACATTTATCAGTGAATTTCTATGACATGATGTCAAATCTCTGCACTTTTTAGAAACAATGTTCAGAATCATGCACTTTAACCAACTGAACTTTATGTTTCTTTTGAAGTTTCTTACTAATTAGCAAATGTTTAAAAAAATAAGGCAATGAAATTTTTGATTCAAAAATAGCTAAAAAATAGGAATCAAAAAGGTGGCAAATTCAATTGTCAGTAAATATTGTTGGAAGGTGCCTGGAAGATTTAAGAAACCAAATTTAATTACACAATATGTGCTGTTTGCAATACAGTTGGATGAAAAAACAAATGTTTGCAATTCCTCTCAGTTTATGGTATTTGCTGGATTCCATTTCAATAATGAAATACACAAGTGATTTGTATGAGTCATTAAATAAAAGATGTACCAGAGAAGATATAATGTCAATAGCTATTTAACTTATTTATTAATAACAATGTTTATAGGAACACTGTAAAATAACTACTGTTAGAACAGGTACCTTGAAACCATAAAAAGATTCCAGGGTAAATTGCAGAAATGGCGCTGCATTGTATTCTTCATAGGCAAGTTTTTGCAACAAGGAAGGTAAAACCAGTGGTGCACTATGTGCTATAGAATAATATAGATGAGGTTAGACCTTATTAAAACAAGAACTTTGAAATATCTTCATACTATTTTCTAATCAGATAGGAATATATATATTTTTAAAACCTTATGTCACTGAAAATATCACTCAATATCTTATTGTAGATACTCTACAAAGGGCTAATAAATTTATAGGTGACATATATTTATCTTTACAAAAAGACAAGCATTCCTAACTTGTTGATCTTTCCTGTGATGACAAAGGCTGTCAGTAGTGTTCTGCCCAGCATTAACCAAAAAAGACCACACTAAGTGTTCTCTTTCAAGGTAAAACTGATGTTTTTGTAATGAGTGAGAAAGTAATTGCTTTTTGAAAGAAGTTCATTCTCCAGAAAAAATATTTGGAAATGAATTTGTGGAAGTATTTCTTTGACTCAGTGATTTTGTTGCTAAAAGTGGTTTATCACCTAGAAAAATCATTTTAAAGGGCTTGTGGCTAAAAAAGAAATCATTGATATTTTGAACTAATTTGGCAAAAAAAAGAAACAACCCTAAATGCAGTGCTTTCCACCTAGTTTCCTTGATACACGGAATGACATCTGGGAAGACAGAAATTTACTAGCCAAATTTCAGCAACAAAAAAGGATTAAATGGGATTGAAAAGTGAGCATTTGGCTAGGCGTATATGCGGAAGAATGAAAGTGGACTCCTACCTCTCACCATATACAACAATTAACTCAAGATGAATTACAAATTTAAATTTAAGACCTCAACTATAAGAATCCGAGAGGAAAACCTAGGAGACACCATTCTGAACATGGACTTTGGGAAAGAATTTATGACTGTCTTCAAAAGCAATTACAACAAAAACAAAAATTGACAAGTGGAATCTAATTAAACTAAAGAGCTCCTGCACAGCAAAATAAACTATCAACAAAGTAAACAGACAACATACAGAATGGAAGAAAATATTCACAAACTTTGCATCTGACAAGGGTCTAATATCCAGAATCCATAAGGAACTTAAGCAACTGAACTAGCAAAAAATAAATAAATAACCCCATTAAAAGACATGAACAGACACTTCTTCTCAAAAGAAGACACCCAAGTTTACAACAAACATAGGAGAAAATGCTCCACATCATTAATCATCAGAAAAATGAAAATTAAAACCACAGCGAGATACCATCTCACACCAGTCAGAATGACTATTACTAAAAAGTCAAAAAATAACAGATGCTGTCGAGGCTGCAGAGAAAAGGAAATGCCTATACACTGCTGGTGGGAATTTAAATTCATTCAGCCACTGTGGAGAGCAATTTGGAGATTTCTCAAAGAACTTAAAACAGAACTATCATTCAACTCAGCAATCCCATTACTGGGCACATATCCAAAAGAAACCAAATTGTTCTGCCAAAAAGACAAATGCACTCACATGTTCATTGCAGCACTATTCACAATAGCAAACACATGGAATCAACCTAGGTGCCCAGCAGTGGTGGATTGGATAAAGAAAATGTGGTATACGTACACTATTGTATTAGTCCATTTACACGCTGCTGATAAAAACATACCTGAAACTGGACAATTTACAAAAGAAACAGGTTTATTGGACTTACAGTTCCACATGGCTATGGAGATCTCACAATCATGGCAGAAGGTGAAAGGCAAGGAGCAGCAAGTCACGTCTTACATGGATGGTTGCAGGCAAAGAGAGAGCTTGTGCAGAGAAACTCCTGTTTTTAAAACCATCAGATCTCATGAGACCCATTCACTCTCATGAGAACAGCATGGGAAAGACCCACCTGCATGACTCAGTCATCTCCCACTAGGTCCCTCCCAAAATACATGGGAACTATGGGAGCTACAAGATGAGATTTGGGTGGGGACACAGAACCAAACCATATCATTCTGCCCCAGCCTCTCCCAAATCTCATGTCCCCACATTTCAAAACACAATCACGTCTTTCTAACAGTCCCCCAAAGTCGTAACTCATTCCACTATTAACTCAAAAGTGCCCAAAGTCTCATCTGAGACAAGGCAAGTCTCTTCCACCTATGAGCCTGTAAAATCAAAAGCAACTTAGTTACTTCCTAGATACAATGGAGGTACAGGCATTGGGTAAATACAGCCATTCCAAATGGGAGAAATTGGTTGAAACAAAGGGGCTACAAGCCCCATGCCAGTCTGAAATCCAACAGGGCAGTCAAATCTTAAAACTCCAAAATTATTTCCTTTGACTCCATGTCTCACATCCAGGTCATGGTGATGCAAGAGGTGGGTTCCCGGCCGGGCGCGGTGGCTCACGCTTGTAATCCCAGCACTTTGGGAGGCCGAGGCGGGCGGATCACGAGGTCAGGAGATCGAGACCACGGTGAAACCCCGTCTCTACTAAAAATACAAAAAAAAATAGCCGGGCGTGGTGGCGGGCGCCTGTAGTCCCAGCTACTTGGAGGCTGAGGCAGGAGAATGGCGTGAACCCGGGAGGCGGAGCTTGCAGTGAGCCCAGATTGCGCCACTGCACTCCAGTCTGGGCGACGGAGCAAGACTCCGTCTCAAAAAAAAAAAAAAAAAAAAAGAGGTGGGTTCCCATGGTCTTGGGCACCTCTGCCCCTGTGGCTTTGCAGGGTACAACCTCCCTCCAGCTGTTTTCATGGGTTGGTGTTGAGTGTCTGTGGCTTTTCCAGGTGCACAGTGTAAGCTGTCAGTGTATCTACCATTTTGGGGTCTGGAGGATGGTGGCCCTCTTCTCACAGCTCCACTAGGCAGTGCCCCAGTAGGGGCTCTGTGTGGGGGCTGGAACCCCACATTTCCCTTCCACACTGCCCTAGCAGAGGTTCTCCATAAGGGTCCCACCTCTGTAGCAAACATCTGCCTGGGCATCCAGGCATTTCCATACATCCTCTGAAATCTAGGCGGAGGTTCCCAAACCTCAATTTTTGACTTCTGTGCATCCACAGGCACAACAGCACATGGAAGCTGCCAAGACTTGGAGCTTGCACCCTCTGAAGCCACAGCCTGAGCTCTGTGTTGGCTCCTTTCAGCCATGGCTGGAGTGGCTTGGATGCAGGACACCAAGTCCCTAGGCTACACACAGCACAGGGACCCAGGGCCTCGCCCAGGAAACCACTTTTTCCTCCTAGGCCTGTAATGGGAAGGGCTGCCTGAAAGGTCTCTGACATACCCTGGAGACATTTTCCCCATTGTCTTTGTGATTCACATTTGGCTTCTTATTATTTATGCAAATTTCTGCAGCTAGCTTGAGTTTCTCCTCAGAAAATGGGATTTTCTTTTCTATCGCATTGTCAGGCTGCAGATTTTCCAAACTTTTATGCTTTTTTTCCCTTTTGAAACTGAATGCCTTTAACAGCACCCAAGTCATCTCTGGAATGCTTTGCTGCTTAGAAATTTCTTCCACCAGATACCCTAAATTATCTCTCTCAAGTTCAAAGTTCCACAAATCTCTAGGGCAGGGGCAAAATGCCACCAGTCTCTGTGCTAAAACATAACAAGAGTCGATTTTACTTCAGTTCCCAACAAGTTCCTTATCTCCATCTGAAACCATCTCAGCCTGGACCTTATTGTTAATATCACTATCAACATTTTTGTCAAAAGCATTCAACAAGTCTCTAGGAAGTTCCAAACTTTCCCACATTTTTCTGTCTTCTTCTGAACCCTCCAAACTGTTGCAACCTCTGCCTGTTACCCAGTTCCAAAGTTGCTTCCACATTTTTGGGTATATTTTCAGCAACGCCCCACTCTCCCAGTACCAATTTACTATATTAGACCATTTTCATGCTGCTGATAAAGACGTACCTTAGACTGGGCAATTTTCAAAAGAAACAGGTTTATTGGACTTACAGTTCCACGTGGCTGTGGAGGCCTCACAATCATGGTGGAAGGTGAAAGGCAAGGAGGAGCAAGTCACATCTTACATGGATGGTTGCAGGCAAAGAGAGCTTGTGCAGAGAAACTCCTGTTTTTAAAACCATCATATTTCATGAGACCCATTCACTATCATGAAAACAGCACAGGAAAGACCCACCCCCATGACCCAGTCATTCCCACTGGGTCCCTCCCAAAATACATGAGAATTATGGGAGCTACAAGATGAGATTTGGGTGAGGACTCAGAGCCAAACCATATCAACCATGGAATATGACAGAGTCATGTAAAACAAGATCATGTCCTTTGCAGCAATATGGATGCAGTCAGAGGCCATTATCCTAAGCAAATTAATGTGGTAACAGAAAACAAAATACCACATGTTCTCAATTAAAAACAGGAGTGAAACATTGGGTACTCATAGATACAAAGATGGCAACAATAGACACTGGGGACTACTAGAGGGGAAAAGAAGTGAGGAGGGATTGGGTTGAAAAACAGCTCTTGGAGTACATGCTCAGTAGCTGGTGATGGGATCATTCATACACCAAACCTCAGCATCACACAATATACCCATGTAACAAACTTACATATGTACCTCCTGAATCTAAAATAGAAGTTGGAAAAATAAATAAATACATAAAAAAGAAAAAGAAGTGAACATTGTATTTTGTAAATGCAGGCAATGATACTTTCCCTACATTGAACTATGTATCTTCATGAAGTACTTTTTTCAGCTGTGGCAGTCAACTTAGTATCAGATCTTTGAAACATTGTATCACAAAGGTTTACACCAAGATTTTCTGTAATAAGTATTATCAATCACATAGTTATTTTCCAAAAATGCTCTATTGTTAAAATTTTGTAATAAGATGAAATTGGGGCCAGGGGCAGTGGCTCACACCTATATCCCAGCACTTTGGGAGGCTCTGCCAGGAGGATGACTTGGGCCCAGAAGTTCAAGACCAGCTTGGGCAACTGTGTTAGTCCATTCTCACATTGTTATAAAGAACTACCTGAGACTGGGTAATTTATAAAGAAAAGAGGTTTAATTGACTCACAGTTGCACAGGCCATACAGAAGACATGACACAGCCCCACTCCCCAACACCCCATCCATACCCCTCTGGCCACACACCTGTAGGGATGCTTTTTCTTGGCCCCTCCCTCCCATAGGGCTCCAGTGCTAAGCTATTGTACCACTGACTGTATTCCTGATGCCCATTGATGTCACAGCTTCTGCATGAAAGTGGAAGACCTTGACATGCCACTAGTACTCTTACCAACTGATACATCCCTTAAGAAGTGACTACTTGCGATTTCAACCCCAAGAATATTTTTCTTAGCTACATTGAGGTGGCCTAAAAACAAATCATTAAATTGTCAGTGTGCTGTTATTATGAAGTAAGACTTCAAATGGATATCTTCAACCACCTATACATCCATCAACTGTAGGATGGATAAAGCCACTGTGGATAAATATCATATTTATGTAATGGAATACTACATGGTAATGAGAATCAACAACTCAGAGATAACAATATGGAAGACTTTTACAGGCATATTGTTAAATGGGGAGAGTCAGATCCCAAACTACATTACATATGATTCCATTTATATCAAGTTCAAAAACTGGCAGCACTGATATATGCTGTTAGAAGACAGGGCAGTGAGATGGGGAGAAAAAAGGGGGCCTTCTGGGATGCTGGTAAGTTTTGCCTATTATCTCAGTGTCATGTTTACTTTGTAAAAATTCACATACGGCCCATATAGTATTCATGCACAAGATTATCAAATTGTCTAAAATTTTAATTTTTTTGCTTAAAAAGAGTGACTGTTTGAGGCTACCATAACTTACAACACTTGGCCCCACAACATAGAAGCATGCTTGTTATCTGTTGGTGAACTCAGTCAAGAATTGCTTGTTTGACCTACTCTTGAAACCCCTGGGTCTGGCTTCTTTACTTGTTCTTTGGTTTTCATCACCATTTCCTTCTTTCATATTTCACCATGATGTTGTCTTCCCAGTTAGGACCCTTTGTTTCTGTAGAAAATCATAGCTATCCTTTCCATTTAGAAGAGACTTCCCCCAGATTGTGTATGATTCAGGGTCCTTTTTCTGTTCCACCCCATGACAAATGTTCCTGTCTAGCTGTCCTCAATGGGCAAATTTCAGATCCTTATATTTTTGCATAAATCAGTACAATGATAAAATATTATGAATAGATCTTTCCTCTGCCATTTTGGAACCTTATACAATTATCCTGGATATGGCTAAAACCTGGATGAATAAGTAGTGATCCTTTATTCACCACACACCAAGAAAAGACCTGTGAGTGTACCTTGAAGGTGTTCTGATCTACAGCTATCCAGTCTTGGCTTGAGAAAAAAATGCGTACATATACAAGTCTTTGAGACCAGAAGTTAAATTTTTAAAGTGATACACACATAAATACAATTTGATCAGTCAATTCACTTTAAGTATGCTATATTTAGGAATTTTTAATGCAACAATGTTGTATTGTTTGTCTAGGATATCTGGGTTGTTCAGTGACTCTTTCTTTCTATTTCTTAGTCAAGGTTTGGTCCTTTTGTCTATGTTCCCTAACAAAAAATACTTCCCCGTAACATTTGCCTCACCTGTAATCATTTGCTTTATATCTGTTTGCCCCACTACTCTCTAGGTCCTATGAGTCTAGGACAATGTCTATTTTATTTGCCACTGACACTAGCACCATATCCAGTTCCAGCAGATAATCATCACTAAATAAATATTCACTGAGTTAATGAAAAATATGGGTGTATTATAAGCACAGAACATGATACTCTTCAAGTCTGAAGTCTGCTTCTAAACAATTGCATATTACTGAGCGGATCACTAACCTTTCTGAACCTCAATATTCCTATCAATAAAAACAGGAGGAGCATACCTGTCCTGCTTACCCCACGGAGGGCATCATGATGACCAAACAAGGAAATATATGTGAAAACAAAATATTTATTGATATTATTAAGTAAACGTCATTTCTAAGGAATGTGTCTATCTTGGACATCTTGGTTTGCCCTAATGCATTGTGAGCTCTATACATTTAATAAAGAGGAAAATTTTCTGTTTACATTACAAAAGATTTCACCCCAAAACTGCCTGTCTATCCCTTTTACTCTACATTTTTTCTTCATACTATTGATTACTATTTGGCATAGAATGTGTAATTGTCTGTCTGTTTATGTTCTGTCTCCACCACCTAGAATCTTAGCTCCTTGAGGAGAGGCATTTTGCTTGGTTCACAGCTGTACCTCTGGTGCCTGCAATGGTTCCTGGTTACATAGTGTGTTGTCAGTGGATATTTCTTGAATGAATGAACAGAAATTTGAGAAGAGCAGGGGTACCATGAAAGATCAGCAATCAAGTATCTGTAAACATGTCACTGGTTGTTGCTGCTGCATTTCTAGACTGTGACTGATAATACTGCTGAGGCACAAGTGGATTCCTTGTTCCCAATTTGATTCCCATTTCAGTTGCTCAGGACCTTTTCCTGCTAAGTCACATAAGGCATCCTCTTACTTGGATCATGATATTCTTACAAAGAACACAGAGCAGGTGTCTTTGCTCTTCTCTGACATTTCTCTACAATGCCTTTAGAACTCAAACTCCAGCAGGAGTATTCATCCCTCCTCCAAGCACTCAAAACTCTTTGGGAGACAATTTTTCACTCTAGCCAAGTCCCAGCTGGGTGGCCAAAAAACAATACATTTGATCCACAGAAAGCAGTGGATTTGGAATGTCTCCCATTACTGGGAGTCAAACACAAAATCAAATTGACTAAATCCTTCTGGAATTCCACAACGCAGCACTTTCTCTAACTCCCAGCTCCACCACATTTGCTACTTTTTATGGCTGCAAAACGCAAACTTTTTAACACCTCTTCCCAATTTGTCACTCCATCCTTCAACTCAGCTTCAAGGAGTGCCATAGAGTTTGAAAAGGAGGAAGAAATGAGCTGCATAATACTGAAACAAAATTGTAAAACAATTAGTGAATTTTTTTGCTTGGGATGTAAACTTAAATAACCTATTATAGATGAATATAGTTATATCATATGCCTTTAATTAAGCTTTCTGGTCACGTTAGATTTTGATTATTTCTATAGTTTTGCCACATTATAAAATTATGACATTTTAATTAGAATCTAACTGTACGTCATTCTGAGTCGAATGGACATTCATTTTAGAAAACATCTTTAGGCTTTAACATTATATTTTCTCTTCTTTCAGAGTTTGGAATTAAATTCTCCCTCTACCCTCACATCAATCCATAGCTCAATTAAAAAAATTATATCCAGTTTTTAATACTCTAAAATAGCAACTGCTGCAGCCGAAGGAAGATTCTTTAAATAGAAAGTGCTTTGTCCTGACCAGAGCAGACAAAATTGCAGCTGGCTCTCACCAAGGCTGTGGCTTCGGCAAAAAGTCCTTCACTACTCACCATTGCTCCTTATCCACATTCCTCATCTTTATCTTCGTCTCTCCTTCCCTAGGTCAAGGCTGGGCTTACAATGTCAATACACACCAGCCGTGAATGGGTGTGGATAACTGAATGAATGCCAGCATTTCTAGTACACCAATAGAAGGTGCATTTCTGCCCACCAGGGGAAGGATGCAAGGCACATGTAATCTTAGTAATGGATTTGCCAAATTAATCGATTCCATTGTCACATTGGTTGAGTTATTTGAATTTAACTTAAATCTGGTTCTTTAATTGCACTTAAAATATCTTTGAAATATTACAATGAGTTATAACATTGAAATTAAAATTGATTGTGCATGCCAAAGCACAGAAGTAGGGTTGTGGAACATAAATTCATGAAAAGTGCAGCAAATATTAGTCACTGAGGGCAGAAGTGAACTTCCCTCTGTTCTTAGAAAGGCCGTAAGAAGCAGAAAACACAAAATAAATATTGATAAGTTGGACCTCATCAAAATTTAGAAATTTTTCTCTTGAAAATACATGAATAAAAAATAAAAAGTCTAGTTATGGGATGAAAGAATACATTTGCGATATAGGTTTCAACAAAGGACTTTTATCTGGAATAGTAAGACAAACTTTCCAAAAGATTTGAAGACAGAAAATAAGATGTATAAAAGGTTAATAGGAGTAAGGGAAATACAAATCAAAACCACAAAAATAGGCCAGGCACAGTGGCTCACACCTGTAATCCCAGCACTTTGGGAGGCCGAGGAGGGCAGATCACGAGGTCAGAAGTTCGAGACCAGCCTGGTCAATATGGTGAAACTCCGTCTCTACTAAAAAAATAATAAAAATTAGTCAGGTGTGGTGGCGCACACCTGTAGTCCCAGCTACTCGGGAGGCTGAGGCAGGAGAATTGCTTGAACCCCGGAGGGAGAGGTTGCAGTGAGCCGAGATCGTGCCACTGCACTCCAGCCTGTGCGACAGAGTGAAACTCCATCTCAAAATAAATAAATAAAACAAAAAATAAATAAAAAATTAAAAGTACACACACACAAATATACTACTAACTGCATATTAGAATGGATAAAATTTAAAACGCTGGCAATACCATATTTCAGTGAATAGATGGGGCAACTGGAACTTCCACATCTTGCCAGTGGGAATGGAATACAGTACAAACACTTTGGGAAACTGTTTGGCAGTTTCTTAAAAAGTTAAATATATGCCCCAGTCATTCCACTTCTAGATATTTATCCATACGAAATGAGAACATACGTCCACACAAATGTCTGCATGAATATTAGAACAGCTTTATTCAAATAGCCAAAAACTTAGCATATTCGTTTCCTAAGGCTGCTGTAACAAATTTCCACCAATTGCGTGGCTTAAAACAACAGGATTTTTTTTTCTCTCTCTCTAACAGTTCAGGAGGCCAGAAGCCTGGAACCAATGTTTTGTTTTTTGTTTTTTGTTTTTTTTTTGTCTATTTCTGGAAATGTTTATTTACTACTTTTGAAATACAACCATGGGTTGCTGAAACTGAACAGTAAAACTATGGATAAGGGGGGCTTCTGTAGGTCAGTTCCTTCTGGAAGCTCTACAGGAGAATCTGTTCCATGCCTCTCTCTGAGCTTCTGGTAGGTGGTGGGCAATCCTTGGCATTCCTTGGCTTGAAGCAACATCACTCCAATTTCCGCCTCCATCATCAGATGTCCTTGCCTGTGTGTCTCTGTGTATCTGTCCTCTTCTTATCAGGATACCAGTGATTGGATTCAGGGTCCACTCTAATCCAATAGGACCTCATGTTAACCTAATTAATTACATCTGCAAAGACCCTATTTCCAAATAAGGTTAGGTACCAGGGGTTAAGATGTGAATGCCTTTTTGAAAACACAATTCAACCAGCTACACTGGAAGAAAAGTGTCCAGCAAAAAGCAAATGAATAACAACATATGGTATATCCATACAATGGGATTATTACTTAGCAATAACAAAGAGCAAACTACTGACACAAACAACAAACAACATGAAGTTATACCAGGTGGAAAAAGCTGGACCCAAAAATGTACATACCTATGATTCTATTTATATGAAATTCTATAAGATGCAAACTAGTATACAGTGGTAGAAATCAGAGTAGTGGTTGCCTGAGGCTGGTGGCTGAGGGAGAGGTAGATTGCAAAAAATCTTGAGGGATCTTTTGGAGTTGATGAAAATGTTCTGCATCTCAATTGTGCTGATGGTTTTATGGGGGTATACACTGCCAAAACTCATCCAACTGTAAATTTTAAATGTTCACTTTAATTTGTATATTTATTGGTTGGGCGCAGTGGCTTATGCCTGCAATCCCAGCACTTTGGGAGGCTGAGGTGGGAGGATGGCTTTAGTCCAGGAGTTTGAGACTAGCCTGGACGCCACAATGAGACCTTGTTTCTATAAATAATAATAGTAATAACAATAACAATTTGTACACTTTATTAGATGTAAATTATACCCCAATTTTTAAAGGCAAATTTGGGCTGCCTTTTAAATAAAGGAGTTTAAGTTCTAGCTATAAATAATTTAATTAAAGGGGAAAGAGTAACTATAGATTTAACTAATCCAAAAATGTAGACAAGAACATCAGTATTCTTTGATATGCTTCACATTAATAACATCAACCCTAAAAATGCTAAACAGGTCAGGATAACTAGTGTATATTATGAACAACAGCATGTCATCAGAAGGCTATATGTGACTTCTATCACCAAAATAATTTACAAATCCCTTTAGACACTGAAAGTACAAAAGGTCTAAGTTCAAACTTTGTGATTTTTGGAGACTGAATAAATGTGTTTCAGGTATAACTTGTATAGTCACAAAAATTCAGTGTGTCAAAATGCCATTTTCTTTAGTTTTTCTTAACTGGAATTATCTTAGCTCTTGAGCTCTCTTTTCCACTGATGATAGAAAATTGCTAAGAGTAAATTTCAAACATCTCAGCACAAATGTTAAACACTATATTTGAGACAATGAATATGTTAACTAGTTTGATTTAATTATTCTACATTGTCTTCATAAATTACAACATCTCTTTGTACACCATAGATTTATACCATTATAAATTGTCAATTTACAGTATTAAAAAAAAAACTGAAACTGGCCAATGCAAAGTAATGCAGCCCCTTCCAATGTAAAACTCCTCCGTGTGTAACATCCTGGCACTCAGATGGGGTTACTCCTCTTCTTTATTCCTCCATCTGTATTTTTGTTTTTTGAGACAAGGTCTAGCTCTGTCACCAGGCTGAAGTGCAGTGCAGTGGCATGATCATGGCTCACTGCAGCCTCAAACTCATGGGCTTAAGGGATCCTCCCATCTCAGCCTCCCAAGTAGCTGGGATGACAGGTACAGGTCACCTCAGCTAATTTTATTTTTTTAGTTTCTTGCAGAGCTGAGGTCTTGCTATGTATTTCCTTGGTTGGTCTTGAACCCCTGGCGTCAAGTAATCCTCCAGCCTCGGCCTCTCAAAGTGCTGGGATAACAGGTGAGAAGCTGTATTGTCCTCTCCTGAGGGACAGTGTGCTTCAGCTCATCTGGTCCCTGTTGTCATGTACGGGTTGCCACTGTTGAGGTTGCGGGTCTCACTGTGGCCTCTACTCATGAGTATTCCCTGCTCTGGGTCTTTCCCATTCATACAGATTTCTATCACAGCAAGCCTGCCCACAACCCTCTCTTTCCGATGCTCCCCCACACCTCCCGGGGATGCAGAGGACACTGAGGCTCCTCTCAGGCTCATCCACATAGAACCTGACTTTATTCCCTGATATCCACTGCTCAGGGGCTGTGTTGGATGAAAAGCTTCTCCCTGAAATTGACCATCTTCCAGGCTACACCTTGGGAAGGCTGCCAATAGTCCCATCTGTGAAAGGATGCCCCTAAACCTATTTTGAGTATTTATAGTCCAGGCAACCCCCAGGAGTTCAGCTCAGAAAGGGGCCAGGATGCTGTGCATTTCTCAAAGACATACTACAAATTGGTTACATCCTCTCCACGTTTCCTCCTTGCCAGTAGTTGGTCAAACTTTTAATCCTGTTTTGAGTCATAACTAGCTTTTCGTCATGGTATATTCTCCTAACAATGTATTATTTAGAGATAAACTCTGTGACTTCTTTGTTCAGTATATGGCACTTGATCTTTCAAGCCAAATTATTTAAAATTCTAATCCAGTCCTTACAGACAAGTAATTAGGAAATCCTGCTGGCTCTGAGACCTTCACAAATATATCCAGAATCTGACAACACTCCACCTGTTCTCCCACCTCTCTGACCCAAGCCATTCACCTCCCACCTGGACTACTGTGGCGGTTTCCTGTCTGGACTCCCTGCTTCTCCCTTTGTTCTCTTATAGTCTGTGTCCTACGTAGAAGCTGGAGTGATCGGCCTATAATGTAAGTCAGGTTCTGCTCAAAACTAGCAATCGCTCTTTATTTCCCTCAGTAAAAGCCAAAAACTTTACCATGGCCTCCAAGGCCCCATATGACCCAACTCTCCCCTACCCCACCCCAATTAACTCTGACCTCAAGTCAGCTCCAGCCACACTGGGTGTCCTGGTGCTCCTTCAACATACCAGGCATGCACCTGTCTCAAGGTCATTATCCTAACTGTTCTGTCTTCCTTGAATTTCCTTGTTTGTTCTGCTCCCCAAAACTTAAGTGGATAACTCCTTCCACCGCCTTCCCATTTTGCTCAAATTGCCTTCTCCACGCTGCCCACTCTGAACACCTGGGTAATGTTAAACACTATATTTGAGACAATGAATATGTTAACTAGTTTGATTTAATTATTCTACATTGTCTTCATAAAGACAATGTCATGAATCTCAGCTATTTCAAACATGTTCTTCAATACCAGGAAACTATAATGATGGCAAGGTGATTTAAATCATCAATGCCCTATAATAAAAGGAAAGCCAACAACACAATGCATCCCCTTTTTCTTTTTATCGTGATGCTTATCCCTTGCTCTCAGGTATGTTCCCTGAGCAGCAGATTCTGGGACAGAGAGGAGCAAGCAGGATATTCATCAGGGAGCACTCGTGACCAGCCCTGGTGAACGTGAGGGCAGGAAAGCTGGGTGGGGCAGAGAAAGAAGGAGAAGCTGAACTGTAATGCTGCCCTAAAGAAGGCCTCAGCAGACACCACAGGATTTCTGGAGCTGGGACGTTCTGAGTTGAGATGAGAGGCTTGGACTTTCATATACCTGGATGTGGGCTATGCCTGGAAGCAAACATTACCTTGGATGAAGTAGTTTTCTTTAGCCAAGGCAATTCCCAAAGAAGGCAGACAGCTGAAGTCAACTTCAGTCAGTAGCTGGGGGAGGTCTTAAAGAAACCTAATTTACTCTATTTAATCTATTTAACTCAGTTTACCAACTCTCCTATCCACAAAATCCCTTAGAATTTAGTGTGTCAAGGAACACATTGGAAAGTGATATCTTGGATAAGTAGCCCTAAAGCCACACAACTGAAAAACTTAAAATATAAAATTCAACATACAAAAAAACACTTATGTAATTTTTCCAGGGATATTCTCTTTTTCTCCTTATCTCTCTTACCATCACATAGAATATATTTTTATAACAGTATTTCTCTCAAAGTTATATTCTATATTTCTAAATAAACAGAGAAATATTAGGATCTCTAGAGTCTAATTATATGCTGTTGGTTTTTATATAACCCTTGGAGAAACAGTGATCGCCATCAAATATGGGTTGGTATCTATTAATGAAGGTTACTAAGATCAGCCAACAAGTGCATTTTTATTATGAATTAGTATGGCAGATACTGTTGCCTACCCCATATTCTTTCCTGCCTCCTTCTCTGCCAACAGAGTCCTGATTCTGCTGTTGAGGTAACTTACCCAATTGAATACTTACTTGGCTAATCTACAGCCAAGAATGGTTGCCACATGACATAGACTGTATGTCTACAAAGGGTTTTAGGGAAATACTTTGCCTTTCTAATTCTAATAAAGAAAAACATATCCTAATTTCCTTTAATTTATGCCTTAGTGGAAGTAACTCAACAGATGAAACTTGAGAAAAATCTATATTCTGGGACAGAGATTCCAGAATAGCTTACTCTGTACTATATACTATCTAAACTAGTGCTCAGTGATGGAGAACCATGTGTGTTGTGTGGCCTCACTGTTCCTGGTTTTGCACCATGTTGTATATTCCCCTTATTTCTTTCCTGAGATGTTAAATTTCTAGCTTTAAACTCTAGTTCAAATACCATCTCATATTAGAGATTTATTAAAATCTAGCCTAGAATAAGCTCTAAATAGCATAAACAAAGAATACCCATTTCAACAACCCTTGCAAATAGTTTTTTTCTAAGTACAATTATGTGTATACCATAAAAGAACATTTTCAAAAATAACTTTGTCCTGAAAGAATGATTATTCTTCCATAGCAAAGGTTCACTCAAAGACTGAGGAAATCTAGGTCAGATCATCCAGACAGGACACAGATATCCTCAAACAAATGCACATCAGAATCCAATCCAATATTTTGTTGCATGTAGTCTGGATTCAAGTTCTGCCTCACTTTTCTGCACTCTCACATTGACTCTGTTCCCATCAGATTTCTTAAAAGTGGATTTCCTTTTATTATAGAGCATTAATGATTTAAATCACCTTGCCATCATTATAGTTTCCTGGTATTGAAGAACATGTTTGAAATAGCTGAGATTCATGACAGCATCATAGTCCAAACACTGGTGGACTGAAACGACTTATGTGTCTTAAAATCTCTCTGAGAATCTGAGTAACTGGTAGGCAAAGACTCCTGGTTGATAGTCAATTGTTCAATCACAAGTAATACCTGCATATACAATGCTAATTGGATTTGCTCGTCCTTATTTTGTGCCTGTGGTCCACAGAGTCTTTTTCCAAATTACCACTGGAAGCTTTTTTACAAAATTTTTAATGTAATTGAGATCATATTGCTTTAACAGTGTTGCCTATACTAGGTTGAAATCAATTTACTCTAATCTCCCAAGCCCCCAATAGGCCCTTGATCCAAACAGGCTGCTCAATTTCCATTTAAAAAAATACAAACCAACCATGAGGCTGACTGTCAGAGTCACACTCTACACATACACAAAGAACTAATAGATTTATTTGAAGGCTTACTTGTTACATGTCCCATTTTACTTTTATGAGTAAAAATCTAAGTTTTCTGAGATGCAGCAGCTCAAATTTCACAATCCTGTCTTTCCTCATTTGTTCCACTTACAAGGCGGGTAGGTTGTAGGTTGTGTCACCCACTAAAATAAACTATCCAAGTCCCTCCCCCAAAGCCTTTTCAATATTTTTGAGATAAATGTTGGAATTATAGACATTTCATTATATTTAACTGCAAAATGACTTTTTTGCAGCTGGCTTTTCCTAAGCTGGAGAAGAAGCTGTACTCTCCTCGGTATGGGAATGACAGCATTTACACTTTACAGAGGATAGAAATGCTAACATTAAGTTATTGATCTTCACATTGCTAACATATTGTCATTTTCATATTATTAAGCAGATTAATCAAATTTGCCAGCTTCACATTAAAAATAATCAATTGTATCTCGAATATTTATCTCCTTATTTAAAAATCTTGTTACACTCTGTGATGAAGAAAACTTGCTTTAGTATTAATCTTGTCATTAACAGACACTCAGAAATGCAAATCACAGGCTTTCCTGAAGCACTTAGAATATTTTGTATTTTATTTTATTTTAATGGCTTGACTGCACTTGAAAATTTAAGAAGGGGGTTCTGTTTATGTTCACCAAAGAAGAATGGGCACTGCTCTCATGACATTTAGAGAGCAACTGGCCCTTGACAACCTATGGATTAACCAGTTAAGCTTGCAGTTGCTGCTCTGCCTCGTTTTGTTTTGTTTAAGACCCAGGAAGTACTGACATCATTGTGGAAGTATAGAATTCAGTTTCACCAATAAATCAAACTTGGCTCAAGCTGTTAGTAATACTGTCACATTTACAAAGTCAGGCTGAGACTAAGTGACTCAAGGGACTGATAACAAGATATAAAGCTTTTCACCTCCAAGCCTCTGTCTTAATCAGGCCAGGTCCATGTTGTTGGCCAAGACCTGGCAGAACCCAGAACCAGGGGTCATTCTCAGAATTGGCCTGATAAGACTCCACATGGGAAGAGCTATGAGGACAGTAAGGCCAGACGCTGGGTTTTCATAAACAAGTAAAGGGCCAAAGAGCTGAATGTGGTCAATAGAGATGGTCAAAGAGCAGGTGGTAAAGGTTTTAAAGGAAAAATAAAATTTTTATTTTTCCTTTAAAAAGAAAGGAAATGCCTATGGCATGGCAGAAAGAATGGCCATCCCCACACTAGAGAGTGCTACTTTGTTTCTTCTTTGACACCAAGAGCCAGTGATAAAGGTCTAGAGAGAGGTGTGACTGCTGTTAGGTGTGACTGTTAATTTTGTGTACCAACTTGGCTAGGCCAAGTTACCCAAATATTTGGTCAAACATTATTGTGGACATTTCTGTGAAGATATTATTTAGATGAGAATAACATTTAAATCAATAGACTTTGAGTAAAGCACATTGCCGTCCAGAATGTTGGTGGGCCTCATCCAATCAGTTGAAAGCCTCAATAGAAAAAGACTAAACTCTCTCCAGAAGAAGAGAGAATTCAGCCAGCAGCCTGCCTTAAGACTGCACCAGCAACACCAACTCTCTTCTGTGTCTTCAGCCTGCCTGCGTATTATGCAGATTTTGGACTTGCCAGCCTCCATGATTGCATGAGCCAATTTCTTAAATCTCTCTCTCTCTCTCCAATCCCTCTGTTTTGCCCTATTGTACTCCCTTTTTCCACAACGTTCAAACCCATAAAACATTTATCCATACTTGTATGCCTTCCCTTTTTCTGAGCGTAAGAGATGTCTCTGCTCCTTTCCAGTGATGATCCTTGCTGTTAAGCTCACATCTACCTCCTATTGAGTCCTTCAGCAACTTGACTTAAAAGCATTTTCCTTTTTTGCTTGAATATCATGTCTCTGACTTCTCTGACTGTTATCTTTGAATATACACCCCTGCTCAAGGTGCTTTCATCCAAAAAAATTCTTACTTCGACCTCGCCTGAATTATAAATGAACACCACAACTCTATCTTCCCTCCCTACCAGACTTTCCTTCCTAATTTCCTGTTTATGTTCTATCCCCCACTCTACTGAAAACGCTCTTCATCACCATAATGATAACTGAATTTTAACATGCCTATTATGGACACTTATATAAAATACTTTGTTTTTAACACAGCTTGTGAAGCAGATAGTATCATTAACACTATCATTTGTAAAAGAAAATTAAGGCTTAAAGGCATTAAGTAGCTTCTTCAAGGTGACACAGCTATCAATATTTAAACCCGAGTTGATGTGATGTCTTTTAACATCTAGTTCTGCTTGCTTACTCATTGGCATTTTCTGACATTGCTGACATTACAGTCCCTATTCGCCTGTCTCTGTTCTCTTTTGCAAGCTTCTGTTTGCCCACTGGGGGAGCTTGCGCCCTACTGTTTTTCTGTTGGTGATCCACAGTTTCCTTAACAGCAGATCCACTAGCAGAACAGCTTCAGTGACTCTGCCCTCAAGTCGAGTGGGCTGCCTGTGAGGCACAGGCATGTGGCCACCACAGAAGCATGGTCTGAGAAAGGGAAGGCTGTCTGCACCTGCTGTGTCCAGCCAGGCTCTGAGTCATGCAATGAGTCCCTAGTGGAAAGTGAGGGAAGCAGAGGGGCAAACGTGGGCATGCCTTCCACACCCTTCAGGGAATGCAGAAAGAAACCAAGACCAAGCAAGAAGAGAAGCACAGCCGGAAGAAAAGAAAGGCAACCCTGAATACAATCCTAAGAATTTAGTTTCATGAAGAGAGCATGACCCTCTAACCACACTTACTTAGAAGGAAGCTGGCTTACCACCAGAAAAGTCTGTTGGGTACCAACAGTAGTTTCACCACAGTGCGAAGAATGCATTCCTTACACGCAGCTGCAGCATGCCAAGCTTCCAAGCTTTCCCTCGGGCTACCATCTAAAATAGACTCGTTCCCATGAATGCTCTCAATTCTGAAAAATACCTGGTTTTCCTCTCCATAACATGTTTAACTTTTAACAGGTGCCTCCTGTGCCCAGAGGAGTAATTATAGTGAAGGCCTCAGGCATCTTTCCTGACCAGTGACAGGATATTTGGTGGGACACCAGGTCAAGCTGGATAGACATTTATCTTGTTCCCTTACAGATAAGTCCTGGTTAAGGTTGTGACCCAAGCGTTCCCTAATTCCACATTGGATCCATCATCCATGAACTTAGGTACACATCTTTGATTCTATTTGCATTTTCACATTCCTCCTGGAATCCAAAGTCTAATCTTCCCATGCCCTGGGAATAGGAAGTGGAGGCACCACTGCAGAGATCTGGCCTCTCCCATGGAAGCCATTATGCTCCTGATCCAGAGCTTTGTGGCACCCATTTCCCCCACTTATGTGAAGAGGCTGTCAAAAAGCTTCTCTTAGCAAAGCGTATTGGGTTACCAACAGCTGGTAGCTGTTCTCTGCAGCCAGGCTGCAGGCTAGTGGGCGATTATGGGTTAAATGTGTGAGGTTGGCTGTGGGTGGCTGCTCTGTAACCTGGGCCTCTTGGAGACATGATGCCTTAACTGGAGGATGGCTCTCATGGTAGGAATTACAGAACCTGGCAAGACAGCAGGGAGAGATATTTCAGGGCAGTCAGGCTTTCCAGAACCCAAAATAACAACCAGTAGGAGGCCGCCTACATGGCCCCCGCAGAAGGTCAAGCCACCCCTGCTCTGTCAGCATGAGCCCTTTGAATCATCTCAACACTTTCCATTTAGCCAAGCTGTCCCCTCTCCCTGCCCACCATCCTTTTCAGGCTTCAGAGTTATCTTTGAAATGGAGAGGCGATCAGGAATCATTTATCTTTTTGCTTAGGCTTGATAGAGAATGTCAAATGGGTAAGGCACAAGCTACTCGGGAGCCAGCACCCTCCTCTGATCACAGGACTGGAGAAGCTCAATGCTGAGGCAGTCATAGAGAGCTGGCTAGAACTCACATTACCATGATTGCTCCCACAAATCCCAGTTATCCCAAGGATACCAAATCTGTTCGTTGAACCACTGCTCCTTTTCCCTCAAAATGAGTGATGTAAGTATGACAGTCATCCACACACAGGATTCCTCTCCCACCACTCACTTTCCATTCCTGCTAGAGGCTCCAAGACACAGCCAGTTAAGCTAAAGATTCCCTGGATTCCCCACAACATAGCAGCCGTGCTTCAGAGAGGTGCTGCAGCTTGTTATGAGAGATGCCATGCATGGTTCCCGGAGGGTGTATTTTCAATTAATCTGGATGCTTGGCACACTCCAACCATGAACAGAAGCCCAAGGTAGAAATAGATGCCGTGACTGGTTTACTCAGAAAGTGTTGAAAATGTTTAATCAATTAATGGTGATAATAAAGAGTCGCCTTGGAAGATAAAATGGCAATTCACCAAGCTGTAGCACATTCATGACCAGCCTAACAGCTTACAAGCATTTAGGGTGACTGATGGACAAACACGAGAACTATGCAAATTATGACAGTCCCCTTTTGTGTTTACATTTGTGCATATTTCTGGCTATTTTTGCAGATAGGCAGATTAGCAGCCCTGCTGATAATTTGATCTCTCTGACAGAAGTGAAAAATCATTCACTCTTCCCAGAAACATGTTCCCCATTCCCCCAGTGTATGGATGTAATAAGCTGTCTGGTTGTTACTGTGCAGACAGCAGCCACACACATGAGCAAGCACAAGGATTTCTAAGACAAAATCATTATAAAAACTGGCCAAAAAAAACACACAAAAAAAACAAAGCAGTCAAAGCACAAGTAGTATATGGTGAAATAAAATTTAAAATATTTCATTCAAATAATTTAACACCACAAAAATTTGTGACATGACCATAAAAGAATGTCATAGTGTCTACTGATTCATTGTCCAACTTTATTTATCAACACAGAAGCTCCTTAAGTGTCGCATCTTTGTCTGTTTTTACTCACTGCTATGTCCCTAGTACCTCTATAGCTGTCTGCTATGTAGAAATGATGAAAAAAATTGCTGAATTAAATGAAGGAGTTCATTCATTGTTCAGCAAATATTTAGCAATCAAATAATTGAGTACACAGTTTCTTCCCTTCTACATTTGTCTGTTCTCTGATTATTGGGCAATATTACTTCTTCAGGATATTCCTTTTGGGGGGATGTGTAAACATCTTGGCTTCTTACCACATTAGTTTGGTTTTTGAAAATAAAAATGAAAACTTTAATATACAAAGAAAAAAATCATAATTGTAAGCCTCTATTAAATAAATGGAACTATTGACATGTAAGAAAATTAAAAATTAATCTTTGCATTAATGATATATTTTACAGGAAGCAAATGATCTAGATGCATTTATATAGAAGAATCACATTCTTTTCACTACTGTAGTTATCATGAGTGTTTACATTTCGTTAAATATCTTGAGATATATGTGAAGATCTGAAAAATAAAGTAAATAGGATACTTTTTAATTCAGTCATTATTTTAAAAACAAATGCTAATCAGATATATTAGCTAAATACAGATGGTTATTTGACTTAATTCACCATTAAAAACCTATTCTAGGACAGCAATATGATCCTACTACCCATCTATTAGAATGGCTAAGGTACAAAAAATTGACAGTACCAAATACTGGCAAGGATGTGAAGCAGCAGGAACTCTTATTCAGTGTTGTGGGGAATGGCCAGTTTGGAAGACAATTTGATTGTTTTTTAAAAAAGAAAAACATAGTTTTACCATTTGACCCAGTGACTGTGCTACTGAATATTTACCCAATTGATCTGAAAACGTTCACACAAAATCCTATACACAAATATTTATAATAGCTTTATGCATAATCTCCAAAAATAGAAGCAACTAAGAGGCTTTTCCACAGGTGAATGAGTAAACTCATAAATTCATAAAATGTAGTATTATTCACTGATAGAAAGATATCAGGTAGCAACTCACAAAAGGCATATGTGAACCTTAAATGCATGTTGCTAAGTGAAATTAGCTGGTCTGAAAAGGCTACATACAGTATGATACTAACTATATGACATTCTGGCAAAGGCAAAGGTAAAAAGATCAGTGGTTGCCAGAGGTTTGTGGGTGGAGAAGAGAGGCTGACTATGCTAAGTGGAGGTTTCTTTTGGGGCAGTGAAAATATTCTGTGTGACATTATAATTGTACATACATAATACTCCACATTTGGCAAAATCCGTAGAACATTATAACATAAAGGATGAATCTTATCGTATTTTTTTAAAAAATGATTAAGAGGTTAGGGGAAACCACACGATGGAATGCAGAATGTAATGAAACAATTTAACTCTATTACAAATGTATGAAACAACCTCACTGGAGTTGGGGAGCAAGGCGAAGGAGGTGCTGCCTTCAGTAGCAATAGAAAAAAAATAGTTTCTGTAAAGCTAAAGGCAAAAGGAACATTATGTAAATACTATACTGTAGTTGAAAAAGTGATTTCCAACAAGCATAAAAGTTAACAATTCTGATACAATTATCTACATACACTAGAATTCAATGATTGTGTAAATGAATGGTGAATGATGACAGCCAGATTTTTCAAATTTGGAGTGGTAATTTGCAGATAACTAAAGAAAGGAGACTAGAATAATTATTTTGTAATGGATTAAAATTGGAATTATATTTAATTTAATATAGTTACATATAGAAATATCTATCAATATGTGTATATATGAGGGGACTAAAAAATTTATGCAAAATATGTATTACAAAAAACTATGCATGGATTTCAAAAATTTTTTGCATCAAATAAACTCATCCTAACTTATTAATATGTTTGAACAGGATCTACTTTGATGAACTAAGAAGGATAAGACATTAGCTTGAAAGGAGCCCCTATTAAAGCAACATTAATTCTGCTAAAATTGAAGCAAGAACTAACATCAAATTTATGTTGAAGCTTGGATGGAAGAATAATGAAATTATTGATGCTTTAAGAAATGCTTATGGGGAAAATGATCCCAAAGAAATCAGCAGTTTACAAATAAATAACTTGCTTGAAGAAGGGATGAGACATGAAACCCATAGCAGCAAACCACCCACATCAATTTGCGAGGAAAAAAAACTCATCTTTTTCATACCCTTATTGAAGAAGACCAATGATTGGCAGCATAGACAATAGGCAACACCATAGATATCACAGTTAGTTCAGCTTACACAATTCTGTTGGAAAAAAAATTAAGTTGGGCAAACTTTCCACTTGATGGGTGCCAAAACCATTGCACCAAATTAGTTGCAGGGAAAAGCAAAGCTTTCAATTGAAATTTTAAACAAGTAGGATCAAGATCCTAAAGCATGTCTGTAGGATCAAGATCCTAAAGCACGTCTGTAGGATCAAGATCCTAAAGCATGTCTGTAGGATCAAAAATTACAATTCAAAAATTGTAACAGGAGATAAAACATGGCTTTACCAGTATGATCCTGAAGACAAAGCACAATCAAAGCAATGGCTACTAAGAGATGGAAATGGTCCAGTCAAAGCAAAAGCAGACCAGGCAAGAGCAAAGGTTATGACAACAGTTTTGAGGATACGCAAGGCATTGTGCTTGTTGCCATTCTAGAGGAGCAAAGAACAATAACATCTGCTTATTATAAGAGTGTTTTGAGAAAGTTAGCCAAAGCTTTAGCAGAAAAACTCCCAGTGAACCTTTACCAGAGTCCTTTTCCACCATGACAATACTCCTGCTCATTCGTCTCATCAAAAAAGGGCAAGTTTGAGAGAGTTCCAATGGGAAATCATTAGGCATCCACCTTACAGTACTATTTGGCTGCTTGTAACTTCTTTTTGTTTCCTAATATTAAAAAGTTACTAAAGGACACCCATTTTTCTTCAGTTAATAAAGTAAAAAATACTGTATTGACTGGTTAAATTCCCAGGACTCTCAGTTCTTAAAGGATAGACTAAACAGCTGGTATCATCACTTACAAAAGCATCTTGAACCTGATGAAGCTTACATTGGAAAATAAAGTTTGCAGTTTTTATTTTTATAATTTCATTATTCCAAGAACTGTTTGAAGTCCCCTCACATATGGGGTTGCCTACACACAAATTTCATTGTTCTGTCAGCTGAGAATACCTAGAAGCAATAACATCTCAGTAGCAATGAGCACACGTAGTGCCCAGATCTTGTTTCTAAAACCATTTTCCAATAAAAGGACTCAGTGTTTCTTTGAGAAATGACTGATGCTGAAACTGAGGTGTAAATTTTACAAGATAAGCCTAGAGCATCTTATAGTGCCAGAAAGTAAGACCATGCTCAAAACAAATATCGGTTAATTTAAAAATTTAAAACTGCCTTGATGGGGATATGTCAAAGGAACACAAAAGAAAACTAAAAGGAACGGCCAACCTCCAAATGACAAATGGCAAAAATAAATGAACAAATTTGAGCAACACAATAAAGTTGTATTGAACCATAACTCAAAGTATAAAATAAGTACCCGTTATTCCATATGATAAAAAGTAAATCATTGAATAAGTAGATAAACAAATAAGTGGGGGAGAAGAGACAAATCTCCCATGAAGAATAAATCCAAATAATTTATGTAGATGTTCTGCATTCAAGCAGAGGAGCATAACTCCCACTCCATAAGCATAGGCTCCACATAGTGACTTTTCCCCAAAGAGTACAGTGTGGAGCAAGGTTTTAAAAAAACTAACTTTATAGTGGAGAAAACTGAAAAATGATACATCAGCCAGGTGACCAGGTCAATATCAACCATGATAAACTGTGTAGGTAATATGTACACTTATGATGAGAATGGCACTTTGCTTCTGTAGTCTTCCACCCAAAATTTGTAACTCCAGTCTAATTATGAGAAAAAGTAAAAAAAAGAAAAAAAAAAGAAAGAAAGAAAAAGAAAAAAATTCCAGGCCTGGCACAGCGGCTCACACCTATAATCCTAGCACTTCAAAATCCAAGGCAGAGAGATCACTTGAGGCCAGGAGTTCTAGACCAGCCTGGCTAAGACAGTAAAACCCCATCACTACTAAAAATACAAAAATTAGCTGGGCATGGTGGCACACACCTGAAATCCCAGCTACTTGGGAGGCTGGAGAATCACTTGAACCCAGGAGATGGAGGTTGCAGTGAGCCAAGATCATGCCACTGCACTCCAGCCTTGGCGGTAGAGCAAGACTCTGTCTCAAAAAAAAAAAAAAAAAATTCAGTATAGGGGCATCCTACACATTTTCTAACCAGTACTCTTCAAAACTGCCAAAATCATCAATAACAAGAGAAATCCGAGAAACCGTCTCAGCCAAGAGGAGCCTAAGGAGACTTAACTACTAAATGTAATGTAGTATCCTGGATGGCATCCTAGAACAGAAAAAGGGCATTAAGTAAAGCCTAAGAGATCTAAATAAATTTTGGACTTTGATTAATAATCATGTATTGATATTGGCACATTGTAGCAAATATACCATACTAGTGTAAGATGTCGATAATAGGGGAAACTGGGTACAGGGTTAAGGGACTCTATGTACTATCTTTGCAATTTATCTGTAAATCTAAAAATGAAGTTTATATTTTAAAATTCTCATTGTACAGCAATAAATACTGAAGCATTTACATGTGAAAATAAAAACATGGTATCTTGGATTCACTTAAAACATATTCAGTCAAAAAAGTGTGGGTGTACGTGGTGATTAATTTCATGTGTCATCTTGACTGAATCATGAGGTGTCCAAACATGTGGTAAAACATTATTCTGGATATGTCCGTGAGGGTGTGACTAGATGAGATTAACATTTGAACCAGTAGACTGCGCAAAGCCAATTGCCCTCTCTCGGTGTGGGCCTAACCCAATCAACTGAAGTCCTAAATAGAGCAGAAAGGCTGAGCAAGAGGAAACACCTCCCACATGACTGCTTGAACTACTACATAGATTTTTTCCTACCTTTGGACTCTTTATTATGAACCAAAGAACAATAAAAAGAAAATAAAAGAAACACAGAGAAAGTCACCAGCATTGATTTCTACAAAGCAGAGATTGACATTATTAGGTAACTACAATCTGGCCACAGACAAGCTGGTATAAAAATCCCTCACCTTGGCAGCAGCCCCAGTCAGGGGCTTATAGATGAAACTCCCAACTCCCTGTGACAGAGCACCTGGGGGAAGGGGCAGCTGTGGGCACAGCTTCAGCAGACTTAAACGTTCTTGCCTGCCAGCTCTGAAGAGAGTAGCAGATCTCCCAGCACAGTGCTTGAGATCTGCTAAGGGACAGACTGCCCCCTCAGGTGAGTCCCTAACTCCCGTGCCTCCTGACTGGGAGACACCTCCCAGCAAGAGTCGACAGACACTTCATACAGGAGAGCTCAGCTGGTGTCTGGCGGGTGCCCTTCTGGGATGAAGCTTCCAGAGGAGAGGGCAGGCAGCAAACTTTCTTGTTCTGCAGCTTCTGCTGGTGATACCTGGGCAAACAGGGTCTGGAGTAGACCTCCAGCAAACTCCAGTAGACCTGCAGCAGAGGATCCTGAATGTTAGAAGGAAAACTAACAAGCAGAAAGCAATAGCATCAACTCCACAAAACAACGTCCACGCAAAAACACCACCAGAAGGTCACCAACATCAAAGACCAAAGGTAGATAAATCCACAAAGATGAGGAAAAACCAGCGCAAAAAGATGGAAAATTCCAAAAACCAGAATGCCTCTTCTCCTCCAAAGGATCACACTTCCTCAGCAGCAAAGGAACAAAACTGGATGGAGAATGAGTTTCATGAATTGACAGAAGCAGGCTTCAAAGGGGGGTAATAACAAACTCCTTCCAGCTAGAGGAGCATGCTCTAACCCAATGCAAGGAAGCTAAGAACACTGGTAAAAGGTTACAGGAACTGCTAGCTAGAATAACCAGTTTAAAGAAGAATATAAATGACCTGATGGAGCTGAAAATCTCAACAGAAGAACTTCGTGAAGCATACACAAGTATAAATAGCCAAATCGATCAAGCAGAGGAAAGGATATCAGAGAATGAAGATCAACTTAATGAAATAAAGTGTGAAGAGAAGATTACAGAAAAAATAATGAAAAGGAACAAATTAAGCCTCCAAGAAATATGGGACTATGTGAGAAGACCAAACCTACGTTTGATTGGTGTACCTGAAAGTGATGAGGAGAATGGAACCAAGTTGGAAAACACTCTTCAGGATATTATACAGAACTTCCACAACCTAGCAAGAAAGGCCAATATTCAAATTCAGGAAATACAGAGAACACCACAAATATACTCCTCGAGAAGAGCAACCCCAAGACACATAATCCTCAGATTCACCAAGGTTGAAATGAAGGAAAAAATGTTAAGGGCAGCCAGAGAGAAAGGTCGGGTTACCCACAAAGGGAAGCCCATCAGACTAACAGTGGATCTCTCAGCAGAAACTCTATAAGCCAGAAGAGAGTGGGGGCCAATATGAAACATTCTTAAAGAAAAGAATTTTCAACCTAGAATTTCATATCCAGCCAAACTAAGCTTCATAAGTGAAGGAGAAATAAAATCCTTTACAGACAAGCAAATGCTGAGAGATTTTGTCACCACCAGGCCTGCCTTACAAGAGCTCCTGAAGGAAGCACTAAACATGGAAAGGAACAACCGGTACCAGCCACTGCAAAAACATGCCAAATTGTAAAGACTATCGAGGCTAGGAAGAAACTGCATCAACTAACGGGCAAAATAACCAGCTAACATCATAATGACAGGATCAAATTCACATGTAACAACACTAAACTTAAATGTAAATGGGCTAAATGCCCCAATTAAAAGACATAGACTGGCAAATTGGATAAACAGTCAAGATCTATCGATGTGCTGTATTCAGGAGAAACATCTCACGTGCAAAGACACACATAGGCTCAAAATAAAGGGATGGAGGAATATTTACCAAGCAAATGGAAAGCAAAAAAAAAAAAAAAAAAAGCAGGGGCTGCAATCCTAGTCTCTGAGAAAATAGACTTTAATCCAACAAAGATCAAAAAAGACAAGGGCATTACATAATGGTAAAAGTTTCAATGCAATGCAACAAGAAGAGTTAACTATCCTAAGTATATATGAACCCAATACAGGAGCACCCAGATTCATAAAGCAAGTTCTTAGATACCTACAAAGAGACTTAGACTCCCACACAATAATAGTGGGAGAACTTAACACCCCACTGTCAATATTAGACAGATCAATGAGACAGAAAATTAACAAGGATATTCAGGATTTGAACTCAGCTCTGGCCCAAGCAGACCTAATATACATCTACAGATCTCTCCATCCCAGATCAACAGAATATAAATTCTTCTCAGCACCACATCGCACTTATTCTAAAAGTGACCACGTAATTGGTAGTAAAACACTCCTCAGCAAATGCAAAAATATGGAAATCATAGTCTCTCAGACCAAGTGCATTCAAATTAGACCTCAGGATTAAGAAACTCACTCAAAACTACACAACTATATGGAAACTGAACAACCTGCTCCTGAACAACTACTGGGTAAATAATGAAATTAAGGCAGAAATACATAAGTTCTTTGAAACCAGTGAGAACAAAGGCAGGACATACCAGAATCTCTGGAACACAGCTAAAGCAGTGTTTAGAAGGAAATTTATAGCACTAAATGCCCACATGAGAAAGGGGAAAGATCTAAATTCAACACCCTAACATCACAATTAAAAGAACTAGAGAAGCAAGAGCAAACAAATTCAAAAACTAGCAGAAGACAAGAAACAACTAAGGTCAGAGCAGAACTGAAGGAGACGGAGACACAAAAAAACCCTTCAAAAAAAAATCAATGAATCCGGGAGCTGGTTTTTGGAAAAGATTAACAAAATAGATTGACCACTAGCCAGACAATAAAGAAGAAAAGAGAGAAGAATCAAGTATACACAATACAAAATGATAAAGGGGATATCACCACTCATCCAACAGAAATTAAAAACTACCATCAGAGAATACTATGAGCACTTCTATGCAAATAAACTGGAAAATCTAGAAGAAATGGATGAATTCCTGGACACATACACCCTCACAAGACTAAACCAGGAAGAAGTTGAACCCCTGTACAGACCAATAACAAGTTCTGAAATTGAGGCAGTAATTAATAGTGTACCAACCAAAAAAAGTCCAGGACCAGACGGATTCACAGCCGAATTCTACCAGAGGTACAAAGTGGAGCCGGTACCATCCCTTCCGAAACTATTCCAAACAATAGAAAACGCATTTTATGAGGCCAGCATCATCCTGATACCAATACCTAGCAGAGACACAACAAAAAAAGAAAATTTCAGGCCATCTATGCAAATTTCCTCAATAAAATACTGGCAAAGCGAATCCAGTAGCACATCAAAAAGCTTATCCACCACGATCAAGTCAGCTTCATACATGGGATGCAAGGCTGGTTCAACATACACAAATCAATAAACATAATCCATCACATAAACAGAAACAATGACAAAAGCCACATGATTATCTCAATAGATGCAGAAAGGCCTTCAATAAAATTCAAGACCCCTTC
Organism: Hylobates moloch; assembly: GCF_009828535.3. Lineage (NCBI taxonomy): Eukaryota > Metazoa > Chordata > Mammalia > Primates > Hylobatidae > Hylobates > Hylobates moloch. Next base: position 134,966,739 of record NW_026652277.1, read on the forward strand.
ATGCTAAAAACACTAAATGAACTAGGTATTGATGGATTGTATCTCAAAATAATAAGAGCTATTTATGAAAAACCAACAGCCAATATCATACTGAATGGACAAAAGCTGGAAGCATTCCCTTTGAAAACTGGCACAAGACAAGGGTGCCCCCGCTCACCACTCTTTTGCAACATAGTGTTAGAAGTTCTGGCCAGGGTGATCAGGCAAGAGAAAGAAATAAAGCCAATTCAAATAGGAAGAGAGGAAGTCAAATTGTCTCTGTTTGCAGATGACACGATTGTATATTTAGAAAATCCCATTGTCTCAGTCCAAAAACTCCTTAAGCTGATAAGCAACTTCAGCAAAGTCTCAGGATAAAAAATCAAAGTGCAAAAATCACAAGCATTCCTATACACCATTAGCAGACAAACAGAGAGCCAAATCATGAGTGAACTCCCATTCACAATTGCTTCAAAGAGAACAAAATACCTAGGAATACAACTTACAAGAAATGTGAAGGACTTCTTCAAGGAGAACTACAAACCACTGCTCAAGGAAATAAGAGAAGACACAAACAAATGGAAAAACATTCCATGCTCATGGATAGGGAGAATCTGTATCATGAAAATGGCCATACTGACCAAAGTAATTTATAGATTTTTTGCTGTATCAAGCTACCATTGACTTTCTTCACAGAATTAGAAAAAACTAATTTAAATTTCATATGGAACCAAAAAAGAGCCTGTATAGCCAAGACAATCTTAAGCAAATAGAACAAAGCTGGAGGCATCATGCTGCCTGACTTCAAACTATACTACAAGGCTACAGTAACCAAAACAGCATGGTACTGGCACCAAAATAGACATGTAGACCAATGGAATAGAATAGAGACCTCAGAAATAACACCACACATCTACAACCATCTGATCTTTGATAAACCTGACAAAAACAAGTAATGGGGAAAAGATTCCTTATTTAATAAATGGTGTTGGGAAAACTGGCTAGCCATATGCAGAAAACTGAAACTGGACCCCTTCCTTACACCTTATACAAAAATTAACTCAAGATGGATTAAAGACTTAAATGTAAGACCTAAAACCATAAAAACCCTAAAAGAAAACCTAGGCAATACCATTCAGGACATAGGCCTGGGCAAAGACTTCATGACTAAAACACCAAAAGCAGTGACAACAAAAGCCAGAATTGACAAATGGGATCTAATTAAACTAAAGAGCTTCTGCACAGCAAAATAAACTATCATCAGAGTGAACAGGCAACATACAGAATGGGAGAAAATTTTGCAATCTTTCCATCTGACAAAGGGCTAATATCCAGAATCTACAAAGAACTTAAACAAATTTACAATTAAAAAAAAAACAACCCCATCAAAAAGTGGGTGAAGGATATGAACAGACAATTCTCAAAAGAGGACATTTATATGGCCAACAAGCATACGAAAAAAAGTTCAACATCACTGGTCATTAGAGAAATGCAAATCAAAACCACAATGAGATACCATCTCATGTCAGTTAGAATGGCGATCATTAAAAAGTCAGGAAACAACAGATGCTGGAGAGGATGTGGAGAAATGGGAATGCTTTTAAACTGTTGGTGGGAATGTAAATTAGTTCAACCATTGTGGAAGACATTGTGATGATTCCTCAAGGATCTAGAATCAGAAATACTATTTGACCCAGCAATCCCATTGCTGGGTATATATCCAAAGGATGATAAATCATTCTACTATAAAGACACATGCACACATATATTTATTGCAGCACTATTCACAATAGCAAAGACTTGGAACCAACCCAAATGCCCATCAATGATGGAGTGGATAAAGATAATGTGGCACATATACACCATGGAATGCTATGCAGCCATGAAAAAGGATGAGTTTATGTCCTTTGCAGAGACATGGATGAAGCTGGAAACCATCATTCTTAGCAAACTAACACAGCAACAGACAACCAAACACTGCATGTTCTCATTCATAAGTGGGAGCTGAACAATGAGAACACCTGGACACAGGGAGGGGAACATTCACACCAGGGCCTGTCGTGGGGTGGGGGGCTAGGGGAGGGATAGCATTAGGAGAAATACCTAATGTAGATGATGGATTGATGGGTGCAGCAAACCACCATGGCACATGTATATCTGTGTAACAAACCTGCACCTTCTGCACATGTATCCCAGAACTTAAAGTATAATAAAAATAAAAATAAAAATAAAAAAGAATACCTTACCTCATCCCATTCAAGTTATCCCCCCAAAGAATTTCCCCATCTCTTTCAATTTTTGACAGTTCTCCCTTTCACATTTTTGTCATTTATTCATTCACTTAACAAATAGTTGAATGTCCACCCTGTTCTAGGCCTTGGAGAATGGACAGAAATCAAAAGCAGCCAATCCTTGACCAATGAGACTTCTAAAAGGGAAAACAAGCAATAAAACAATCTAAAAAGAAATGTAAAACTGTTATTGCAAATTATGCTATGAAAAGAATACATATGGTGCTGGCAAAGGAGTTACTTGGCCTAATGTGGAGTTCAAAACAAACAAATAAACAAACAAACAATGCCTACAGTCCAAAAATTAAAAAGTAGCGGTAAAAGTGTATCATTTAGAGACTTGGTGGTGAATGTCAAAGTAATTACCTAAAAGAAATGAAAGTGGGTTGTCTCTGGGAAGCAGGAAATGGGAGAAAGGAGGCAGAGTACTGCTGTTTTTTGAAAACTGTTTTTGTTTTTTTTTAACTATTTTACTCTCTAAATTGCATACTCAAAAAATTTTGATACAAAATTATTTTAAAGGAAGAAAACAAATATATACTTTGGCAACCTTTACCAAGAGGAAAGCAAACATCAAAATTACTAGTATGAAACATACTCCTACTAAAAAAGAAAACAGCCACAGATACAGAAGAGATTAAAAAGATAAGAAACTACTACAAACAAATTTATTCCTATAAATTTGAAAAGCAAGATAAAATGGTTAGATTTCCCTCTTGAAAAACTTATCAAAATCAACTCTAAAGAAAATCAGTCATAAGTAGGTATTTCACAAATGCCTGATAAGCATATAAAATATTTTCAACTTCAATTGAAATTAAAGAAATATAAATAAGATCTCAATAATATAACATTTTAAACCTATTCAATTGCTAAAAGTTAAAGACATGGAAAAACCAAGCATTGGCAAGGGTGTGGAACAACAGAAACTCTTATTCATTCCTTGTACAAACATTGAAATAAAATTGGGATTATTGTTTTAACGCAAGCATGTGCATACTCTTCATTCCAAGGGATTCACATTAACTTAGGGAAACGCCTGGGAATTTGCACCATACAACATTGAATGAAAATGTACACAGTATTCATTAAAAACAAAAGGAAAAAAGAAAATTCAAGTATCTATAAATAGAAGAACAAATGAATAATTGTGAAACAGACAAAAATGGAATGTTACATAGCAGTGAAAATAACTATAGCTTCATGTGCAACTTAAATGGATTTTGTAAACATAATATTAGGGAGGAAGGCTCAGAAGACTAAATAAAAGCAATTTTATAGAGCTCAATAATATTCTTTGAAGACATACATATGTGATAAAATTATTATGTTTTTACAATCAATAATAAACACAAAATCTGGGGTAGTGTTTACCTCTTGTTGAAGAGAAGGAGATAGGAAGACGGCATTTGGAAAAGGTACCTTTGTATTTCAAGAATACTGGCAATGTTGTGCCTATACTAGGAATTAGAATCAAAAAAGATTTTTATTACTATGCCTGATTAGTTGCAGATATGTTACATTTATTCATTTATATAAAATGTTATATACTATAATGTTTTATAATATCATTACCTCTGTTTCTCCTATCATACTGAACTACAAATTCTAACAATTCTCAGTTAAATAAATGTACAGAAGGTTTCTTTCTGAAAATGTATACCTCCTTAGTCTCTAATCCACTGATAAGAGAATTACACACACACACACACACACACACACACACACACACACCCTAAATTTTGTGGCAATGTAGAGTTGATGCTCTTTTTGATGCTTTTCTTTCCCACTGTGTAATATTGTTAATACACCTTTTGAAATGATCTTGAAAGAAGGTAATAACTGCCATTAAATCACTCACATTGATGGATAGATAAAAGTGGATAAAATAGCCTATTAAAGAAAAAAGGGAAATCTTTGCCTCTTTTCAGCACCCCCATGTGGCCATCAGAGAAAAAGGCAAGCATTGTTGCTAATTACAGATAAATTATGGGTCCCCTATATCAGTACCATGCTGTGTTTATTTGATACGTTAGCAAATGCCTTATTAACAAACTAAGAGAAAGTTTTTTATTTTGCTTATATTTTAATAGAGTATCCAAGAAGAAAAAAACAAAGCATATTCTACAAGACCAAAAACAAGAAAGTAACTCTCATGTAAAGCAGCGGTGCTAGGTATGTTTCACTGAACAGTAGTGCATAAGTTGTTCCTTGGGGGAGGACAAAGTATATCTTGGTAAAATAACTTTAAGAAATTCAGTATGCGATCCCCACTGGGATATTAACAGTGAACATCAGCTTAATAAACACCCCAAAAAGTCCTAGTGTAAAAAATCTGTTTAACTCTGTTTCACTTATCATTACTTTTAGTTCTGTGAAAGTAGTTAGATATCTCATTTTAAGACATGCTGAAATAAAACTTTAAATTCTCATAGTTTTTTTTTTTTTACTTAGGAAATTCATAATGACTGGCATTGTAACAGCCATCACACAAGTGTAGAATTATGTTGTTGATATGGTTTGGCTTTGTGTCCTCACTCAAATCTCACGTTGAATTATGATCTTCAGTGTTGAAGGAGGGGCCTATTGGGAGGTGACTGGACCATGGGGCTGGTTTCTAGTGGTTTAGCACCATCCCCCTAGTGCTGTCTCATGACAGAGTTCTCACAAGACCTGGTTGTTTAAAAGTGTGTGGCACCTTCCCCTTCGCACTCTCTCTCTTGTTCTGCCATGCGAAGATTGTGCCCATTTCCCCTTCACCTTCCACCATGTTTGTAAGTTTCCTGAGGCCTCCTGAACAGCCTGTGGAACTGTGAGTCAATTAAACCATTTTCTCCATAAATTACCCAGTTTTGGATATGTCTTTATAGCAATGTGACAATGGACTAATACAGCTGTTTATGAGTATTTAATATCAGGTGGTCAGTTGAGTGGATTGTGGTTAAATGAATAAATGAATGAATCAATCGAGTGCAGATAATAATAAAAATTATTCATAGAATCCAAGTTACTTTCAGACAACATTTTTAATTGGTTATGTTTGTTTTTGCTGAGAACAATATTTCAGTCTAGCCTCACCTCTGCTGTAGTAGTTACCAGTTAAGCACATCAATAGTGATCTATTTCAGATCTTCTTTGGATTAGCCAGAATGAGTGGCATCAAAGAAAGCTTATGTTTACAATGGTTGGGAGTTTCTATTTGTTCCTGACTGTCACTGTTTAAAACTGCTATCACACATATGCCAAAGAAACGATTATGCATCTATTACTGACTTTTTGTAAGGACAAGCAAAACAATGCCTGTCTTAGTCTCATCACCTTTCTCCCAAAGTCATGCTTTCAGAATAGTCTCTGAGAGTCTTACTATTAAGAATTCTTCATTGGTTTGACCTGTGAGAGAGGTACTTATTCAAAAAGTACAGTGGATTTAGTTCCTGCCTTGATAAGTAAAATTTTAGTTATTAATAGCAAGAATTTGCCCTAGACCAATAACATCAAAGAATAGTAAGGAATAGAAATATTAACAGCTTCTTACAAACCTACCTTCTTTTTTTATGGAATATGTAAATATTCTCTCTTTCTCTCTCTCTCTCTCTCTCTCTCTCTCTGTCTCCCTCTCCGTCTCTCCACAAACAGATGCTTCTCACCTTAGATAAGGTTATAACCCAACAGACTCATTATAAGTTCAAAATATCCTTACTTGAAAATGCATATAATAAACAGAACACTATAGCTTAGCCTAGCCCTTAAACGTGCTCAGACACTTACATTAGCACCGCTAGCTGGGAGGTGCAGCTCACTGCTCCTGCTCGACTTTGCAAAAGCATTGTATAACATGTCTCTGGCCCAGAAAAAGATCAAAATTTAAAATTTGGAGTGCAGTTTCTACTGAACACATATTGCTTTTGCGTCATAGTAAAACTGAAAATTCAGAAATTGAAAAATCGTAAGTCAGAGACTTAGGGAAATATATATGTATATCTCCCACTAAAGGATTTTGTTAGAAGATAAACATTCTCAATCGTCACAATATTCCATAAGAGGTAATCCCACTCCAACCATTCTTTGGAAGTAACTTAAAGATGTGTTGGCCACATTCAAACAGTGAGAAGTCAGTTACTGAATAAAACACTGACATTGCATTTTTATGTATTTTTAATGCACTATAACTTATTTTTTATTGCTTTTACTGTCACAAAGTTACTGTATTAATTAGCATTCTCCAGAGAAACAGAACCAATAGGATATAACCAGATATGTATACAAGAGATTTGTTATGAGAATTGGCTCACACGATTATGGAAACCAAGAAGTCCCAGGGTATGTCATCTGCAAGCTGGAGAACCAGCAGTATAATTCAGTCATAGTCTGGAAGCCCAAGAACCAGGAGCTCTGCTGCCCAAGGGCAGAAGACGGATATATCAGCTCAGGAAGGGACAGACAGTATTCATCCTTTCTTTACTGAATCTACTGATTCAAATGCTAATCTCTTCCAGAAACACCCTAACAGACACACCCAGAAATGTTTTGCCAGCTATCTGGGCATCCTGTATGTAGCCCAGTAAAGTTGACACATAAAATTAACCACAATAATAATACAGACCTATTGTAGAAAGTTCAAATAAAAGTAAGCTTGAGAGCTTAGCCCAGACAAGTAGGATACACCCCAACCAGCAGTTTCACCAGAACAGGCTGCCCTCACTCAAGGAGTATATGTACACCTGACACCACATCTAGCTGCAACCAATAATCTTTTTTACACAGAACTAGGCTTCCTGTCCATATAAACAAGAATTTTCAAATACAAATTTGAGTACAAAATGAAGAAGCAACAAGTGTCTGAAGAAAACAGAAAGAATCAATAACCAAAGGTGAAAGGTATTATAATAAATAGACTTTAAATAAAATAGGACAAACATAAATAATTTAAAATAAATATAACTGACATGCTCAGAGAGGTTCTCAAAAATAGAGCATCCTTGGGCCAGGCACAGCGGCTCACACCTGTAATCCTAGCACTTTGGGAGGCTGAGGTGAGTGGATCACTTGAGGCCAGGAGTTCAAGACTGGCCTGATCAACATAGTGAAACCCCATCTCTACTATATATATATATGTATGTATGTGTGTATATATATATATGTGTGTGTGTATATATATGTATACATATATATGTGTGTATATATGTATACATGTATATATAAATTAATAGCAATTCCCTAATGTTATCTAATACCAGTCCATATTTAAAATTTCCCCAATTATCTTAAAGATTTTCTGTGTAGTTGGTGTGCCTTTGTACAGTTAACCCAAAGAAGTTCTTCATGATTTATATATATATGTAAAAGCTGGGCATGGTGGCGCATACCTGTAATACCAGCTATTTGGGAGGCTAAGGCAGGAGAATCGATTGAACCCGGGAGGCAGAGGTTGCAGTGAGCCTAGATCATGCCACTGGGCAACAGAGCAAGACTTCATCTCAAAAACAAACCAACAAACCAACAAAAATAATAGGGCATCCTTGAGAAAGAAATTTACTAATGAGTTTGGAAATCTAAAATCTGATTGTTGCCCTTTAAAAATAGTCAATGCATAGTTGACCAGCAGAACAACCATAAATGAAAAGCAAATCAGCAAGTTGGCACATGAATCAGGGTCATTATCCCAGAATAGCATGCAAAAAACAAAGAGAAATTAAAATGGAAGAAAAGAGATACAAAGGCAGGTCCAGAAGTTCCATTATCTGTAATTTTTTAATTAAAAATGTTTTTCTTCTTTTATTTTTTGAGACAGGGTCTCCCTCTGTGGTCCATGCTGGAGTGCAGTGGTGCGATCGGTTATATGCCATCATTTTTTATGCAATTACAAGGATAGATTAGATGATGGTGGTGATAATGAATTTAGATGACTGCTGGATAGATAGAATGATAGATAATAGAGATGGCTTTTCTTGTTTTGTCTTTTGTTTTTTTCTTCTAAAAAGCTTGATCTAGTGCTTTTTTAGAAATGCATTATGGAGAAGTTCACCCATTCTCTACTAAAGTAAAGAGAATAATATAAGAAATCTATATACACCTATTACCCATCTCCAACAATTATCACCGTTTTGTCACTCTTGCTTTATCTATCCTGCACCAGGAAGCTACTCTCTCAATTATTCTGGAAAATTTTAAAGCAAATCCTTAACCATTCACCATTTCACTTATACCCACCTCATTTTGCTTCTTCTCTAACTGATATGAACTTCTCTTTATAATACCTATAACCTGTATCATACCTAATAAAATTAATAGCAATTCCCTAATGTTATCTAATTTCCAGTCCATATTTAAAATTTCCCCAATTATCTTAAAGATTTTCTGTGTAGTTGGTGTGCCTTTATACAGTTAACCCAAAGAAGTTCTTCATAATATATTTTGTTGTTTTTCCAGATCCTGTGCAACACTGAATATGTATTTAATACTTGCCATACAACAGGCAAAAATTGCCTTTTGTTTTTTATTGGAATTTCCACTAGAGGAAACTTCAATTACTAGCGAGGTTAGGCATATTTTAATATACTTATTTGCCTTTTAATACGCTTTTGTGCTTGTGTGAATGATATGGCCATATTCTTTGTCCATGTTAGTGTTTTTTTCTTATGTATTTGTGGGAACTTATTATTAGGTTGGTGCAAAAGTAATTGCAATTTTTCCACTTATTTTAATAGAAAACTGCAATTACTTTTGCACCTTACTAATAAATTCAGGTAACTTTTCTGTATTTTTGTTGCATTGTAAGTGTTTTCTTTGAATCTGTTTTGTCGTTTTTAGAACTTTTTAACTTTTATATGTTTGCCAATCTCTACAATGACCTCTGAAGTTTGTATTCAATATTATATTCAATAGTTGTCTGAAACTTTTTCCTGAATATTATTTTCTCACCAGTTAGAATTAAAAATATTGATTAATAAACTCTCCCTAGTTTGGCATTTAGCCTAATTTATAGCCTAAGTCTTAAGAAGACATTTTGCAAATGATCTCAGTTAGGCATACAAAGTTTTACCTTCTACAAAAAACATGAAAAAAATCATACAAACGAAAAAATTAAAATAGAATTCCTAGCCCAACTTTCTATCTTCAAAATCACTATAAGATTTTCTTTCCCAGAAAACTAGTTCACTTATTATGAGCAGCAATGGAAATGATAAAATTCCAGAACAGCCAAAAACAATTTTAAGCAGGTTATTGAATACTCCCCAAAATGGAACGTTGGTTTTCCAGGAATATTCACAATGACCTCATGCTCTTTTATCAGAATAACATTTCAAGGAGATTATTTTAAATGTATCCTTGAAATCTTACCTCATGAAACCTAGAGCTCTAAAACTAAGCTTGAGTAGTCTCTAGCTATCAGTGTGAGCAGGAGGAAACTAGCATGACAATTTTGATGCATATTTGTAGAATACTCTTTTTATGCATATTATTTCCAGTGTGGGTAGAACAGCTGCAGGAGAGAGAGAGAATGCACACTGGGAAGTAGAGAGGAGAGGATCTTGTAGACCTTGTTATAAAAAAACAAAACTCATTTCAAAGTAACATAAAGGAGAATTTTGTATTTTTTTCTCTGGCTTTAAGGAATAAACTATTAGCATTTCTTCTTCTCTATTTTTTTTTTTAAAAATGTTTTATAGAGACTGGGGGTCTCAATATGTTGCCCAGGCTGGTCTCAAACTCCTGGCCTCAAGCAATCCTCCTTCCTCAGCCTCCCAAAGCACTGGAATTACAAGCACGAACCACTGTTCCTGGCCTTCTTCCTCTCTATTCAATCATTCCATTGTTTACCAGCCCCAATATATGTAGGTCAAGAGTTATACCCATACACCATGGGATTTCAAGACAAAATGTAACACTAATGAAAATAGCAGTGTCCCCAAATTAGTCAGCGTCTCTCTACTTTTTAGCCAGCTTTGGCTTGTGTGGAAATCGCTCCACCTCTCTTTTTCTGCACATTCAGTATCATAAGCCTTGAATCCTTAAAGCTACTCTCTCAATGCATGTCATATATCCTGTGTCCAAGTATGGCCAGTATGAGATAGCTGTCACTGAGAGCCCTTGTGGAAAATTAATGGCTGACCACAGAGGGCAAAATGATAGGACAGATGGCTCTGTCACTACGGCCAGCCTGGAGGCTGAAAGAAACTCAGAGTCTGGGCAAATAACGCTGTGTTTCATACACTTGCTCCTTTGTTAATCCCGTCTCCCTGTCAGCAGCTGTCCTTCATTGTTTGGTTGAGTGGAAAGGTTGTTTCATTTTCTACAGGCGTTTTCTACTTTTCTCCAATTTGTTAATGATTCAAAGAACACATTTCAGAAATTCCTTGAGACCCCCTTCACGTCAGAAAGGAGTCTTCCCTGTCATTTATTTAAAGAAAAGCAGTGAAATTTGTTTTGTACAATGCCAAGAAAATATTGGTCTGTATCCTGTTATGGATTTCTGAATGTAAATGCTTTTAAGAAATTCTGAAAAAAAAATCAGCTAAGGATACTTAATATCCTAAGGTTACATCCAGCTAATACCAACACATAATTAGCTTAATACAAAGAATGGGGGGGAACGGTCAATCTTGTAGAAGTTAGTCACATTAGCATGACTGGATGATTCATAAATTTTGCACTTTTCAACAATATCTCAAAGTCATTAATTATTCTTTGTTTTCCAGTTGAACTTCCAGGCCAGAAAAAGACAATGTAACATGAAGTTTTAAGAAGTTCACAAAACCTTTTCCCTTTTCCTCCACCATCTTGGCCAGTCTTAAATCTCATTTTCCCTTTGTCAGGACACCTCTGGTGCTAACAGCTAGCTTCAGAAAAGAAGCAGAGTGGTTTAGCTTCTCCAGTGTCAAGGTCATTCCCAAATTGAGCAACTCAAGGCGATGACTCAGAAGCTCACCTGCATTCTAGTTCCTTTAAAAAGGCCAAATATGCATTCTGACCAAGGAAATTCTTTGACACGTAAATCCTTAAAAATTCTTATCAGTGTCTAACACTCCTCCCCTTCTTCCCCTTCCTATTACTGATGTCTAACTTTTAACCAAAGAATTACAGTCACTTCAGTGACCCTGAACAAAAGCTGACCATCAATTCACTGCAAACGTTATTGATGCCTTGGTTTTTCTCTTTAGTCTGTTCTGATGTTTTTCTAAAGAAATAGTCCTGAAGCTCTGAAGAGTCAATTGGTACTTTTATAGACTTTTTGAAGGTCTTCTTAAGGAACATCTTTTCATTCACATGCCCTTCCTACAGACCAATCCATGACTTAAAGTTGTCACATACTCCATAAAATACTAAGGAACTTTTCATTCCTATTTATAGGAATTTAGGAAAAGTGCCCTCAAAGCAACACATCCAGTTAGCAAGTCTTTCATCTGGCTTGTTAGAAGTTCATGCTGGGAAATTTCTGGGCACAGCTCTTACAGTCAAATCTGTCATGTCCCTCTGATTACATGATTCTCTTTTATTACCAAATCTGATTCGTAAGCTCTTCTGCAAAGGCCATTTGTAAGAGGATTCAGGAGTACCCAATTACACGGCATCTCTATATCTTTTACTAAACTTTATTAGATATTATATCCATGCCATAAAAAGTCTGAAAGTACTTTAATAGCAAGCCAAGTCATTTGAGATTTATACATGATTAGAAAGAAAATTACTCTCTACAAGTTTCCATTCCAGCCTTGCAAGTGGGTCTTCCACAACCGATTAGATCACACCAACTCCCACTCCACACTCTTGAGCATTACTATCACATTGACTGAGCACTTCTTGTATTAACAGACCAAGCCTTGGCCCCAAATCCACTCCTCTCTGCATCCTCTCAGGTTCCTGAAATTCCTGCAATCCCAGCTTTCTCCCTGTCAAGTATGCACGGCCATCCTCACATGACAATGCAATGTATGTGTTCCATATTTTCTGCATCCCTCCACAAACATTGATCGTTTCACAAAGTAAACCATTATAATTCTAAGTTGGCTGGAAACTGATGGGTTTCTGCATCTTCTTATGTACAGGAATAACTAAATCACAAGCAAAAAAAATTAAACCACATTTCAATTTCTATAGGTAGCTAAGTACACATTAAGCATCTACTTTGGGCCCAACACTATGAGAGAAATCAGAAAAGTATGAGGAAATGGTTCTCAAGATGTGCTTCTGGTGACCCTAAGGCTCTCTGCCACATTTTAGGGGACTGCATGAAGCCAAAACTATTTTCATACTGTAACTAACATGCTATTTGTCTTTTTCACTCTTACTCTTGTATGAATAAACAGTGGGGTTTTCTAGAGAGTGTACAACATGTGATAGAACAGACTGAATGCAGAAGCAGGCATGAGAATCCAGCTGTCCTTTGTTAAGTCAGGTACTAAAGAGACTTGGAAAAATGAAGAACAATCCCACTCTCTTTTCTAAAATAATATTGTCTTGGAAAATCTAGTTATATTTTATAAAATATGTGACTTAGTGTATAATGGATGAGTTACTTTTAATAAATTAATAAATGAATATTTTATTTTTGTCAATGTTAATATCTAAAATGATAAATATCAGTAGATATAACTACATAAACAAAAATTCTTTGGGGTTCTCAATAGCAATTAAGAATGTAAAGGCATCCTGATTCCAACACTTTTTGCTAAAGGTTGGCAAAACCAAGTTCTGCCTCCATGCTGGGATGGCAATATTGGATCCTGGTATTTCTCAGAGCACAGAATCTACAGTATAAATACATCTTTCTCTTCCTAACATTGCTTCCTGCCAGAGTATAACTTTGGTATAATTATGCTAGCTCTCTTCCTCTTACCAGCTATGAGGATTAGAAGTGACAAGGAGTCAGCAGGACAAAAGCTCCATCCTGACACAGGGGTGTAGGTGGCTGGTGGGATGGTGGTGCAATGTGCAGATTGAAGGTGCCTTGGAAGAAGGGCAGAGATGGTAGGGGGCTACAGTTAGGTGCTCATGAAAATTCCAAACAGAATTTTGGATGTAGAGAGTAGCCTTTTCGATGTAGAAGTAGAAAGTTGAACACATGAATGAATTATGTAAGGAAGTCATGGGCATAGAAAAGTTAATTTAAACAATGGAAACATGGATTTTTTCAAGGAGAGTATACAGAATTATAAGACAAAATGCCCAGGTCACCACTCCAAATGATCCTAATATTTAAGGCACAGGTAATAGAAGAGAACCCTGCAAAGGACACTGAAAGAAAGGGGTCAAAGTGCAAGGAAAACTGAGTGTGGTGTTATAGCAGCCAATGAAAATGAACATTTCAGAAAGAAGGGAGTGTCATTACTTGAATGCTGCTAAGAGATCACATAAAATCAGCATTGAAGCGTGCCTGTTAGTTTTAACAAGAAGGTCACTGCAGTCTTGGCAAAAGCCATTTCATGGAATAAACATCTTTTGTTTCAGTCTGGTTATAAAATCAAACTATGAAATTCTGATTGTGAAAGATGCTTAGCAAAACCTTTTTCAGTTTCCTATTTTCTTATTCATACAAAAACATAGTAATTTTTAAAACGTGATGTCTTTTGAGCCCAACATATTTAAATGCCTTTCATCCTTCTTGGTCACTACAGAGAATGAATTAAATCTTCTAAATAGTGAACTGTTGAAATAATTTATTACAGGTAGGAAGTATCTCCAGCCTGAAAGTTCCTGTGTAACAGAAATGTTGGGCATCTACAGGAAGGTGCCCATTCTAGAAACCTCATCATAAACTGTGTTTGAGTTCTGAAGGCGTCAAGAGAGATGGGATGGGTCGTGGCTATAACTGAAAGGGAAGAATAACCAGGAAGAATGGATCCTTTAATTCTGAAATGATTACATTTGGAGGGGAGGTGTTATTTAGTTGATTCTATTTAGTTTTTTGCTTATTTATGTTTTGGCTGTGATTTTAAGTATTGTGTGTTGGAAAGAGTAGCAGCCTGAGTCTGGTTGCCCAGGCTTGAGTTCCTTCCAGAGGTACAGCAAGCTCTGTGTCTTCAGGCTTCCTCTGGACTTAGCAAGGCTTAATCTCTCAAGTAAATATAAAGGTGCACACCTGCTATAGACACGTCCAGTGTGAAGACAGCTAATTCCCTACATAAGCTTCCATCAAAAGAATGTACCCACCATTATCTGCAACCTTTCTTCTAGTCTCCCTGTTTTCTTTGCATCATTATCTCCATGGACCTCTACATATTCTTGGAAATCCTTCCTCCATAATCAATGAAAACAGAAGCGATTATTTTCCTCTAAATTCCTCTATGGAAGGCATGTGGCAGTTAAACAATTAATCATTACTACTTTTTAAATAGCTATTCCACTATGAGCTCAAATTGCCACTGGATTCTTTTGTTGTGGTTGTTTAATTTTTCCTGCATTTATTTTTTGCCTCTAAAAACAGATCCTATGCTCCTTGTTGGGAGAGAAAATTTCTGATTCATCACTGATTTCTCCCACGATACCATTTATGGTAATACCCATAAAGTGGGCAGTCAAAAAGATATTTAGTGAGAAGTTGAAAAATACGTGTAAAAATATTTTAAAAGGTAAAAATGTTACACAAATATAAAGAACTGTTGTTACTGTCCTTTGCTATAATTTCAGTGACAATTCCACTTCTATAAGATACCAGTCAAATGAAAGAGAATGCCTTGATTCTCAAACCCCAACACATTCCTCCTGTGATATAAAAGGCCTCCAAACTTTGAAATCATAAAATTACATTCGTCTAAAATATATGGTTATATATGTTTGCTCTGCTTTTCATCATTTATATCAATAGTGCGTTACCTTGCTTTTACTCCTTAAACTCTGCTACAGCTAGACAGGACCATTAGCAACAGAATTGGGCTACTCTGGCAATATTAGATGGCTAAAAGCCAGAATGCAGTCAGTCTAGTTAGTTGGTCTATTTTAATTTTGTTTCTGCCTAATGAAAACAGTCTGCTAAGATGTGTGTGACTTACGTTGACCCATGGATACATCCATTTTTTTTTAAATAGATGTGTCTTCTTTATTGAAGACAAGTATGTCTTGTCACAATTTGGCTGCCTAATTTTAGCTCCAGTGGGGTTTGCTTAGCCACCAAGCTCCAAATCCAGGCCAGAAATAGGCAGAAGAGCGATGGTCATGTGTTTAACAAGATCCCAGGCAACAGGCCAACACACATTGGAGCTAGGTTGGAATTTCTTGCCCTGTGAAAATGCAGTGCTAAATCTTCCTCTCCCTCTTCTCTCTTTCTCTACAAGTGGATCTCCCCTGTACAGTGAGCTGTCACCTGAAACTAACAAGGAGGATGTGACTCCCAGCAATCTGAGCTGCAGTGAAAAGTGCATGACCTACCAGTCTTGACATGCCAGCTTGGACTATCATTTCTAGAATGGTTGAAAAAAAATTTTAATGTAGTTCACCTCTATATATGATTTCATTAAAAACTTTTAAAATGGGTACATCTTTACCGTCCTTTGACTCTCTCAGCATGTAACATATAGTAGTTCTCTCTCTCTCTCTCTGTGTAGAAAATTGCTCCTTATTCTTATTTCACTCTTTCTCATTAGGGCTTTTTAGATAAATATATCTATAAAGAGTGAACTCCTACACTCCCCACTCTCATCCTTTTGATTATTATTTGTAGATTTACTGAGAAAATTATTTTTAAGCTTATAAGTACACCTTGTTGCTTTTAAGATACCTAAATTTCGCTATATGTTCACGTTTCCCCAACTTTCTAGGGCCTTCATATCCTCTTTCAAAGAAACTTTGCCATATGTTAAGGTAGTCTATAGAGCCAAAAATAAAAATAGCACATTTATAAATGTGTCTTTTCTATGACTGACTCTCTAGGATACCTAAGAAGGAACATATAAGAATGAAACAGTCTCTATCAGAAAAGATAGAGAAGCCTGCAACCTCATACAGCATAAAATCTTTGGGTCATTTTCTGAAGATTTTTTGAACAGTTATTAGCTACCTACAGTTCCCAAAATCAAAGAATCAATATATACTACAACCAACAACCATATTTAAATATTTAAGTAAAGTTCTGAACTCTAATAAAAAAAAATTATCCCGGGGAAACTCTTAAGGTGTTTTAACTGTGTCCCACTCAAGGGGAAATATGAGTTTCACATTGGATCTAGAAAACCAGACTTGGGTTCCTCTTGGTATAAAGGGGGCATTGGCTTTAAGAAGTTTTTTCCAGCAGTCGTAGAAATGGATATGCTATGATCTTTCCTTCTTACCTATATCTTATTGTGACTTAAACATGAAAGGTAGGGAAACCATCTCTGATTACAGACCTAAGTCTCACCCCTCTACCACATACCAGAAAAGAACATCTGTTACACAGACTGGTTAATTCAGTGAACCATCCAATAGGACCAAAAGCGTCACTGCTTAGCTAATGGGCTAATAGATGGAGATGAGCCAGGGACTTATGTAATGATACAGACTTTAATGATAAAGGAAAGTTCTAAGCATGATGTTAAATATTTTGACGGTGAAATATCTCACTGTCATTATTATTGATCTAGAGATGGCTCTTAAAAAGCTTATTTAGAGGTCCTGGGAAGGAAAAACAGCTAACCCTATATTCTTAGACATAAAACCATTCCTTCTCTCTCTGTGAAGGCCTTCCTCTGGGAACAAGGATGCCCCTTGAGGAGGAAAACCCCTTCAGTTCCTGGGACTCACTCTGCTCTCTCCTGCGTCTGGGCCACTGCACTTGGCATCCCTTTTGATGCTGTGCTCTTCTCCTCAGTCCCCCTTTGCTGACTAACAAGTCTTGGGTTCTTCTGTCACTTCTTCAGGAGTAAGGCAATAAGAGGACAGGGACGCTTGCTAAGTCAACCAGACACACTGGAGAAACCCTGGTCAATGCCTTCGCCAACTTATCTGCATCTCCTCATTAACAGTTTTGTTGACTGTTGTTCTCCTCAATGCTCTATACTTAATCATATTCATTAAACTCCTAAAATAAGAAAAGCACAGTACAAGGTACTAAGAAATAGTAACTATTAAAGAGGTAGAGTGGTTGCCCTCAAAGAGATCAGAGTCTAGCAAAAGGAAGAAACATACAAACAGATCATAATAGCACAAAACAGTAAGGCTATACAGAATGTGTGGTCAAAGTGCTATAGCATTTTTTTTTTTTTTTTTTTGAGAGGGCGTCTCGCTGTCTGCCCAGGCTGGAGTACAGTGGTGCGATCGCTGCTCACTGCAAGCTCCGCCTCCCGGGTTCAAGCCATTCTCCTGCCTCAGCCTCGCGAGTAGCTGGGACTACAGGCGCCTGCCACCACGCCCGGCTAATTTTTTATATTTTTAGTAGAGACGAGGTTTCACCGTGTTAGCCAGGATGGTCTCGATCTCCTGATCTCGTGTTCCACCCCCCTCGGCCTCCCAAAGTGCTGGGATTACAGGCGTGAGCCACTGTGCCCACCCATGCTATAGCATTTTTATAGGTGGAGCTGAGTATGTAAGGTTGAGTAGGATTCTTATAGGTGAGGAGGCAGGAAGAACATAGTAAGCAGGAGACAAAACCTAACCAAAAGAAAGACATCACTGGCGGTGGAAAGAAGTGTGCGTGAGGTGCCTACTTATGGGAGATGAGCTATGCTAGAGAGACTGGGCAGGAGCGGTTATGTAATTTGTAGGACCTGGTAAAAACTGAAAATGTCAAGCCTATGGTTCAAAAAGCAGGGGAGAAGTTCAGTTAAAGATATACCAACATATAAAACTTTTTCCGTTTTTAACAAAAAGGAAAGGAGTGATTGTGATACAGGACTACAACATAAACTTGTAAATTGCAATATATATATATATATATATATATGGAGGGATCATCATTTTATGTAATATAGTGAATAATAATATCTTATTAACATGCTATCTTGGTTGATCATATGATTTTCTGGTCATTTTTCTACAAATCTGTAAGTTCAAAATATTGACACATGTAGCAACTTCATTTTCAAACAATACAATTAAAAGCAAGTCACTATTGGCAAATGCAAAATCGCAAACAAATTTTGACTTGTTTTAAACTTAATTTTAAACTTCAGAATGATCTTTCCACTGTTTCAAACTTAATAGAATTGTTAAGGTTATTTTGCAGGCTATGGCAACATTGGGATATATTTCTGCTAAGTTATTTCATAATATAAATGGTATATCTAGAGCTGATGATCCTTGCAGAACCATTTTTTAAAGATTTGACTCTTCATGGAAATCAATTTCATGTATGTCTTAATTTAACTTTTTAAATGTAATTTCAAATGTAAATGTATGCAATGACATTTTTGTTTTCTCTATCATTTCTTGAAACTTGTGGCAATTATACAAGAAATTGAAAGCAATTTCACAATTTACATATAATTCAAAATACCTGTTCATGCATTTCACCTCTGTGTCTTCCATTATAAGGAAAAATTAATTTTAAAATTATCTTTCCTATTAATGGTTCACATACAGTTTCATATGAAAATAGCATTCGTTTCTGTCAAATGTGATAATCATTTAATTTTTGTTTCTAAGCCTGTTGATATTTGCTTTGCAATGTTGCAGCAGTTTTCAAAACCAGAAATTTAAAATTCTTTGGAGAATTCTAATAATTCCCTGAGACATTTTTATCCTATGTCTTATGTATGCTTCCACTTTGTAATAATTTACTGACAATGTTCCTAATCATTGGTCTCCAGAGTTCCTGACCCTTCACTCAAGCCAGAGAATTCCTATTTGCACAGATGCACAGGGATGGACTCCGGGGATCAGCAGGCAAGCCTGCTTACCAGCATAGTCCTGGCATTGGCCTCATGCAAAACCCTTCTTCTCTCCCAGAGCCATAGCCCCCGCTGCCACTGCAGCCACTGCTATTGCTTCTGCTTCTACTCTGCCATTGCCACTGCTAATCTGGGCCCAGGTTCTAGCCTTGGCTACCCCTTGGGGCCAATGACTCCCAGGGTACCCCAGGGGCATGCGTGCCAGTAGGCCAGACCAACTGCCCAACTGTTGCTGCCACAGACCTGAGCCCACACATGTACAATCTGCTACCTGGCCTGCCTCTGCTGCTCCTGGCTACGCTCTGCTGTTTCGTGTGACATCACTTACAAAACACAGGATCAAAGATAAAATCATTAAGAATTTCAGGAAGTCCATAGCAGAGGATTAAGTTGAGCATGGGGCCTCATTAGAGGGCAGGGACTCTGTGACTGCACTGCCACTTGCCCATAAATCCTGCCTTGGGGATGGGGAATACCACGTAGGAAAGAGAGTCTTTAAAGTGTTCTGGGGACAGGTTTTAAAGTTATTTGAATGACTTAAGAAAGAGCTCGTGATGTCCTTTAGGTACAAAAGATTTTGATGTGGGGAAGGACATTAAATTTGTTTTTTATAAAGTTCACTCTGGTGTCTAATCATGTAGAAAGACTAGTAGGTAAGTCAACTAAAAAACTGTTGGATAGTCTAGGAAAGTGGTTTTGAAAGACTGAATTTAGGGACAGTAACACATTCAAGAAATAACCATAGTATTTTGAGTAACAAATGTGTAGCAGGCACTTTGAAAACATTTAGGCTGGGCACGGTGGCTCACGCCTGTAATCCCAGCACTTTGGGAGGCCGAGGCGGGCGGATCATGAGGTCAGGAGATCAAGACAAGCCTGACCCTCATGGTGAAACCCCGCCTCTACTAAAAATACAAAAATTAGCCGGGCGTGTGGTGCTTGCCTGTAATCCCAGCTACTCAGGAGGCTGAGGCAGGAGAATCGCTTGAATCCAGGGGGCGGAGGTTGCAGTGAGCCGAGATCATGCCACTGCACTCCAGCCTGGGCGACAGAGCGAGATTCCGTCTCAAAAAAAAAACAAAAAACAAAAACATTATTTCTAATCTTCAAACAATCCTCTAAGAGACTTATTATCCCTGATAATATCCCAGATGGTCAACTGAGGCAGCTGACAGCCTCAGGGTCTAGTTTCTCAAGGTTACAAAGTAGGTTGAGCAGAGCCACCTTTAAGCCCTGGGCTTCCCTCCCTCCCCCACTGCATACCAGTTCTTTTCAGCTCAAGGAAGACACCCCACAATGTGGTGACTGATCTATGCAAAGTATCAGGGAGAAGAAAGAGTCTAAGATTTATTTAACATTTTCCCTCCCTGTCCTACACCATCCAAAGTCCTTCAGCTTGTCCATATTTATTTCACTTGTATTTGTAAAATGAGGAAGTTCTGGAAATATAATGTACAGCACAGTGACTACAGTTAACGATACTACATTGTACATATATTTAAAATTGGAGAAGAAGGTGAATCGTAAGTGTTCTCTCTACATCAATAAAAGAAAATGGTAATTATGTGAGGTGATGAATATGTTAATTAGCTTGATTGTGTTCATCACCAATGTATACAAATATCAAAACACCAAGTTGTATACTTTAAATATATATAATTTTTGCCAATTATCCCTCAATAAGGCTGGAAAAAATGTCCTTTGAGATAAAAAGGGCCAAACTCTGAAAGGGGAAACACTGAAGTAGGCCCTTTCAAGGTCACAGATGTACAGTCAATATTCTATATACACTCTTTTCCTTTCCTCACTACTTCTCTAGTCACGTCGCACAGTGCTCAAGTTTGATCTGGTTTGGTTTAGTTTTTATTTTTCTTCCCCTAAACTAATACCCCACCTATCCCCCTTCCCCAACTCCAATGATTGTAAATTGCCCAAAAGTCCACGTGAAGTGTGTGTGTGTTTCCAAGCTGTGGAGACACTGCCCTCCCTCATTTAGTTCAGGAATAGTCCATGGGGAGTCTTGGTTGGGAGAAATGAAAGAGATAAGGATGTAAATGAGTGAGGTGATTAGCACCCAGGCAGCATCCGATAAATGTCAACAGCCCGTCAGCCACATGAGAAAGATTTCTAATGGGCTCTTCTATTACCTACCACAGAGAAGTTGAGAATTCTTCTGCAATGAACGTCCCCAGGCTGCACACACAGGGCAGCGGAGTCCCAACCGCCATTCTGAAAATCACCATGCATTCATCATTCAACAAAAACGCATTAAATGTCTACTATGATAAAGACATCATGCTTGGTATTTTAAAAAATCTGATCTTTCCTATTCATTTAACCAATAAGATCCTGGAAATTGATAGTATCAGCATATATTATATTCGGTAAAAATAGATAAAAACATAGAGAATTATTTCATCAGGTCTTGGGCCAAATCTCCACAACCAATTACATTCAGTTATCAGTTTGAGCAAGTCGGAAATGATTTTAGAACACAAAGTTCTAAATGACCATTTCATTTCCCATTGTATAATTCCTTGTCATATTATCCTTAAGAAATGAATATAAACCAATTTAGCCATTTTTCAAGATTGAAATAAAGTTCAACTATACACTCAAGTCCATGTAACAGATATTTATTGGTGGGGCGAGTATTCACATTTACTAAGCAATCACTTTGTTGTATAAACTGAGAGGCCCCTTTACATATATGTCCTCGTTTACATTCACATTGACTGTTATTACCTCCATTTTACAGATGAAGAAATTAAAACTCAGGAAAGTAAAGCAACTAAGCATATATGACAGCACTAGTACAAGGTAAAACCGGAACTTGATTGTACCTCTATTTGATTTCAAGTGACCTGCGTGTGTCAGAAGTCATAACTTGTACAGGCATACACAGTTGATTTCAGGCCACTTAATTAAGTAGTACAAAAAGCTGGCACAGGACAAACCTGCCCCAATCCATACATGTGCCTTGCTATATAAGACAGTTCCAATGCCCTTTATTTCTTCTGTTACTTCCTACTACTCTGCAGAGCCAATCATTCTCCTGCAAATAATATAGACTGAATATTATTTTGCATCTCAGAATTTTAGTGAAATTAAAGTCATAGAACATAGCTATCATTTTCACAACAGGTCATCAAGGAACAACAGCTTGTGTAGTAAACTGAAAAATCATTGCTTCCTCGATTCATAATCCAGGCAAACAGAGAAATACCATGAATAGGCTTGAGTTAGACAGTTGGCTACAGTTGTGCCCTGTGTATTCTGCCTAGCAACAACCGTCTGGTCTTCCAAAGATGACAGAGCCCTGGGAGCTGGGTACTGACCCTGTGGAATGTGTGGAGCGCTGAGTGTGCAGGTTGCTGGAAGGCAGGGATTAAGGGAGGGCTGGCAAGCATGGGCTGGACTCTGAGGGCAGCACTGAAAGATGTGTGTGTGTCCTATGCGCGGAAGAGAGTTGGACCACACAGAAGGAGCTGAAAAACAAAGCAGAGGCAAGGGATACCTTGTTGACATTTTTGATGGAAGACCAGAGGTTTTTGGGAGATATCCGACTCCCTAACTCACGCATCCAGGTGCATACCTTCTTTTCACCTCTGCCCACTCCTCATGTCTCACCAGACTTTGTGAAACCTCTACAGGGATCATGTTCTTGCATTTTGGATGCCACACGTCATTGTGTCGTAATTACGCCTGCTGATGTGTTACTGCCCTAAAGAGCATCAGTCATCCCTTCCCCTCTGCTCTTCTGTCTCCTTCCTTTCCTCTGTTTTCCTCATCTCTCCAATGTTTCCCTCAGTCACACAGATACAGTTGACAGCAACAGGACTCAAGCAGGGCTTAAGAGGTGACCACAGGTAGCAGAAGGTGAGGCTCCATTTCAGAGGGTACTGTCTTCAAATGAGAGCCTGAAAAAATGACCTCCTCCCACCGAGGAATGTGTTCAATGAAAAAGATTAAAAAATTACCTGTAATTTCATCTCCTAAAGAGACAGCCACTATTCATATTTTGGTAATTTCCTTCCAGCAGTTTTTACCTAGAACTTTTCTTTTATAAAACTGGCACTATATGTGTGTGTATTTCTCAATAATTATATATAACATAATATTAATGTGTGATATATTGTTTATATTATAACCCATAGAGATCTTCTTAGTATATCATTGGGATTACACATATAGTACATATGAGAACATGTATGTAGATATAGATATTTGCTATAGATATAAATATAGAAACAGGTTTAGGTATACATAATAGTTCAATAGCATATTTTTTCATTTAAGATATAATCAGTTTCTTCTCATGTCAATGAATATTCTTTTTCTTTTAATTTTTGTGGGTATATAGTAGGTGTATGTATTTATGGGGTGCATGAGGTATTTTGATAAAGGCATACAATATATAATAATCAAATCAGGGTAAATGGGGTATTCATCACCTCAACCATTTATCCTTTCTTTGTGTTATAAGAAATCTAATTATACACTTTAATTGTTTTTAAATGTACAATAAATTATTTTACATATAGGCACCCTGTTGTGCTATTAAATACTAGATCTTATTCATTCAACATAATCATATTTTTGTACCCATTAACCATCCCCACTTTCAACTCCAGCCTTCTAACCACCTTTTCCAGCCTCTGGTAACCATCCTTCTACCCACCCCTCTAACTACCCTTTCCAGCCCCTGGTAACCATCCTTCTACTCTCTATAACCATGAGTTCAATTGTTTTAATATTTTTAGCTCCTACAAATAAGTGAGAAAATGTGGTTTGTCTTTCTGTGTTTGGCTTATTTCATGTAACATGGTGACCATTCATCCATGTTGTTGCAAATGACAGGATCTCATTTTTGTTTATGACTGAATAGTACTCCGTTGTGTGTATGTACCACTTTTTCTTTATCCGTTCATCTGCAGATGGACACTTAGGTTGCCTCCAAATCTTGGCTATTGTGAATAGTGCTGCAATAAACATGAGAGTGCAGATATCACTTCAATATACAAATTTCCTTTCCTTTGGGTAAATGCCTATTAGTGGGATTGCTGGATCATATAGTAGTTCTGTTTTTAGTGTTTTGAGGAACCTCCAAACTGTTCTTCATAGTGGCTGTACTAATTTATGTTCCCACCAACAGTGTACGAGGGTTTCCCTTTCTCCACATCCTCACCAGCATTTGTTATTGCCTGTCTTTTGAATATAAGCTATTTTAACTGCATTAGATTATATCTCATTGTAGTTTGGATTTACATTATTCTGATAATCAGTAACGTCAAGCGCCTTTTCATATACCTGTCTGCCATTATATGTCTTCTTTTGAGAAATGTCTATTCAGATTTTTTGCCCATTTTTTAATCAAATTATTAGATTTTTTTCCTATAGAGTTGTTTGAGCTCCTTATATATTTTGGTTATTAATTATTTATCAGATAGTGAGTCTGCAAATATTTTCTCTCATTGTGTAGATTGTCTTTTCACTTTGTTGATTGTTCCCTTGGCCATGCAGAAGCTTTTTAACTCAATGTGATCCCATTTGTCCATTTTTGCTTTGGTTATCTGTGCTTGTGAGGTATTACTTAAGAAACCTTTGTCCATTACAATGTCCTGGAGGGTTTATTCAATGTTTTCTTGTAGTAGTTTCATAGTTTGAGGTCTTAGATTTAAATCTTTAATACGTTTTGACTTGATTTTTGTATACAGCAAGAAATAGGAGTCTAGTTTCATTCTTCTGCGTATGAATTTCCAGCATTCTCTATTCAGTTCCACTGGTCTATGTGTCTGTTTTTATGTCAGCATCATGCTGCTTTGGTTACTATAGCTCTATAGTATAATTTGAAGTCAGTTAATATGATTCCTCCAGTTTTGTTGTTTTTGCTCAGGATATCTTTGGCTATTCTAGTTTTTTTATGGTTCCATATGAATTTTAGAATTGCTTTTTCTATTTCTGTGAAGAATGTCATTAGTATCTTCATAGCGGTTGCACTGAATCTGTAGACTGCTTTGGGTAGTATGGACAGTTTAACAATATTGATTCTTCCAATCCATGAACATGGAATATGTTTACATTTTTTGTATCCTTTTCGTTTCTTGCATCAATGCTTTATAGTTTTAATTCTACAGATCTTTCACTTCTTTGGTTAAGCTAATTCCTTGGTGTTTAATTTATCTGTAGCATTACAAGTGGGATTACTTTCTTGATTTTCTTTTCATATTCTTCCCTGATGGCATATAGAAATGCTACTGATTTTTGTTTGTTGGTTTTATATCCTGCAACTTGCCCGAATTCATTTATCAGTTCTAATACTTTTCTGGTAGTCTTTAGGTTTATCCAAATATAAGATCAAACAAGGATAATTTGACTGCTTCTTTCCAATTTGGATGCCCTTTTCTTTTCTCTTGTCTGATTGCTCTAGCTAGGACTTCCAGCACTATTGAATAGCAGTGGTGAAAGTGGTCATCCTTGTTGTGCTCCAAATCTTAGGAAAAAAAGGCTTTTAGTTTTTCCCTATTTGGTATGGTGCTAGCTGTGGGTCTGTCATAGATGGCTTTTATTACATTGAGGTGTGTTCCTTCTATATCCAATTATTGGAGGATCTTTATAATGAAGACATGTTTAATTTTATAAAATGCTTTGTCAGCATCAATTGAACTGATTATATGATTTTTTGTCCTTTATTCTGTTGATATGATGTATCACAATGATTAATTTGCATATGTTGAACTATGCTTGCAACCCTGAGATGCATCCCACTTGGTCACAAAGAATGACCTTTTTAATGTGTTAATTTCAGTTGGTTAGTATTTTATTAAGAATTTTTGCATCAATGTTCATCAAGAACATTGACCTGTAGCTTTCTTTTTTTGATGTGTCTTTGTCTGGTTTTGGTATCATGGTAATACTGGCCTTGCCAAATGAGTTCGGAAGTACCCTCTCTTCCTTTGTTTATTCAGAATAGGTTGAATAGAATTAGTATTAGTTCTCCTTTAATATTTGGTAAACTTCATCAGTGAAGCCATCAGGTCCTAGGGTTGTCTTTATTGGGAGTTTTTTTTTTTTTTTTTTTTTTTTTTGAGACGGAGTCTTGGTCTGTCTCCAGGCTGGAGTGCAGTGGCACAATCTCAGCCCACTGAAACCTCTGCCTCCCAGGTTCAAGTGATTCTCCTGCCTCAGTCTCCCAAGTAGCTGGGACTACAGGCACGCACCACCATGCCAAGCTAATTTTTTGTATTTTTAGTGGAGACAGTTTCACCATATTAACCAGGATGGTTTTGATCTCCTGACCTCATGATTCGCCTGCTTCGGCCTCCCAAAGTGCTGGCAATTACAGGCATAAGCCACTGCACCCAGCCTGGGAGACTTTTAATTACAGGTTCAATCTCATGACTAATTGGTCTGTTCAGGTTTTGGATTTCTTCATGGTTCAATTTTTTGTAGGTTGGATGTGTCTGGGAGTTTATCCATTTTTCTAAGTTTTCCAATTTATTGGCATATACTTGCTCATAGCAATCCTAATGATCTTTTGAATTTCTACAGTATCAGTTGTAATGCCTCATTTTTCATCTCTGATTTTAGTTATTGGGCCTTCCCTTTTTTACTTAGACTAAAGGTTTGCTGATGTTGTTTATCTTTTCAAAACACCAACTATTTGTTTAATTGATCTTTGTATTATTTTCTTCATTTCAATTTCATTTATTTCTGCTCTGATCTTTCTTACTTTCCTCTACTAATTTTGGGTTTGGTTTACTCTTGCTTTTCTATTTCTCTAAGATGCATTGTTAGAATGTTTATTAGAAGTTTTTCTACTTTTTGATGTAAGCACTTATTTCTATAAACTTCCCTGTACTACCACTTTCACTGTATGTTAGTCTTCTCTTGTGTTGCTATGAAGAAATGCCTGAGACTAGCAATTAATAAACAAAAGAGATTTAATTGGCTCACAGTTCTGCAGGCTACAGGAAGCATAATATCAGCATCTTCTAGGCTTCTAGGAAGGTCTAAGGGAAATTTAACTAATGGCAGAAGGCAAAGAAGGAACAGGCACAACACATGGCAAAAGCAAAAGCAAGAAGGAGGAGGTGCCACACACTTTTAAACGAGATCTTGTGAGAACTCACCCACTATCACAAAGACAGCACCAAGCTATCAGGGATTCACCTTCATCACCCAAACACCTTCCACTAGGTCCTATCTCCAACACTAGGAATTACAAATTTAACATTAGATTTGAGTGGGAACAAATATCAAAATGATATCATGCTGTATCTCATAGGTTTTGGTATGTTGAGTTTCCATTTTCATTGGCTTCAAGAATTTTTAAATTTTCCTTCTTAATTTCTTCACTGACCCACTGGTCATTCAGAAGCAAACTGTTTAATTTCTATGTGTCTGTATAATTTCCAAAATTATTGTTATTAATTTCTAGTTTTATTCCATTGTAGTCAGAGAAGATACTTGATATAATTTCAATTTTTTTGAAAATTTAAAGACTTGTTTTGTGGCTAACATAGGGTCTATCCTGGAGAATAATCCATATACTAAAGAGAGTAATGTGTATTCTGCAGCCATTGAATGAAATGTTTCGTAAATATCTATTAGGTCCACGTGGTATATGGTGCAGATTAAGTCCAATATTTCTTTGTTGATTTTCTGTTTGGAAGATCTGTCCAATGCTGAAAGTGGGATATTGAACTCCTCAGCAATTATTGTGTTAGGGTCTCTTTTCACATTAGCTCTAATCATATTTGCTTTATGTATCTAGGTTCTCCAGTGTTGGGTGCATATATATTTACAATTGTTATATGCTTTTGCTGAATTGACCTCTTTATCATTATATTATGATCTTATTTGTCTCTTTTTATAGTTTTTGTTTTGAAATCTATTTTGTCTAAGTATTAGCTATCCTTGATCTTTTTATGGTTTTCATTTGCATAGAATATCTTTTTCCATCCTTTTATTTTTCAGTCTATGTCTGTCTTTATAGATAAAGTGTGTTTCTTGTAGGCAACAAATTTTGGGGTATTGTTTTTTATCCATTCAATCACTCTATGTCTTTTGATTGGAGACTTTAGTCCATTTACATTCAATGCTGATAAGTAAGGACTTACTCCTTCCATTTTAAAATTTGTTTTCTGGTTGGTTTTTGGTCTTCTCTTCCTTCTTTCCATCCTTCCTGTCTTCCTTTTAGTGAAGATGATTTTCTCAGGTGGTACGTTTTAATTTCTTGCTTTTTATTTTTTGTGTATCTCTTGTATGGTTTTTGACTTGAGGTTACCATAGGGCTAGCAAATAATATCTTATAACCCATTATTTTAAAATCACGATAACTTAACACTGATTGCATAAACAAACAAGCAAGAAAGCAAAGAGGAAACTAATAAAAGGTCTACACTTTAAGTTCATCCCCCTACTTCTTAATTTTTGTTGTTTCTATTTATGTCTTATTTTACTATCTATGTCTTGAAAAGTTGTTGTAGCTATTATTTTTGATAGGCTCATTTTTTAGTCTTTCTACCTAAGATATGAGTAGTTTACACATCACAATTACAGTGTTATAATATCCTGTGTTTTTCTGTGTGCTTATGATTACCAGTGAGTTTTGTGCCCAGAGATGATTTCTTATTGCTCATCAATGTCCTTTCCTTTCAGACTGAAGAACTCCCTTTAGTATTTATTGTAGGACAGGTCTGGTGCTGATGAAATCTCTCAGATTTTACTTTTCTGGGAAAGTTTTTATTTCCCCTTCATGTTTGAAGGATATTTTTGCTAGATACACTATTCTACGATAAAAGTTTTTTCCTTCAGCACTTTAAATATGTTGTACCACCCTCCTCTGGCCTGTAAAGTTCCCACGGAGAAGTTTGTTGCCAGACATATTGAAGCTCCATTGAATGTTATCTCTTTCTTTTCTCTTGCTGCTTTTAGGATCCCTTCTTTATCTTTGATGTTTATAATCTGACTATTACATTCCTTGAGATAGTCTTCTTTGGATTAAATCTGCTTGCGTTCTATCATCATCTAGTACTTGAATATTAATAGCTTTCTCTAGGTTTAGGAAGTTCTCTTTTACTTTCCCTTTGAATAACTTTGAATAAACTTTGCACCCCAATATCTTGCTCCCTACTCTTTAAAGCCAATGACTCTTAGATTTCCCCTTTTGAAGCTATTTTCTAGATCTTATAAGTGTGCTTTATTCTTTTTTATTCTCTTTTATTCCTCTCCTCTGACTGTGTATTTTCAAATAGCCTGACTTCGAGTTCACAAATTCTTTCTTCTGCTGGATAAATTCTGCTCTTAGGAGAATCTGATGCATTCTTCAGTATGTCAATTTCATTTTTCAGATGCAGAATTTCTTCTTGATTCTTTTTAATTATTTCAATCTCTTTGTTAAATTTATCTGATAGAGTTCTGAATTCCTTCTCCATGTTATCTTGAGCTTCCTCAAAACAGCTACTTTGAATTTTCTATCTGAAAGAACACATACTTCTGTCTCTCCAGGGTTGGTCCCTGGAAACTTATTTAGTTCATTTGGAGGTCATGTTCTCCTGGATGGCCTTGATGCTTGTGAATGTTCTTCCACGTGTAGGCATTGAAAAGTCACATGCTTATTGTAATCTTCACAGTCTGGGCTTGTTTGTACCCATCCTTTTTGGGAAGGCTTTCCAAGTATTCAAAGGGACATAGGTGTTGTGATTTAAGTCTTTGGTCACTGCAGCTATATCTGCTTGGGGGGGCATCCCAAGTTTAATAATGCAGTGGCTCTTGCAGACTCATAGAGATACCATCTTGATGGTCTTGGGTAAGATCTGGAAGAATTCCCTGGATTACCAGGCAGCAAGCCTTCTTCTCTTTCATTACTTCCCCTAAACAAATAGAGTCTCCCTCTCTGTGCTGAGCTGCCTGTAGCTGGGGAAAGGGTGACACAAGAACCCCTGTGGCTACAACCACTGGGACTGCACTGAGCCAGATCCAAAGCTAGCACAGCACTGTGTCTCTCCCAAGACCCAGTGACCACTGCCTGGCTACTGTCTGTGTTCACTCAAAGCCCAAGGGATCTACAATCAGCAGGTGGCAAATTCAGCCAGGTTTGTGTCCTTGCCTTCAGGGTATTGATTTCCCTCAGCCCCAGGTGGGTTTGGAGATGGCCTCCGGGTGCCATGGCCTGGAGTCAGGAAACTTAAGAATCTACTGGTGCTTTGTTCTCCTGTGACTGAGCTAGCCCTCAAGCTGCAAGGAAAAATTCTTCCCACTCTTTCTTCCACTTTCCTCAAGCAGAGGAATCTCTCTGTGGCCACCACTGCCCCAGCTTGCAGCAAGTACTCCTGGCTACTGCTGATGTTCACTCAAGGCCCCAGGGCTCTTCAGTCAGCTTGTGGTGAATGCTGCTAGTCCTGGGTCTCTGCTAGTCCTCTGGCCCCAGGCAGGTCCAAAAATGCCATCCAGGAGCCAAGGTCTGGAGCACAAGGAGCTTGCTTGGTGCTCTCTCCCACTGTATTGAACTGGTACCCAAGCTGCATAACAAAGTCCTCTGTACACTTCCCACTCATTTTCTCAAGCAAAAGGGGTCTCTCCACATAGTTGTCACAGCTGGAAATGATGTGCTGGGTCATACCTGGAGACAGCACAGCTCTGAGCCTCACCCACAGGCTGTGGTGAGTACTGGCTAGCTACCACTACTGATTATTCAGAGCCCAAGGGCTCTTTAGTCAGCAGGTGATTAATTCTCCTAGGACTGGGTCCTTCCCTTCAAGGCAGCAGATTCTTTCCTGGCCCAGGGTGTGTTTAGAGATGTCATCTGGGAGATAGGTCCTGGAATGGGAGCCTCAGGACTCTGCCTGCTGCCTTCTTCTACTGTGTCTGAGCTGGTATCCAAGTTTCGAGACAAAGTCCTCTTCACTCTCCTCTCTCCTCTTCTCAAGCAGAGGGAAGCAGTCTCTCCTAGAGTTGTAAGCTATGCTGCCGGGTTTGTGGAGGGGTGGCACAAGCACTCCCTTGGCCACCCTAGCTGGTATTTCAATAGATCACTGGCTAAGTCCAAGTCCACTGGCTCTGAGCCCTGCACAGCACCAGGACTTGCCCAAAAATTGCAGTCCTTGTAGTCTAAACTGCCTTTCAAGTTTGTCTAGGCCCCAGAGCACTTTAGCCCAGGATGGCCGAGCTTGCTGGAACTCAGATTTCAACGGCTGGAATGAACAATTTGTCTCTGGCTAGTGCTGGTCTAAATGCTCCCACCATGGGCACTGGCTGAGTTCTGCACCCTGTTGTTTTCTGCTGTGACAGGGTGGCACTGAGTTACAATGCAAAGCCTCACAATCACTATACTCTCCTTCCCACAAGCATGCAGATTCTCTCTCCATGCCACACAGCTGCTGTTGGGCGATGTGGGAGAGGTGCCATAGGCGATTTAATACTGTCTTTCCAATCCTTTTCACTGCCTCTTCCTTTAGTATGATTTTAAAGCAAGATATTGTGATCGCCCACCTGATTTTTGGTTCTTATAAAGGTGCTTTTTCCTATGGAGAGTTGTTCAGTTTGGTGTTGCTGCAGGGAGGACAATTACTGGAGGCTTCTATTTAGCCATCTTGTTCTGCCTCCTCTCAATTAATAATCTTAAAAACAAAATGTTTTTAACAAATGACATGCCATCTTATAAATATGACATAACTTATTTAAAGATTTTTCTATTGTTAGACATCTAGGTTGCTTCAGGGTTTTATTGTCAAATTAATACTTTAATAAATATCTTGTATATAAATTAATCTGGGCATTTATGTT
The DNA here is from genome assembly GCF_009828535.3 of Hylobates moloch. Classification (NCBI taxonomy): domain Eukaryota; kingdom Metazoa; phylum Chordata; class Mammalia; order Primates; family Hylobatidae; genus Hylobates; species Hylobates moloch. The sequence goes on from NW_026652277.1 coordinate 134,998,597, forward strand.
TATTTTCATTAAATAATTACAGCTAACATTTACTGGTTGGAGCTAAATGCTTTACACATACATTATCTCATTTAATCTTCACAATAATTTGTGAGATAGGTTTTATTATTATCCCCATTTTACAGACCATGCATGTGCATTGTGCCATTCTTGCATTGCTATAACGAAATACTTGAGATGGGGTAATTTATAAAGAAAAGAGGTTTAATTCGCTCATGATTCTGTAGGCTGAACAGGAAGCATGGCTCTGGCATCTGCTCAGCTTCTGGGGAGGCCTCTGGGAGCTTTTACTCATGGTAGAAGGCTAAGTAGGAGCAGGCATATCACATGCCAAGAGCACAATAAAGGGCATGGGGAGATGCTACACACTCTTAAACAACTAGATCTCATGAGAACTCACTCACTATCATAAGAACAGGAACAAACCATGAGGGATCCACTCCTATAACAAAAACACCTCTCACCAGGCCCCACCTCCAACAGGGGGATTACATTTCAACATGAGATTTGGGTGGGACAGGTATCCAAACCCTATCAGTGTGGCATACAGAAGTTAAATAAATTGTTCAAGCTCACACAAGAAAAAAATGGTGGAGTCAGGGTTCAAATGCAGGCAATCTTACCCCAGAGCCTGAACTCTGCTGTAACTTCCTAGAGATGGAATCATACAAAATCAAAGGCTATAGAGATTTTATTAATTTGTGTTTTTACTAAAATAATTTCTGTATGTAGGATAAGAAAAGTCTAAACAGCACAGAGTGGTATTAAATAAAAAATGAAAGACTTCCACACCCTTCTTCCCCCACCTACCAGTCTGACTTCCTAAAGAAGATAGTTAAACCTTTATTCTTTTTGCTATTTTGATAACTACCACTATAATTTGCAATAAAATACAAGTTTTTGAAGCAGTATTTGGTCAGTTAATTGAAAAGGTCAGTTAGCATGAGGAATTATCATTAATTAGAATTATAGATCATCAACGTGTGGCTAAAGTATTTTCTATTAGAGACAAAACTGCCAATTTGAATGTCACATGGCCTGTCACGTGTCAACTGCAACTGGAATGCCTGGTTTGTCTCTGATTTTCAGTATTAATATCTTAACTGTGACGTGAATAACATCACTTACAAAGCAACTGTGTGCAGAATCACTACAGATTTTTTTTATTTTCTTCCAATCTTTTAATATCACCTTCTCATATCTGATTCAATAGCAATATCTTTGGCAACTTGCTTTTAATAAAGCGTTTTCAAAGCATTTTCCTGACTTTTTAGACAACAACACCTCTCATTTCACACTTCTATTAGTTTACTTAAAATGTAATTAAGTTACATAAGAATTTGCACTTCATAACATGTATTTTTATAATAATTATATTAGACCACCAGGGCTTCCATAACAAAATACCACAGACTGGGTAGCTTAAACAACAGAATTTTATTTCCTCACACTTCTGGAGACCTGAATTCTAAAATCAAGGTCCCATTAGGGTTGGTTTTGGTAAAACTTCTCTTCCTGGCTTTCAGACAGCCAGCTTTCTTCTGTGTCCTTACATGGAGATCTCTGGTGTCTCTTTCTCTTCTTAAAAGGGCAATCACCCTGTTAGATTAAGCCCCCATCCTTGTGACCTCATTTAACCTTACTTACCTTCCTGAAGGCGCTATCTCCAAATGCAACTATCTTGGTTCATCCGAGTGATGCAGTCATGTGGTGTCTTACAGTAGGCAAATGCAAATGAGTGGCTGCACAAAGATTATTACAGTGAAAAATAGTAACATTAGTTGAGGACAGAAGGAAACAAGTTTATTAACAGAGTAATGTTGGGTATGTGCCTTCTGTTCCAAATTTAAATACATTTCCCCTATTTGAGAAAAGGAAATGTGTGTATTGTGAAGTTCCAAAATATCTCTGCCTAAAATATGTATGGAAGCCATGGGAAGAAACAGAAAGAAATGAGAAGCCATCGAGTAAGCCTACCTGGAATTCTAATCGTTTGGACTTTTATGCAGTCATAGGTTGATTAGATGTGTCTACCATTTGTATAGTTTTATTACTCTGAGAAAGGCGACAATTTAAAGGGGTAGGGCTGAGAATGAAAAGAGTAGCTGCAGTGTCTACGTGGGCACATATATGTTCTCTATTCATGGAAATTTCCATTTATCCAAAGATATTAGTTAGGAGAAATTGGAAAGCACCCTTTTGATCCTTAGAGCAACCCTATTCATCTTGTGGGGTTCTATATTTTTGTTGGCCCTGCTGTCATTTAAGTCTTCTGCAATCTTTTTTGAAACGGCCAAGCTATTTACAATAGAAGCAAATACCACTTCTGTCATTAGAAGGAGGCACCTGTCCTTTCTAAAAGTCCTGGTCTGACAAATCAATTGTTACAGTTGTCAATTAATAATCTCTGAGGCCCTAGTGATTTCTTCTTTCTGAATAGTTTTAGAAAGTTTATCTGCCAGGCCTACTAACTCATGGATTTGTATGGTCATCTTGTCTCTGGCCCCCTCCTTGGAACTTCTATTTTTGCAGTCTCTTTCAGGGCAAAACCCACAGCAAGAGGTGAGCCTGTTGTTATATATGCCCCTTGGACAAAGACTGAACTTAGGAATACCATGAAAGACTTCCCAGACCCATTCCAAGATCCCATAGGGATTGCAAAAGAATTTAATTTAATTGGCTGGGTGTGGTGTCTTGTATCTTTTAACTAAGATAGCCAACTCATCATTTAAGCCATTGAGGGAAGTAGAATGTATAAGGAAATCATTCCGATGATCTTGGAGGCTAGCATCAGCCATTTGGAAAATTGTTTAGAGGTTTTTTCAAACTGTTCAAAATAATCAAGCACAGATTTGTCTGGCCTTTGAGTACTTTGTTGAATTCTCCTTTAATCTACATATTTAGATTGCAGACCTGGAGAATGAAATCATAAAGAGCCTTGGCCAAAGTGTGGACCCTTTCATGGTCAGTTTCAGTCTGTTTTTTTAAAATCCTCTAAAGGATTATTTTAGCTTCCCTTTTTCAACTGTTCACTGGCCATGCCTTCTGATACCAGCATGTGAACTAACTGATAGATCTCAGAATATTCAGGCTCATTATTTCAGACAATTAAATCAAATTTTTTTTTTTGAGACGAAGTTTTGCTCTTGTTGCCTGGGCTGGAGTCCAATGGTGCGATCTTGGCTCACCACAACCTCCGCCTCCCGGGTTCAAGTGATTCTTTTTGTATTTTTAATAGAGACAGGGTTCCTCCATGTTTGTCAGGCTGGTCTCAAACTCCCGACCTCAGGTGATCCACCCGCCTGGCCTCCCAAAGTGCTAGTGCTAGGATTATAGGCGTGAGTCACCATGCCCGGCCAATTAAATCAAATTCTTTTGCAAACCCTATGAGATCTTGGAATGGGTCTGGGAAGTCTTCCATGGTATTCTTAAGTTCACTCTTTGTCCAAGGGGCATGTATAATAATAGGCTCACCTCTTGCTATGGGTTTTACCATGAAAGAGACTGCAAAAATAGAAGTTCCAGAGAGGGGGTTAGAGACCAGGAGAGTTTCCTCAGGTGATCGTGGTAGAAGGGGAGTTAAGTCAGGGCAGGAAGTTTGAATAAGACAGGATATAAAGGCGCGGGGTTAGGAGGAGGAGGAGTTGGAGATGGAAGGGAGAAGACCACCATAGTCTTTTTAAATTCAGAAATAGTATCAGATGTCCTTTTGTTTACCTCTTGAATGCAGGCAATTTTGTTACAATTTCTTTTAGAAGCTTCTAGGTGCCATTGAATGGGTGCTCCCATTCAATTTGTCAGGTTCTAAAACTAGTTTTTTTCAATTATGCACACAAATAAATTATTTTAGGACCTGCAAAGGACCGTCATTTCAGCCGCTGCTGCTTATGACCATCCTGGATTATGTGGGTTCATTTTCCTTAGATTTTATAAGAAGATGCCCCATAAGTGTTATACACAGAACCAGCTTGTATTTGTAAAGGAGACTGTCCTTTAAAAGAATGCTCAGATTCTGAAGGTTGATTTCCTATAATTTAGGAACTTTTCAAAAGTGACCAAGGCCAGAAATGTGTTTTGGGTCTAAGGGTGCTGCTCATGAGCATCACTCCTCCAACTGTCATCAAAGAGTCTTGGATCACTCTCTTACATGTCTCAAAATATCTGATTGCCTTGTGGTGGCAGTGTGTTCAAGGTGCCAGGTGATCAACCCTTATGTTCACCTTCTGGTTGAGCTGAAAGTTGCAATAGGTGTTCTTGTGGGGAGGCCCTAGAAAACCACTACATGTCATGGACAAACAACCTGTCACCTTCAAAAAGTCTCTTGCCACCAGTTGCCAATTGGATTAAATTGTTAATTAGTTGGAGGGAGCAAGTGTCTCTTAATTTTGGGGTGAGAGAATTCACTCTCATGCACCTTTTGGTTTGAAACTAACAAAAATTGGTCACAACTGAAAAGACACATTTGAATTATAATCAAGAGGAAGCAGCTGTAATTTTTAAAACATGCTATGTAATTTTAGACCAAAAGTAGTGCAACCACCAGTGCTGGACTGCAAATACTGTGACCCAGACCTTCTGCTATGAGGCAGAGGCAGAGAAGGTAAAAGTTCTCTTTTATCTTGAAATCCAAATCTCCTGACCTTAGATAGAGATGGAAAGCCCCATTCTTGGAAGGGAGATCTGAGAAAAACAGCTCACGCAAACACTAGACCTCAGCCTCAGGGTAGGAAGGTCTGAATTCAGGACTCATATACATGTGACAATGCTCTTAGATCTGGAAAAACACAAGAGGCTCCAGCTGACCAGGTGGTGAATCCAAGAGGACTGTCAAATTGTTGAGGTCGGGGCTTGCTCTGAATCCTGCTCATAGTGCCAGGAATGTTGGCTTAAAGGAAAAAAAGTGAGGCACAAAATATAATTTTGAAGAGTTTACTTGAGCCAAAATGAGACTGCTGCCTGGAAGACTCAGACCCAAGTAACCTTGGATATGAACTCCATTTGGCCTTTGTTACAAGCAGGTTTTTGAAGGCAAAAATCAGGGACAAAGAGTTGGCTTATACAAAGTTTTTTGTCAGGAATTCTCATTGGTTTACAGAAATAACATTGATTAGTGATACTGGCTATGTGTTGTATAAGTTATGGTGTCTAGCACTGATAGATTAATTTATAGCTACTTGTGATTTTAACAAGCAGTTTCAAGAGCAGATTATTTAGCCTAAAGGGGATAATGGGACATGACCGCTGTTTCATTCCAATGCCTCTCTGAGCCTGGTAATTTAGAGGAGCCTGGCATTCCTCAAATAAAAGAGTTTTTTTTTCTCTCTCAATACTTCTGACACAAACCATGACAGGGAGGTTTCTCCTGTACCAACCAATTATCTGACACCAGCTCGGTGTTCAAAAACTTAATTCAATTCTAAAAATAACTACCTGAGTTAGTGTCAGATTCACAAATTTAAGGGTTCAGTCCCACAAGACTGCCCCAACTTCAGATGCCAGTCACAAGCCCTGGGTCACCTGTACTTCTAACCAACTGGCTATAAATTAGGGATTCTTATGACTCCCCTCTCAGGTTAATATTTTGCTAGAATGGCTCACTGAACTCAAGGAAATACTTTACTATTATAAAGGATAAAACTAAGGAACAATCAGATGAAAGAGGTGCATAGGGCAATGTATGGGGAGGAGATGTGAAGCTTCCTTGCCTGTCCCAGGAGTACCACCCTCCCAGAACCTTGAAGTGTTCACCAACCTGGAAGCTTATCAAATCTCCTTGTTCAACAGTTTTTATAGAGTTCAATATTGAGCCTCCCCTATTCTCCTCTTCTAGAAAGTCAGTGGGTAGGACTTGAAGTTTCAACCCTTGAATTACTTGGGCTATTCCTTAATTATTTGCGCTATAGTCCATACTGAGGCTATCTAGTGGGCTCACTCTAAGTCACCAAATTAGCATAAACTGAGGTATGATCAAAGGGACTTATTAGGAATAACAAAAAAGACACCCCTATAACTCAGAAAATCCCAAGGGTTTTAGGAGCTCTGTGTCAGAAGCAATGGATGAAGACCAAATATATATTTGTTATATCACAGTATCACATTCACTAATTGGGATCTTCAGGAAGGAGCACTCGGATATGAAGAAGAGTATGCAGAAAGTTTATCATAGAATGTTTGCTAGATGAACACCTGTGGAAGGGAAGGGAAGGGAAGGAAAAGAAACTAGATAAGACAAAGAAAGAAGTTAAAATGTGACGGATGCATCCCAACAAAGACCTTACTCAGCAAAGGCATGAGGAATTTATACACCCCATTGACAAGCATTGACTGTAGGATGTTCCAGAATCTGGGTGTTGTGACCCTGTACAAGGCAGCTTTCTTCAACCAAGAGCAAGTCCTAAGGAGGGACTCGGCTGAGTAATAATGTCAGTCACCAACACTCCTAGAATCTAGAAGAATGAGTGAATGGCACATTACGACACCTACTACTGGCTATGCCTTACACTATTCACATCTACTTGTTTCGCATAATACTTTTTTTTCTTTCACCCTGTTGACCAGGATTTTTTTCCCCACATAATATATTTTAGAAGCAGCTACTCCAAAATTATACTGGGCCTCATTCCTGGGAGAAGGTTACACATGGGAAGTTAGTGGGATAAGATAAAATCTCCACTACTGCAACTGATGTCCAGGCTGAAACTGATCCTACACTTTAGATTCTCCTTTCCCTTGGTTAACACTTCTGCTTGATTAACGTCATATACTTTAGATTCCGCTTTCCCTTGGTTAACGTTTCCCTTGGTGAACACTTCTAGCTTTTCTAGTAATGTGACCCAGAACCTCATCCTTGAGGGTATAAGCTCCTTGTCACTATACCCTTACCAAGCCATCTAAATAGAGCAGGGACATGCCAAGAAATGCAAATGTGCCTACATATTCAGCCCTGTCCCCATTGTGTAACAGCAGCTCTGTCTCCTTCTAATGATCAGTGTCAACCCTGTCAGTGTGATGACCCTTTTCCATGCCTGTTGGCCTCTTTAACTACTGCAAAGAATCTAAAGGGAACAGGAAACAGCCATAGCTGGAAGTTCAAGGGGATTATGGTTATGTCTTCTTTTAGAGTCTTACTGCTGCTATCTTCTGAATGTGTTTCCCAAAATTTTTGTGTTGGAAATTCAATATTCAATGCAACAGTATTGGAAGGTGGTGCCGTTGGAGTAAGCAGATAGCCAGACACGAGCAGAAGGCGGAGTTCTTGAGTGAGGAAAAGTCTGAGAAGTCTAAGGCCTGAGGGACCACCCAAAATTTGCATGTTAATAGCATCTCTAATGCTGGAGTGGGTGGGCAATTAGTCAACTGTGAGTCGGAAGGAGAGGAAGTACATAAACAGAAAGAAACCCCCTGAAACAGCTAAGATGCCCCCAAAATCATTTACTCTGCAGTTACAGTATCAGAATGTTGCTATGTACTTCCTGATAAGAAAAGAAAGAGGACAAAAGGGGGAATTCCTAAAAGACACGCAGGTTTGGTAAGTATAGATTTGCCTGCTAGACAACCTTCCTTGGGTGGCAGTAATGAGCAATGCTTCCATTAGGCAAGATTTGTATTGATCACTGGCCAGCACAGTGCATTAACTAACATTAAGTGGGGGTCCCACAAGCCTGAGCAGGAACTAGGTGGGGACAAAGGCAAGAACCAAAGGCAGAGGCAGTAAAACTAGACAAAGAAAAAAGGTGGAGACTTGAGACAAGAAGCAGGAACTTGAAGAGGGAGCCTAACATGATAAAACTCACAGTCAGAACCCTCAGAGCTGTTTTTCTGCAGGATCAGCCCACTTCTCCCTTGGAGTGTACTTGTTTTTTTTTTTTCCTACCATGAGCTCTTTGGTCCCTATTTCCCTTCAACAAAGCTCTCTGTTATCTCTGAACCTTCTCTTGACAGAAATCTTTTCCCCAAGTTAGACAAGAACAGGAGACTCCTGCTCTTGGCATTAACAGTGCCTTTTGAAACGTGTTTAGATCATGAGGGCCCTGCCCCTGTGAATGGGTTAATGTCATTATAAAAGAGCTTGACAGAAGGACTTTCTCCTTTTTTGCCCTTCCACCATCTGCCATATGAGAATGCAACATTTCTCCCCTCTAGATGACCCAATGGTCAAGGTGCCATCTTGAAACACAGACTGAACTCTCAACAGATGACAAACCTGCTGGTACCTTGATCTTAGACATCCAGACTACAGATTTATGAGAAATAAATTTCTGTTCTTTATAAATTACCCAGTCTATTTTTTTTCTACATCAACACAGATGGTAAAACAACCCCTCTAGAAAATAGGCCCTTAAACTCGCATAATTCAGAATCGTGAGGACAGAAAACACAAATTCCCCAGGTGGGTCACTGGAACTGATGACAGCTAAGCTCACTCCTGTATCCATCACTTGGGTCTTGGATCAATATATTGTGCCTACTGGGGACAAATAACCATAAAATGGCCATTGATTGAGGATGTATGCCTACTTCTGAAGTACAGTGCCATATCCTCATTGGGTATTCTCTCTAAGCCAGGACCTCAGGTGTCTTCAACAAGCTATTCCATTGTTATCTCAGTCCAGCAACTCCTGGATCATGCAATATGTGATTGCATCAGTGAATTCCTATATACTGCAACTCCTTTGTTGAAGAATGAGCTTCTCTGTTGCATTAGATGTTATAAAAGGTCCTGCTCCCTAGGCCCATTCACATGCTTCTTCTCAGAACTCCTGGCCTCTAATATTCCAATCTTCCTCCTTTCAGGCACCTCGCCAATGTGACCAAGCTACTCACCACTGCCCATAATTTCATATAAATACTAACCTTGGGTCACTTATGTTTCTGAAAGACAAAGTACATGACCCGGTGCTCTTCCCATTGAGATTTACCCTTACCATTGTTTTTCATAACCACCTCTGAATAGAGCTACAGTGCAACTATGGTTCATTTTTAGCTTGCACCCACATAGTCATGAATTAAGTTCAGCCATTTCTGAGTATCTGTCATCCAACTTCCAGCCGTATTTGTGAACAAAAAGAATATTGAACCAGTGCAACAATGTTGTATTATATGTACTTGGAGGCCACCTGGTTTGTGGCTTCTTTATGCCTTCTATCCCTGCTCGTGACCAATTCCAGATGTACTGGTTCATTTTACAATGAATTCTGCTAGGGATTTCAAACCTTGTAATTTGGCAAATTTGGCAAAACTCAGATCATGGTAGGCAGTCCTGGTCACCTAGCCATTTAAAGTCCCATGGTCAGGTGCTCCATCTCTACTAGGGCTCGGTAGCCATCAGAAGCTCTTTTTGAAAGATGCATAATTCTCCACTGCCAATGGCATGGTCTCATGCCAGAATGCTATGTTGTGTTTCTCCTATTGAGCTTTGCCATACAGTGTACATGCTGTTTGTCATAACCCATTTTGTGCTTCTATAAACAGAATATCACAGACTGAGTAATTTATAAAGAAAAAAGCTTTATTCTCACAGCTCTGGAGGCTGAGAAGTCCTCAAGGCACAGGCAGGTTAAAGCCTGGGTCTCTCTTCTTGCAAGATGGTGCCTTGAACACTGCATCCTCCAGAGAGGAGAAACACTATGTCCCCACATGGCAGAAGAGCAGAGGAAAGACAAAACTTACTTTCTCAAGCTGTCTTTATAGCAGCATTAATCCATTTATGACAGTAGAGCCCTCATGACCTAAACATTTCCCATTAGATCTCATCCCCCAACACTGTTGCATTAGGGATTAAAATTTTAACACATAAATTTTGCGGAACACATTCAGACCAACACAGTGTTTGTACTTACTAAAGATACATCTAATACCACAGAGTCTGCTAGGTCATATGTCCAAATAAGCAGAGCTTCTTATAATATGGTCTAGACCTGCTGAAATATAACATGGTCTAGACCTGCTGAAAGCCCTTTTCTGCTCTTGATCCCACTCAAATTTGGGAGCTTTTGTGTTGCCAATAGCATTTTTGAGCAGTATTATCAAGTATGAAACACCTGAATTTCCATAGGGTTTATTGTTACCCAACTTCTGGGGTACATGTTACTTATTAAGGCCTTCAATGTGGTTGCCACCGATAATCTGGCCTAAATTAACTTAATATCACAAATATGATATTCTGTGGGAATTTTAGATGGTCCAGGTCCCTTCAAGCTATGTAACAGAGAACAGAGAATTAAGATAGCCCTGAGGCTAGACCATAAATGTATATATACCGTTTTCTTTCCTAATCCTAAAGGTAGAAAAGTTCACACTCACCGTATCAATGACCACATTCCTTGTACCTGAGGCTATGTTTATCTGCTTTAACAAAGACATCACATCTGATATTGCTGCTGCAATGGGGGCTACTAATTGGTGAAGTTTTAGGTAGTTCACTATTATCTTCCAGGATTCACCTAATTTTGAAAAAAAAAAAAAAAGACCAGTGAATTAAATGAGAACATTATGGGTACCACCACCCTTTGAACTTTAAGGTCTTTAAGAGTGACAATAATCTTTGCCATTCCCCCTAAATCCAATATTGGTTTTAATCTACCCTCTTGACCAGAGGTTTCTACTTAGCCTGTTTCATTGTGATAGCTCTTATTCTACAGGCCAGGAATCAATTTCACAATTGAATGGACAGATTAGTTGTATATCATGGGACTGGAGTTATTACTGGGCCTCCACTCTAACAAGAGATTCATGATAGTGCTACTGGTTTCCTAGTATCAACGCCATCTTGGAACCTCTGCCAACAGTTCTTAGGAAATGTACATATTTCTCTTTGCCCAGTGTATAGTTACGTAAGTAAATGGTCATAGATTCCTTTAAGGAAGGACTGAGAAACCACTTGCTGTAATATTGCAGTCTTTTTTCCTGGAGACCTGCCCTTTCCTTCAGTCTAAGGGATCCCAGTCTGTAACATGGACCACAGCCAGAAAAAACTCAAAGGATCATGATATTTTATTGGAGCAGTTTCCCTACCTCATGAGCATCCCTCTTGATTTATTTTTGTTGTATAAACAGAGCAATACTCTTGTTGGCTGTCCAACTATCTTGTGACTAGGAACATTGTGTTTTATTAACCCTCTTCATAGCTCTCTGCATGTTGGCCTCCTCTGGCTGCCAGTCTGCACTTGTTGATCATTCTAATAACTGCACTCACCTTATTTCTGATGGCTAAGTGCTACCACCTGGCTTCTATCATTTTGGCATCCTATTGTCTTCATTGTATCATTCTGATACAGCATCTTCTACTGTTCATGTTGGCCTACAAAGTACTGCCATAATTGACTTATCTTTAATACCGGTGAACCTCTCACCAGTGCATGCCTTATAGCTTTGGTGGTATCCTACATTGGTCAATAAAGAGTGTAAAAGACACAGCTCCTCCTCCAAAACTTGGAACAATTGTGAAGGGCTATCCTAGCTCCAGAGCTCCTCTAGAATTTGCTGAGGTCTTTGTTACAACTGCATCCCTCCTCACTTTGTTTCTCTGTGCAGTCCCTCTTCCCTCACTCTCCTAAAGGCATTGACCCTGAGAGTCCTCCCCAGTAATTTCCTGAATGCAAATATCTGCCTCAGAGTCTTCTTCCCAGAAATGGAGAGAGCAGGCCCTAAAATGAGATTTTGGAGCTGAATCACCAGCTGACTGGCTAGCAAAGATGACCCCAATACGATCCTGGGCCAGGTGGCTCTCTTCAGCTAAGGCAAGGCCCAAAGAATAACTTAGCTAGGAGTTGTTGGCTGCCAACAATCATAACAGCTGGAGGAATGAATGTTTCAGTCCTATAAGAAGGAAGCTGGGCAGTGCACCAACAGTATCTACTGCAATTATGCTGTCTGATTACTCTTATTTCATAATAGCCTATTCTTTCTGTTGTTATTGTTTGAGACAGGATCTCACTCTGTTGCCCAGGCTGGAGTGCAGTGGCACAATCTTGACTCACTGCAACCTCTGCCTCTTGGGTTCAGGCAATTCTCATGCCTCAGCCACCACACCATTACATTACATGTGCATTACAGGTGTGCACCACCACACCCAGTTAATTTGTGTATTTCCAGTAGAGACAGGGTTTTGCCAATGTTGGCCAAGGCTGGTCTTGAACATCTGACTTCATGTGATCTGCCTGCTTTGGCCTCCCAAAGTGCTGGGATAACAAGTGTGAGCCACTGTACCCAGCCCATAGTAGCCCATTTTTGTTTTATTTTGCAATATCTGCTTGAATTTTCTCACGGGATAATAATTAAACTTTGTGAAACATTCTTGCTATTTCTTAAATCAACAGTTTTTTTTTAAGGTCAGTGATTCTATGATCCATTTTGATTTTTGGTTTTTCTGTATTGTTGTTTTCCCTCAAAATATTGTGCTTTTTGGTTGCTTAAGGATGAAAGGCTATGTTGACTATTATGGGAGTCTAATGATCTTCTACAGGTCTGCTTCCCCAACATGCTTTTCTCCTAATTGGGAGTGTTGACCACAAACCAGAGGTAGTATTACCTGGCAGGCTTTTCTTCAAGGTGCTCTGGAAAGGTCCACACAGGCAGTCTGTATGCCTTTATCCTAAATGTCAAAATGAGAAAATTTCCTCTGAAACACTAACTCCCACTTTAAATCCTAAACTTTCTCATACACAGCAATCAAATCCTTTAAAGGACAGTCTTCTTTTTTTAGCATGGGAGGTGAATGGTGTTGCTGCTAGTCAATATATACGTGCAGGAGGGTGCCAAACATTTTTAAGGATTTTGACGCTTATTGTTAAACTGTTGTGTTAGTCCATTCTCACACTGCTATAAATACCTGAGACTGGGTAATTTATAAGAAAAGAGGTTTAATTGGCTCATGGTTCTGCAAACCTGGCTGTACAGGAAGCATGGCAGTATCTGTTTCTGGGGAGACATCAGAGAGCTTTTATTCATGGCAGAGGCAAAGCCAAAGCAGGCATCTTTACAAGGATGGAGCAGGAGGAAGACAGAGAGCAAAGAGGTGCTACACATTCTTATTTTTAAATATTTTTTAAATTTTGTTTAAGGTTTGGGGGTATGTTGCAGGTTTGTTATATGGGTAAACTTGTGTCACAGGGGTTTGTTGTACAGATTATTACATCACACAGGTACTAAGCCTGTACCCAATAGTTTTTTCTGCTCCTCTCTCTCCGCCCACCCTCCACCCTCAAGTAGGCCCCTGTGTCTGTTGCTCCTTTCTTTGTGTTCATGAATTCTCATCATTTAGCTCCCAATTATAAGTGGGAACATGTGGTATTTGGTTTTCCACTTCTTTGTTAGTTTCCTAAGGATAATAGCCTCCAGCTCCATCCATGTTCCCACAAAATACATAATCTCATTCTTTTTTATGGCTGTATTCCATGATGTATATGTACCACATTTGCTTTATCCAGTCTGTCACTGATGGGCATTTAAGTTGATTCTATGTCTTTGCTATTGGCTACACACTTTAAACAACCAGATCTCATGGTAACTCACTCACTCACTGTCACAAGAACAGCACTGAGAGGATGGTGCTAAACCATTTATGAGAAATCACCACCATGATCCAATCATCTCCCACCAGACCCCACCTCCAACACTAAGGATTATAATTGAACATGAGATTTGGGTGCGACACAGATCCAAACCATATCATTCTGTTTCTGGCCCCTCTCAAATCTCATGTCCTTCTCAAGTTGCAAAATACAATCATGCTCTCCCAACAGTCCCCCAAAGTCTTAACTCATTCTGGAATTAACTCAAAAGTCCAAAGTCTCATCTGAAACAAGGCAAGTCCCTTCCACCTATAAGCCTACAAAATAAAAAACAAGTTAATTATTTACAAGATACAACAGGGACATAGGTGTTGGGTAAATACTCCTATTGCAAAAGGGAGAAATTGGCCAAAACAAAAGGACCACCAGCCCCTTGCAAGTCCAAAACCCAGTAGGGCAGTCATTAAAATCTTAAAGCTCCAAAATAATCTCCTTTGACTCCATGTACCACATTCAGAGCAGACTGATGCAATGGGTAGGCTTCCAAGGCCTTTGGCAGCTCCTTCCCTGTGGCTTTGCAGGGCTCCGCCCCCGTGGCTGCTCTCATGAGCTGGAGTTGAGTGCCTGCAGCTTTTCCAGGCTGAGGGTGCAAGCTGCCAGGGATATTCCATTCTGGGGTCTAGAGGATGGTGGCTCTCTTCTCACAGCTCCACTGGGCAGTGCCCCAGTGGGGACTCTGTGTGGAAGCTCCAACTCCACATTTCCTCTCTGCATTACCCTAGTAGAGATTTTCCATTAGGGTTCTGCCCCTGCAGCAGGCTTCTGCCTGGGCATCCAGGCATTTCCATACATCCTCTGAAATCTAGGTGGAGGCTCCCAAGCCTCAGCTCCTGCATTCTGTACACTTGCAGGCTTAACACCACATGGAACCTGCCAAAACTTATGGCTTGCACCCTCTGAAACAGGAGCATGAGCTATATTCGGGCCCCTTGGAGCCATGGCTGGAACTGGAGAGACTGGGACATGGGGAGCAGTGCAGAGGAGAAATGTGGGATTGGAGCCACCACACAGAGTCCCCACTGAAACCAATTTTCTGTGTCAGTCCATTCTTGCACTGCTGTAAATAAATACCTGAGACTGTGTAATTTATAAGAAAAGAGGTTTAATTGGCTCACAGTTAAAGGCTGTACAGGAAGCATGGCAGCATCTGCTTCTGGGGACACTTCAGGGAGCTTTTACTCATGGCAGAAGGCAAAGCCAGAGCAGGCATCTTCACATGGCCGGAGCAGGAGGAAGAGAGAGGCGGGGAGGTGCCACACACTTTTAAACAACCAGATCTCATCATAACTCACTCACTCACTATCACAAGAACAGCACTGAGGAGATAGTACTAAACCATTCATGAGAAAACACGCCCATGATCTAGTTGCCTCCCACCAGACTCCACTTCCCACATTGTGGATTACAACTGAACATTAAATTTGGATGGGGGCATAGATCCAAACCATATCAACTGTCCTACATACAAGTTTTGCCAATTTATTCCCATCATTTTGCCACACTCTTGAAAGTGTAAAGTATTATTGTTTTTAAAATGTTCATCAGTTCTATAAGCAAAAATACTACATTATCATTTCCATTTTCACCAAATTTTGTTTCATATATTTATGCTTACAGTTTTTAAGCCTATAGGAAAAGTAGGGGAAGAAGACAAGCAGAAATCCATGGGACTGCGTTTTTTTAAATTTACCTTTACATTCTAGAAAGGCCAGTGCTTGAGAGGAAAAATGAAATGTTTTATTGCTATGACATTTTTAAAATATTCACTTCTTAGACTTCTTATAATCTATTAAAGGATAAATTAATTCTGTACTGTTTTTACCAGTTGGATCTAATTTGTAATAATCTATGTTTCAAATTTCAACTCCTCAACATTAATAATTTATTTAGACAGCCCTATGAGCTATGTCATTTTGCCCAAAATAACACACTCACCCTAAACCATGCGATCAGATAATAAGTTAAGAAATTACTATGGAATAATACACTGAAAATAGACATTCTGAGTCTGAAAAGTATTTGACCTAACAAAGGACTGATATATTCATATATTCCATCATGACATTATGCGGTTTTCTTTCAAGCCTGAGTAATGATTACTTCATTTAACAGTTAGCAGTCAGCCTCTCCTACCCACAGGCAGGTCCCAGTACACTCTCCTTATTGGCCAGGGAGAGAGTGACGGATGACAGCAGCTGCTGTCCTCAGTCAGTCGTGGGCTCTACCTTCAGTCTAAAAAGATCATTGACTGAAATGTATCAGAGACCACTCAGCTGTTCAGTAAAGAGTCCACATGTAGGGCTGGCATCTTGTGTACCTACATATGAACTGAATCTATGTCCAGTTTATAGAATAAACAGTGTCCAGTCCCATTCTCACCTCCCCACAAGCCATAAACCTAAAGCACAAACTAGGTCCTAGTGCTGCATGGATTTGTATGCAAACTTGTAATTAGTAGGCCAGCCCTGATTCCTGGATGAAATTATTTTGCTGGCTAGGAAAAGCTAGGCAAAATGGAAAGGGTTCAACTAGGCATCCTGTAGCCAGGTCAGTAATGTGAATAGTGTTGCACAAACTGGTGTTTACAACACTTGCCAGGTGTGTCTTAGAAACACTGCATTCACTGAATCGGTGAAATAGAGTGGGAGTAATAAAGAAGTGGGACAGGAAAGAGGCAATATCCCATTGGTGCTAGGACCTCTTAGAGTCTCTGGAATGGGGAGATGAGTAAATTTTACACAGCTGCTTCTCTGAGAGTGCAGACTTTGGGGGGCGTACTTAGCCTCAAGTTTTGATTTGATGACTATGTGTGTACCAGCATATTTTCCTGGATTTAGGATCCATGTTGACCCTAGGGCACCTCCACTGAGCAGCTGACTGGTCTCTAGTGAGTATCAATAATCTCCAGAGGCTGAGCAAAGGAGCTGGGCTGACAGCAGCATCTGCCGTTCATCCATCATCTCTTTTGGCCAATAGAAATAGGGCATGGCCCGTGTGGCCTGGGAAGGCCCTCATTCTCCCTCTTCAGTGGCTGGGCCAGATGAAGAAGTCATTACTATTCAGGGCGGGAAAAGAAACGGAGGATGTCTGGAGGGAATAAAAGAATGAGAGAACAGGATACAGTTAGCCAGTTGGTCACCGAGACACATTACATCCTCTGGGCACTTTTTCCAGATGCCTTGCATTTTTCAGTGTGCAGCCACTTTCCCAATCCCTTCACTAGGGGAGTTCAAGGTTTCAACATCCTTGCACAATGCAGTCTTTGGGAGAGTGATAGGGATGTCCTCAGAGATGTGGCAACCCTGGAAGAAATTCAGTTTCCTCATTTTCTTGAGATTAATGCTGAACACCCAGTGAGAAACATTGGCCCTGAGGAGCCCCAAAATGTCATTTAAAGAAAGAGAAAAATTATGACACAAGCAATCATTCAATGCTTTTTTTTTTTTTTTTTTTTTGAGATGAAGTCTCACTCTATCACCCAGGCTGGAGTTCAGTGGCACAATCTCAGCTCACTGCAACCTCCGCCTCCCGGGTTCAAACGATTCTTCTGCCTCCGCCTCCTGAGTAGCTGGGATTACAGGCATGCACCACCACTCCCAGCTAATTTTTTGTATTTTTAGTAGAGACCGTGTTTCACTATGTTGGCCAGGCTGGTCTCGAACTCCTGACCTCATGATCCGCCCGCCTCAGCCTCCCAAAGTGCTGGGATTACAGGCCTGAGCCACCATGCCCGGCCTCAATGCTTCTTAAAATGCTGCCAACCTTACTGCGATTCTCTCTGCACTCAGGATATGTGGGTGTCTTTCAGGGTTGCTCATTACCACTATTTTCATAGTCTTATCTCTCAAAAGCGTGTAGTTATTAATAGTGATAATGATACTAACAATATCTTCCTTCTGAACAATGCACAACATTTACACAGCATTTTCCACATTCACAACTACATCTGAAATGCTAGGAAATAAGAATAATATGCGGTGGCATCCCCATTTTAGAGATGAAAACACAGAAGGTCAAAAGAGATCCCAGGTAGCAGAGCTGAAAAGAAGGCCAAGGTGAAACTTGTCCTGAGATGTTACGTTTCCAAGTCCAGGGCTCTTTCTACATTCATGGCTGATATTCAGCCCAGTCCATAACTCAAGTGACACCAGTCATCTGTGATCCAGAACTGGGGTCAAGGTGAAATACACAGAACGGGAGAAGTTCGTCTGGGGTGTCATGCCATCACTTCCATGAAGGAAGTCACATCCATGTGCGTGTTCTGTGTGGAATAAAATTATAATTATAATTATAATCTTTCTACTCACCAGCTCACTGACTACTGAAATGGAGTATCTGGAAAATCTCAGTCCTTTTATGAACAACATCCCTCTCATTTGAGATTTGGTGTCCTTTTCTCAAATCTTTCAGAACTTGATTTATGCTGAGAAGATATGAAAGGTAGAGCTCTGTGCTTGCTCACACACGTGTGTGCGTGCGTGTGCATTTGTGTGTGTGTGTTTTAAAAGGCAATAGAATTCACTTTACTAGACCATAGAGAAAAAATGGTAGAATTAACGGAGAAAAACATTTAAATATGGCAAAGCAGAAAGAGCAGAAATCTAGCTGTCCTCAAACTATTGCCAACTTCCAATAAATGCCATCTTTTCACTTTCCCTCCCTCAGGAGCCATACCTTTAAGTGACCCTTTTTAAAAACCTTTCTCTTTTTGTATAAAAATGGAATATCTGACAACAAAACATTTTCCCCACTCTCTCAAAAATATGCAAGAAAAAAGGACTCCATTGCTAGCTTAAACCAAATAAAGTAAAAACAACATGACTAAACAGTATCTCATTATTTTGAGGATAATCTTTTTGCTGTTTTTACTTTCCACACCAATTAAGAGCTTTGGAGTAGACACTGAAGCTTGGACACAGTTTTGCAGGCACTCAGAGTAACTCTCAGTAAACTTTAATTCATAAACCCTAGAGTGCATGACATGCCATAAAAACCAACTCACGGCCGGGCGCAGTGCCTCACGCTTGTAATCCCAGCACTTTGGGAGGCCGAGGCGGGCGGATCACGAGGTCAGAAGATTGAGACCATCCTGGCTAACACGGTGAAACCCCGTCTCTACTGAAAATACAGAAAAAAAAAATCAGCGGAGCGTGGTGGCGGCCGCCTGTAGTCCCAGCTAATAGAGAGGCTGAGGCAGGCGAATGGTGTGAACATGGGAGGCGGAGCTTGCAGTGAGCCGAGATTGTGCCACCGCACTCCAGCCTGGGCGACAGAGTGAGATTCCGTCTCAAAAAAAATAAATAAATAAAAAAGAAAAGAAAAGAAAAACATTTTGTAAAGCTATGGCTACCATAGAGAGTGAGTCCTCTGATGGATCTGGGCAAAGTAAATTCAAAACCTTCTAGAAAGGATTCACCATTCTAGATGCCATTAAGAACATCCATGAATCTAGGAACAGGTCAAAATATCAACATTAACAGGAATTTGGAATAAGTTGATTCCAATCCTCATGGGTGATTTTGAGGGGCTCAAGACTTCAATAGGAGAGGAAACTGAAGATGTGGTGGAAATAGCAAGGGAACTAGAATTAGAAGCAGAGCCTGAAGATGTGACTGAATTGCTGCAATGTCATGATGAAACTTGAATGGATTTGGAGTTGCTTATTAAGATTAAGAAAAGGATGTCTTGAGATGGAATGTTACTCCTGATGAAGATGCTGTGAACATTGTTAAAGTAACAAC
The DNA here is from genome assembly GCF_009828535.3 of Hylobates moloch. NCBI lineage: Eukaryota > Metazoa > Chordata > Mammalia > Primates > Hylobatidae > Hylobates > Hylobates moloch. The sequence continues at coordinate 135,017,909 of NW_026652277.1, forward strand.
AAAGGGTTTAGAATATTATAGTCACCCATTGGATAAATCAGCAGCAGGGTTTGAGTGGGTTGACTCCAATTTTGAAAAAAGTTCTGCTGTGGGTAAAATGCTATCAACAGCATTGCATGCTACAGAGAAATCTTTTGTCAAAAAGAGTCAATTGATGTGGCAAACTTCATTGTTTCCTTATTTTAAGAAATTGCCACAGATATCCCCAAACTTTCATCAATCACTACCTTGACCATTCAACAGCCATCAGCATCGAGGTAAGACTCTCTGCCAGCATAAAGATTATGATGGCTCAATAGATCATTAGCATTTTTCAGCAACAAAATATTTTTAAATTAAGGCGTGTACATTTTTTAGACATAATGTTATTACACACCTTATAGTGTAAACATAACTTTTACATGTACTGGGGAATCATAAAATTTGTGTGACTGTATTGCAGTATTCATTTATTGCAGTGATCTGGAACCAAATCTACAATATCTCTGAAGTATGCCTGTACAAGCAGAGTGAGGGTTGGTTTTTTTTGTTGTTGTTGTTTGTTTGTTTGTTTGTTTTGAGTGATGAAATTGTTCTATATCTTGATTGTGGTAGGGGTTATACTTTTGTATGGCTTTGTCAAAATTAGCTATACACTGAAAAGAGTGAACTTTTCTGTATGCAAGCTATATCTTAACTTAAAAATTATTTTAATACCACAAAAGAAAAGGAAAAGAAAGAAAATATTTTAAAATGTTGCAATACTACGACATGGTAGGTAATTTTTCTACAACTTCTTACGTCCTCTATTTTTGACACTCAATTCACTGCCTATATTTAGATAGGTCTTAACTGCAAGTTGGAAATCAAGAGTAGGTATAAGTAATTGTTGTATTTTCAGACTCTCCTGACAAACCTCAACAGTTAGACTGAAAATGTAGATGCAGATGAGGTCACTCTTACATGGTTCACTTATTTATTCCACTATATTTAAATTCTGAAGTGCACTTATGTCTCAAATTTAACCCCAGACAAAAAAAGGCATCTCAGGCCGGGCGCGGTGGCTCACGCTTGTAATCCCAGCACTTTGGGAGGCCGAGGCGGGCGGATCACGAGGTCAGGAGATCGAGACCACGGTGAAACCCCGTCTCTACTAAAAATACAAAAAAATTAGCCGGGCGTGGTGGCGGGCGCCTGTAGTCCCAGCTACTCGGAGAGGCTGAGGCAGGAGAATTGCCTGAACCCGGGAGGTGGAGCTTGCAGTGAGCCGAGATTGCGCCACTGCACTCCAGCCTGGGCGACAGAGAGAGACTCCGTCTCAAAAAAAAATAATAATAAAAATAATAATAATAATAATAATAAAGAAAGGCATCTCATTTGAAGCCTGTCTTGTTTACATAGAAATGGAATGTGTTAAGCAAAATGTTTTGAAAGTCCTTGTTATGAGACTGAAGAACATAAGTGAGCAGTTACTAGAAGTGGTAACCTAATCCTTTAACAATCGTAAAGGAGCTGAACTTTTACAATAATGGTTTTATGGGAAATGTTTCTCTGAATTGGTTGCAATCATAATCCACTGGAATAAATTGGTATGGGGACCCAATCTAACATCTGTGGGCTTCAACCATGCAATAGTTAAACAAGGAACACTTGTTCCTGAAGAAGATGCTGTGTCCCCTGAATTTCTGAGGACAATGTATTTGATGAGCTACTGTAAAGTAGATCTTCCTTTTCGATCAGCTGAGGATTGGAACACTTGAGGTATAATTGTCGTTCCCCTTTTCCTAAAAGCCCTGAAAAGAAAACCCACCTAAAACCTAAAAACCTAAAACCTCACCCTCCTCAGAAAGAAAATCCAAAAATTTTAACAAGCAGAATTTTTTTCTCAAATTGCTGGATACTTTCTGAGACTACTGATGAGTTAGAAAACAGTAAATTAATACCTCCCTTTTCCTCTGTATCTAAGACTTCATATACAATCAGACCTCACTGTATAGATGTGAATTACTTCCATCATAAAGAAGAGTGTAGGTGACAGAGGCTAGGAAAAGATGAATATACTTTCTCTGCTGCTATAATAACCCCAAAATCTAATCTCTTAAAATGCCAATATTTAAATTTCCTATAAACAGGCAAATACAATGTCTTTAAAAATGACTTCAGGAATAGGTTCGGCTGCTTTGGTGTTGACCCCTACGAGCAATAGTGCTAGAACATCCATCATAAGCAACTTCTTTTAGAAAACAAAAAAGAGAAAACATTCCCAACTCTTTACATGAGGCTAGCATTGTCTAGATAACAAAACAACCTAAGGATACTATAAGAAATGAAAATAACAATACAATTTCACTCATAAACATAGATGAAAAAATCCTATAAAAGACATTACCAACCAAATAAAAAATGTATGAAAAAAAAGAGACATCATGACAACGGTTGGTTAATATTAGAAAATCAATTAATGTAATTTACTGCATTAACAGATTAAGTAGAAAATCCATTGGGTCATCTCAATTGATGCAGAAAAATTGTTTGATAAAATTCAACAGAGATTCATAATTTTAAAAATTAAATTTTAGCAAGCTAGTAACAGATGAAAACTTATTTTCCCTAATAAAGAACATCTACAAAAACTGAGAGAAAATTACATACTTAATGGTAAAATATTTGATACATTCAATTTAAGATTAGGAACAAGGCAAGAAAGTTACCTATTACCATTTCTATTCAACATTGTATTAGAGTTACCAGACAGTAGAGTAAAGACAAGAAAAAGAAACAAAAGGTTTAAGTATGGGAAGAAAGGAAGTTATAAAGAGATGGGAAGAAAGGAAGTTATAAAGAGATAGAAAGAAAATTGTCACCATTTACAGATGTTATTGTTCACATGGAATATATAAAAAACTATATGTAAATTATTGGCCTTTAAAAGCAAGTTTAACAAAATGGCAGATACAAAAAGTAATGATATGCAATTATGTCTTTCTTTACCAGCAACAGTAAATTAAAACATATAATTTCAAAAAGATAGTATTAACAAGAACAACAAAATATATGAAGTGCCTAGGAATACATCTTGAAAAACAATTTAAAAGACCTAAATGAATCAAGGGCCATTTCACATTCTTGCATTGAAAGACTCAACAGCAAAAATATGTCGGTTGTTCCTAAAATGATATAGCGGATTTTTCATAGAATGTAGCAAGATAATTAAAAATGTTTTATGATAATCCAATAATCCAAAAATAGCCAAGATACTCTAAGTATGAAGAACAAGGTTTGAAAACATATCCTACCACATATAAACATCTATTATAAAGCTATACTAATTAAGACAGTATGGCATTGATAAAGGAAGAAATAATCAATGTAATCAATAGAAGACAGAGTCAGGAAACACACCCATGCATATATAAAAACTTGGTTTTTCTCAGACAGTAAATCACTGGGAAAAGAGTAAGCTAGTCAATAAATGCTGGGATGATAGATTATATAGAAAAATGTGAATCTCTACCTCACACTCTAATAAAAACCACTAGAAATTAATTTCTGGTAAGTTAGAGAAATAAATGTAAAAGGGAAAATTTTAAATGTTTAAAAGACAACATATAACAATATTTTGTTATGATTTCAGGAAAAGTGAAGAATTTAATAAGCAAAGCATGACAACAAAACAACAAAGGAATAAATGGTAATTTTTCAACATTAAAATTAAGAGCTTCTGTTCATCAAAAGAAACCATGAAAGAGTGGAAAGGTGAATCACAAATAAGAGGAGATATTTACAGCACATATAACAAAATATTAGTATCCAATATATATGTAAAACTCCTATAAATCTATAAGAAAAAGATAAGCAACCAATTAGAAAAAAATGCGCAAAATAGATAACAGCCATTTCACAGAAGTAGAAATATTAATGGCTTATTGTCATCGGGAATCAGGGAAATGAAAATGAAAATAGGATTTCAATATACATGTCACATATTGGCCAATTTAAAAATTGACAAGGCAGTGTGCTCAAAAAAATACTTAGAAATAGGAATTTCTTCATCCTTTATCAGTAGAAATATAAATTAGTACAATCAGAAAAACATTGTAGTATTACTTAGTAAAGTTAAATCTGCATAAACCCTACGACTAGCAATTTCACTATCAGGTATATATTTTAGAGAACTTCTTGTGCACATATGTACCAGGAGACATGTTCAAAGTTGCATTTTTTATATCAAAAAGTTAAACAGCTCGAATGACCTTAACTATAGAATGAATAAACTATAATAATGCTATTGATATGATTTGGCTCTGTGTCCCCACCCAAATCTCATCTTGTAGCTCCCATAATTCACACGTGTTGTGGGAGGCCCGGTGGGAAATGACTGAATCAAGGGGGTGGGTCTTTCCCATGCTGTTCTCGTGACAATGAATAAGTCTCATGAGATCTGATGGTTTTAAAAACGGGAGCTTCCCAACATAAGCTTTCTCTTTGCCTGTGGCCATCCACATAAGATGTGACTTGCTCCTCCTTGCCTTCCACCATGATTGTGAGGCTTCCCAAGCCACATGGAACTCTGAGTTCTCCATTAAACCTCTTTCTTTTGTAAATTGCCCAGTCTCAGATATGTCTTTATCAGCGACATGAAAATGAACTAGTATTAGATACAGTAAATTTTTGCAATAGACTATTAAACAGTAGTGAATAAATAGAGTACGATTTATATATCAACATGGATAAATGTCAAAAACCCGAATTTGAGTGTAAGAAGCAGGTCACAGAACACCACATGCAGTGTGAGTCAATTTACATGTAATTAATAAAAGAAAAAACTACACAATATATTATTTAAGAATATTTATCACAAATGATAAAACTAGGAAAAATACGTAAGGAGATATTTATTTAAAAATTCAGCTAGGCACAGTGGCTCGCACCTGTAATCTCAGCTACTAAGGAGGCTGAAAAGGAGAGATTCCTTTAGCCCAGGGGTTTGAGACCAGCCTGGGCAACATAACAAGACCCTGCCCTCTAGATAGTGAGTGAGTTCTGCCCTCTAGATAGTGAGTGAGTTCTGTCCTCACGATAGTGAGTGAGTTCTCAAGCGATCTAGCCATTTAAAAGTGTGTGGCACCTCCCCCATCTCTCTCTCTTATTCTTGCTTTCACCATGAGATGTTCCTGCTGCCTCTTCACCTTCTGCCATGATTGTAACATTCCTGAAGCCTCCCTAGAAGCTAAGCAGGGGTCAGCGCCACACTTCCTATAAAGCCTGCAGAACCGTGAGTCAATTAAACCTCTTTTCCTTATAAATTACCCAGTCTCAGGTATTTCTTTCTAAGCAATACAAGAGCAGAGTAATACATGGGGTACATATAATATTTTGATACAAGCATGAATATGTAATCATCAAATCAGGGTAATTGGGATATCCAGCACCTCAAATATTTATCATTTGTTTGTGTTAGGAGCATTCCAGTTCCACTCTCTTAATTATGTGGAAATACGCCATAAGTTATTCTTAACTATAGTCACCCTGTTGTGCTACCAAACAGTAGACCTTATTCCTTCTACACAACTGTATTTTTGTATCTCTTAAGCATCTCCTTTTTATCCTCCCCCTCCGCCACCCTTCCCAGCCTCTGGTAACCATCATTCTACTCTCTATCTCCATGAATTTCAATTTTTTTAAGCTTTCACATGACAGTAAGAACATGGAATATATTTGGTTTTTGCTATTACAAATAATGCTTCAAATGAATTTCTTGTACTTATTTTCCTATGCACGTGTGTGAAATTCTCCAGAGTGTATACTACCTAGAAATGAAATTGCTGACTTGAAGAATATGTGAATCTTTATAGTAATACTACACATTGGCAAAGTTCTTTCAAATTTGGCTATAACAATTTACATTTCTATCAAGTGTTTGAAATTTTCCTTTGCTCCATATTTTTGCCAAGATTTGGTATTGTCCAACTTCATGTCATTTTTTTCCAATCCAGTGGTTGTAAAAGTTATCTTATTGGTTTCACTTTCATTACTCTGGTTACCACTATTAGTAAGATTAATCATTGTTTTTATATTTAACAATTATCTAGTTTTCTCTTCTGCAAATTAGTGGTTCATATTATTTACTATTTTTTCTAGTAGATTGTCTTTTTAATTTATTTATAGGAATTCTTAGAAAGTCTGGATTCTAATTATTTGTTGGCAATATGCTTCACAAATATCTTCTCACAACATGAACTTGTATTTTCATTTTTGTTGTGTATTTCATTAAACTGAAGTTTTAATTTTAACAAAGTCAAATTTACTAATTTTTTCCATTAATGCTTACCCTTTCTCTGATTATTTTACTTTGGGAGGCTGAGGCAGGCAGATCCTGAGGTCAGGAGTTTTGAGACCAGCCTGGCCAACATAGTGAAACCCCCGTCTCTACTAAAAATACAAAAAAAGTTGGCCTGGTGTGGTGGCGGGTGCCTGTAATGCCAGCTACTCAGGAGGCTTAGGCAGGAGAATTGCTTGAACCCGGGAGGCAGAGGTTGCAGTGAGCCAAGATCACTACACTGCACTCCGCCCTGGGCGACAGAGCAAGACTCTGTCTCGGAAAAAAAAAAGAAAAAAAAAAGTATGTTCCTACAGCATGTTGATAAAGATATATCCTTTATTTTCTTCAAGGTTTTAAGATTTGTATTAAAATTTGCATTAAAATAAGTCTAATGAATATATTTTTTGCACATGTTGTAAGCATCAAATTTTATTTTTAAATATGGAAAAAGAATCATCCTAACACCATGTATTTGATAGCCTATCCTATTTCTGCTACTTTTAATATTATCTCTGCCATTTATTGTTTCTATATTTATATACATCTGTTTCTAGGCTGTATATTCTTATTTCATTGGTCTATAATATGCATGTCATTTTGTATAAATTACTATGACTTTATAAATGTCTCAATCTCTTTGACTCTATAAGTATCTCAATCTCTAAGGCAATTAAGAAGAAGCACAAGAAGATACTTCATGCTTCTTAATTGTCTTAATTATTCTTAAGCCTTTGTTCTATTAAAGAAATTTTAGAATCAGCTTGTCAAGTCTGATGAAAAACCTCTTGTTGGGATATTGATTGAATGAAATTGCATTTTTAAATTATTGATGGAAAATTGCTATTTTTATAATAACTGTTTCCATCCATAATGTGATTATCTGTTTACACTTATTCAGGTCATTTATGTGGCCCTATATAATATTTCATAATTTTCTTTCATAATCTTGAAAATATTTTATTATATTTATTTCTACATACATTGTAGTATTTGATTGGGATCTTTTCCTATTACATTTTCTAGTTTATTATTACTTAGGTATATTAAGGTTACTAATTTTTTTAAGTTGATCTCTTGAGTCCAGCAATCTTGCTGATCTCTGTTAGTAGTTTTATTACTATGTCTACAAATTCTTTTAAGGTTTCTAAGTATATAATCATACTGCTAACAAATAAGCATATTTGGCCTCTTCCTTTCAAATGCTCGTGCCCTTTTCTCCCTTTTTGTCTTGTTAGATTGGCTAGGACCAACAAAACAATGTTTGTGAGAAGTAACTATAGTAGACATCTTTATCTTGTTTTAGCCTTCAGTGGGAAAGCTTCTAAAATTTATCCATTATGTACGCTTATGCAGATTTTTGATGACTACACTTAATCAAATTAAGGAAGTTTCCATCTATTTGGATTTTCTTTTTTTTAATTATTTTACTTTAAGTTCCAGATATAAGTGCAGAACGTGTAGGTTTGTTACATAGGTATATGTGTGCATTGGTTATTTTAATTTTCACAATGAATGAGGGTGAAATTTTATTGAATGCTTTTTCTACATTCATTGAGATCATCATGTATTTTTTTTCTCCCTTTATCTGCTAAGGTGGTATGTTTCAATTGACAGAATTTCTGAACTTCAATTCTAAGATAAATCCCTCCTACCTGTATCTTTTTCTAAATTATACTGTGATATGGTTTGGCTCTGTGTGCCCACCCAAATCTCATCTCAAATTGCAATCCCCAAGTGTCGACGCACCTGGCGGGAGCTGACTGGAATTTGGGGGCAGTTAGTGAGTGAATTCTTATGAGAGCTGATGTTTTAAAAGTGTGTGGCAGTTCCACCCCCAACTCCTGCCGCCCTGTTAAGACGTGCCTGACTTCCTCTTCGCCTTCTGCCATTGTAAGTTTCCTGAGGCCTCCCCAGCCATGCAGAATTGTAAGTCAATCAAACCTTTTTTCTTTATAAATTACCCAGTCTCAATAGTTCCTTATAGCAGTGTGGAAATGGACTAATATAGACTGAAATCTATTTAAGATTTCTTTCATCAATGTTTCCAACTGATCTGGTCAATAACCTCATTTTCTTATCATATCTTTGTCCAGTTTTGTTATTAAGGCCATCTATTCTCTCAGACACTTTATTTTAAAAAGGATTTGATAACATTTCTCTGTGGAACCGTATGTATATGTTGTGGTTTGAATGAAATAATATGATTTTTAAATGCCTCATTATTTTGTATACGATACTTGTAGTTGTCTACCCAATATCATTCTCCCTTCTTTCTTGTTGAGAGAACCCTGATTTGACATATATTTGTTTTGGGAGGTATCCTTACTTCCATGATGAATTCTGACTAAATAATAATAATGTATTTTAGTATATAAGCAATTACTCCCTTATCTTCCCTGCTAACACTTTTCCATTTGCACCTGCCCCTCCCACCACCACATGCACATGTCTCAGTCCACTATCTGTTCTTATGTGCGTATTTCAGAGCTCTTGCTCTGCCATGATAGCAGAGATAATGCAAATCCCAGTACAAAGTCAGAGGACCATCTAGCCCAGTTCTTGGTCATGAGTCTATGGCTTTTTCCTCCTGCTTGGTCAGGGCAAAGTTTTAATAAAGATATAGTCAGGGCAGCAAGTCAACAGTAATCATTTAGCTCTCCTTGTAGGCATGAGAGCCCCAGAAAAGCCTTTCAGTAAGTGAGCCCAGCTCAGGACTTTTAGTCTTATTCCCCTGTAGGAGCCCAAAGCCTTATGGCCATCCTCCAGCCCAGAGCCCAGCAAGCCCATGGTACCAGCTCTGCTTATCACTTTGTGTCTTTTTGTTGTGGTTTGAATGTGTTCATGTGTGTTGGAAACTTAATCCCCAAAGCAACAGTGTTGAGAGATGGGAACTCTCAAATGTGATTAGGTCATGAGGGCTCTGCACTCCTCCCGCCATGTCATGCCTCCCACATAACATGGTGGGAGGCATCACATGGTGAGAAAACATGTGAGAGCTGAGCTCATCCTTCATAAGGACATTTCTTCTATAACAGATTAATGACATTAATCTATTCATGAGTGCAGAGCCCTCCCCGTGAATAGATTAATACCATTATCAAGGGAGTAATGTCCTTATGAAGGAGGAGTTCAGCTCTCACATGTTTTCTCACCATGTGATGCCTCTTGCTATGTCATGACACAACAGGAAGGCCCTCACCAGATGTGTCCCCTCAACCTTGGACTTCCCAGCCTCCAGAACCATGAGCAAAAGAAATTTCTGTTCATTATAAATTACTCAGTCTGTGTTACTCTGTTATAGCAGCCTAAAATGGGCTTTTGAATTTTTTGCCTCAAAATGTTTACCTAGTTTGGGGGGTCTAGTCATGTTTTCTGGTCGTCTCTTTCTACATTTTATTTATTATTTCCATAGGTTTGAAACAAAATGGGTGAGTCTAATGGTAAATTTACTGTCAGCTCTGCAGGAAGTGATTTTCAAATATTCTTTAGAATAAGCAAAGTAACAAAATTTCTAACTAAGCTAAGAACCCTAACAAAATATGTATTATTGCTCATTTTCTTCCGGAAATCTATTGTTTAAGCATTCACCTATCCTAGGCAGGAGGATTTGGGGGTCCTAATCACCAAAAAGGATGTTGTAATTAATAATGCTAGTAATTTCCTCTATTAAATAGGCTATATATTACTGCACATTGAAATATACATTAACTACATAATAGGATGAACATGAAAAAGTTCTAGTTTTGAAGTCCCAACTTTACTAAATACAAAATGGGTATCTTTTGTTCTTAGTCTCATGAAAGTTAAAAAGGTTGAACTTTTATTTCTCAAGGAGCAGACACTAGATATACATACCATGTTGACTCAAGCCCACAGGAAACACATGGACGCTTTGGCTTCTGAAAATGGATACAAGAGATCTCAACTTTATTCACTGAAGCTTGGAAGACATGGCTCCTTTTTGAGTTACACTTCCCTGGAATTCTAAAGAATATCTGGCTATTACTGCCAGGTCTTTAATAATACGCCCCACAGAATTACTGGTTTTCCAGTAAAGTTTATAATATGCTATTCTTCAAGAAAGCTCTCAGGTTGAAAATATCCCTCATGTCAGAAATGTTTGCAAATATTATATACTACTTTCAAATTTCAAGTTTCAGAGTCTGGCGCCATAAACGTCTGTAGAGATCATCTATTCCAGTTTCTTTATTGCACAGATGAATAAACAGAGGGCTAAAAGGGTGACCCCATTTCTCACCACGGGTCCAAACCCAGTGTCTTGATATCCAGTTCATCAGACTTTCCATGGTATTCTTCAGGTTCCTACATTCTTAAGAAAGTAGCTAAGATAATTTCATCTGGTTGAAGCCATAGGGCTTTCCCAGAGAAGGTAGGGCAATGTCCCATGAAATGAGACCAGTAGGCTGAGTTCCCAAAATATGTGACCTTTAGAGCTCTGGGCATCCAGGGATCAGGTCTGCCACTTTGTGTGCTTCAAAAGTGGCAATCAGCACCAGGTTTCCCTCCTTCCATTCCGCTTTTAAAACCTGGGGGTTCTCTCCAGTTCTCCAGTTACTCGCCTACATAACTATTTGACAACATGTGCTTTGACATGTCTTCTTTTTAACACCTACTATTGGGAACTTCCTTTCTGCTGAGGTAATTCTCCATAGCTTTGAGGTCCGCTACCCAAGGTAAAAAAGTGTATTTGTTTCTTTCTAACTTGTTGGTATGTTTGCCTCAATTTAGCACTTCGTTTTATTACTTTTTAATTGTCAAATAAAATTCGTATATATTTATGTGTGCATACATAGTGGAATAACTAAGTCTAGCTAATTAACATATATATCAATCACCTCACATGCTTATGATTTTTTGTGGGGTGAAAAAACTTAACATCCACTCCCTTAGCAATTTTTAAGTACAATTTATGAACTATAGTCACCATGATATACAATAGATTTCTTGAACTTATAACTCCTGTTTGTGGAATTTTGTGTCCTTCAACCAACATCTCTCAATCTCCCCAGCCCCATAGCGCTTCACTTTAAATGCACAGATACGGCCTCTTTTTCTAAAAACAATAGTTGTTTCATAATGGAGCATTGTATTACTGAAGGGATGTTTTACCACATTCATTACCAAAAATAATAAAAGGCATTAATTGCCTGGTAATAGCCAGTCCCTCATACACACAGGGGCAAAGTTATATAAATTGATACAGATTGCAGCCTTAATTTATTTTGCCACTGAATATCCACAGAGAAAAAGAAAGCTCAGGGGTAAAAATATATAGTCACTTTGAAGCACTTCAGAATCACTGTGTTCTTAAAATATTTCCAAATACCAATAAACATGACTAAGGTCATGGCTATATTCTGAGAAAATGTATGTTTGAAGAAAGAATTAGCTATGCTTAGGAGTATAGGCATTAATTTACTAAATGAGAAGAATTTTTCTTAGTGAAAGCCTACTCTGAGACCTGAATTGTTCAGTATTATCTCTTATATGGTCATATTTAGCTGTTTTGTTTTTTGAATTATCTGGACAACTGCCAAATTTCCACTCTGATTCACTGTGACAATACACTGCATAAGTCATATAAAATGACTTTTTTTTTGAAATTTACATTGCAATGTTTTAAATTTATTGGATAATGCTGTTAGTTTAATTATTTTAAAAATTAGTTGTCTCATGCTTCTCCTAAAGAAAGATGAAACAATAATACCACCTGGGGAGGTTTAATTTCATAGTCCACAACTGTACTCTCATCTTCAAATATGATGTGAAACATTTATAGTATGAAGTTAAGAACAAAAATTAAAAGTACTTCAATTTGACGACTACTATTAGCACTTCCTTTCTGCCGAGGTAACTCCCCATAGCTTTGAGGTCTGCTTTCCAATGTAAAAAGGACCTTTGTTTCTTTCTAATGTGTTGATATGGTTGCTTCCATTCAGCACTTCGTTTTATTATTTTTTAAGTGCCAAATAAATAAAACAAACAATGACAGTGTATTAGTCCATGCTAAAAATTATTCCATGCTTGCAAAGAAAAAATTCCTATGAGAATTTTTTAAAAGCTGTCTTAAGAGCTCCTGATACAAGTGACAGGACACCACACTCCACACTCAGATGGATATCTTCACCTTCAGTCTGTTATTGCTGTGGTCTCCTTTTAATCCCTTCAGCATCCTGCTGAAATCAAGTTTATAAACAGAAGTTTGAGAATGGATCAACACCAACACTGTCAAATATCTAAGTCAACAGTTTAAATCCTTTAGTCTACTTCCACTTTCTGAATCTGTAAATTCCTCTATATCCCTATATCTTACAAAAGTAGTTTCACAAATATGTTAGTTATGAGGCTTTCTCCAAACTGTGTGTCTTTAAAGAAAAGCAAATGATAGCATCAGAAATTATAAGCAATTAGAGCTACTTTTCCAGGCAAAGCAGAGATGAAAGGCAATTTCTTCCTATTAAGAAATAATTGATATGTGCTCTCAGACTTAGCTATGCATGTCCAAGTATATCTTATATAATGTAAATTTCCTTCTAATTTTTTCTCTCGTGAAAATATAACAAGGCAAAACATTTGACACACATCTATTTTAAGTGTCCCTTTTTTGCAATTTGTATGTTACCATTATTAAAGGATTGGGTCATATGAAATGAATTTGTATAATCTTATCTTTATATAACCATTTCATAGAGACTCATTAAAAAGAACTCATTTCTAAAAGATAAATACGGTTTTAGTTATATTCCCCAGTCTTAGAAATGGGCACAAAGGTTAATGTGAATACAAGATAAACTAAATTCAAAAGACTGTAATTATTTCACCAAAGCTAAAGTTGACATGTACATAACATAAAAATACGTTTTTAAATATGTAAAGAAGGAAAAGTTCAACATTTTTTTAATAATCATCTATATGTCAATAAAAGTAACCTTATTTATTTGAACTTACTATAGAAGATTTTTACCTGGAAGCACTGTTAAGAGCTACTCAAAGTTTGTGTGAAAATAACTGAACCATCTTTTGCTTATTTTTTTTCACTAAGTCAAACTGTAACTCCTCCCCACTTAGCTTTTTAGTGAGGTTTCAGGATGTATGGATTTCTCTATTTCCCCCTTTTTTTCTTTAAAATTAAATCACCATTCAGTCCATTATTAGATTATTAATCCTAATTAACAGATCATGCCTGAAAACCCCAGCTTTTACAGAAATGTTTTTAACTAATATTGTTAACAGCTTGAATCCACAAAATCTTCTCAGCTACTCTCCCAAATCCAAACACAACTCCTGTCAGTAAACCATGAAAAAATGAGTTTGTGGGGGAAAATCTATGAGGTTACCATTGTGTTTATCCCCTTTGGTTGGCAGAATAAGGCAACATGAAATGCCAACTCATGATTTAAATAAACCACTGGCAACGAAGGGCCTGGCTGGCTGCAAGTCAGTTCTCCAAATCAGTTCTATTCATGTACCCTTGCTAAGCAGTGTCTTTGCGGTTTTCAGAATAAGATGACACAAGTGACAGATAGATTCAGAGATAATGAAATCAGCTAGTTTATGAAAGTGAGAGGTAAACCTTTCTGAAAAGAAAACAGGTATTTCATTGAGCTGCTATCTTGAAACATTTACTCGTGCTAAAGTAATTTAATTTAACTTACTAACTTCAAGACTAAAGGTGTCTGTATTTTCACGGTATAGATACGGTTAGAATTGCAGAATAGAGCTAGGATATTAAAAAGAAATTTTGGTGGAATTTAGTTTCATATAGCTCTTTCCCAGCAGTTCAATAAATTGCCATTAATCGATCTTAAAGTGAAATTATTTTCAAAGAGAAGTTTTGATACTCTCTCTGCTCAGTTAAGGAGTTAAAAGCCAATTCCACGCAATTGGGAACAGTTTATCTCACTGGGGGCTTGGGGCCCAAATTCAGGGACATCTGTTTGTTTTTCAGTCTCTTCTTGAGGAAGAGGACTCCAGAGGGAAGGAAAGAGAATTTTCTCAACCTGTAGCCCATTCCCAAGGCTCTGAATCAAAATCTAACTTCTTCAGCCTTGTTAATGTGCTGGTGGTTTGAATGGCTGGGAGAGTGAAGGGGATCAAATTTAGCTGTGTTTTACTTTCCACTTCAGCGTAGCAACAAGAGGCAATCTCATGCGACTGAGAAGTACCACCCTCTCGTAAATGACAACTTTTCAGACATAGAGAAAGGACGAAACATTCTCCAATCTTTGGGACTTGTTTTAAAACTCTGGGATGTTTGTTTTTCTTCCTTCACTGTGGATTTAGGGGGAATAAAATGGTTTCCTTCCTAAATTCTAGATTGATGCTCACTGACCCAATTCCTTGTGTTCCTTCGAACTCCTGCGCAGTCCATACCCTCTCTTAGCTTCAGTGAGATTTTTTTAATTGTTTCAAGTAAGAGGAGATTGAGCAATGTGAATGTAAAGCAGTCTTAGGCAACTAGAATAATGTCTCTTCAATTTCTTCGTCTAAGATATGCAACATCGTTCTTCCTGTAATCCTTTTCGAAAATAACTTTCTGCTGGGCGTTGTTGGACTTGGAGAGGTTGTCATGATTTTCTCTGGAAATTGAAAAAAAAAAAAGTAAAGGTCTTCTAGTACTATAGCCATAGTAAAATTTAAAAATGTCAAAGTGACCGGGTACAGGGAATAGGAGGTAGCTACTGGAAGGTGAGCAAGGACAAGAGCATGGTTTCCATGCATTGGTTGAACATGCTAGTGGAGCTTGCCTCCCACCGCTTCCTACCCACCAACCCCCATTCCCCCTGCACAACACTGCCAAGCCCAGGCTGCTCGAAAAGGAGCGGGCTTCAGCCACCGACGTTCACGCCCAGAGATGCCCAAAGCGGAACCTCTGTGTCCAAGGAGGGACTGTGGGACTTGCGCGAAAGTGGGGGACGGGACCCTCCAGGGCCGCACCCACACGCCGCGCGGCGTCCCTGGCGCGATGGTTGCGTTGACACCTGTACTTCTGCGGGCCTGGGTGGAGCCGACCCAGCAGAAAGGGTGCGCAGCAGCGGCCAGCGAGACTGGGACCTGAACTCCCCATCTCCCGCTCACAGAAGAGCGCACTGTGGTTCTTCGGATGAGGGTTTTCTCTCTTGCCCCAAAGAAAATGCTGATAGTCGGTTGTACCTATCTTCAGAAACGCCTAGGGAGGGCGCCTTGGGGTGGAGGTGGGATGGATGTTCTGCTTCACCCTTGCGCCTGGATAATCAGAAGCTCTAGAAGACGGCGGAGTTCATCCGAGAGGCAGCTTGGCCCCTAAAAAGAGGCTTGCATGGAAATGTACTAGAAGAGTGTCTTTATTTTAACTTTTCATTGATTACAAAACTTTACATAGATTACATTGTAGTTAATTAAGGAAATTGTCGAATCGCTCAAGATGGCTCACCAGTTACAAGCATTTGAAGACACGGAGCCATTTCCCATCTATAAATTGGGCAAAACCAAAACTGCAACCCTAAAACAATTTGGCTTAAAATACTAACTTTTAAAACACAAATAGATCTTCAACGGTTCATTTATTCACAGTCTTATAGCCTGAGACTCTATAATGACTTTCTGTTGTATTTAAGCTGCGGAATAACCAGGGTTTGAAATCCATGCTGCCTCTTTCTTGAGTCTAGACTCTTAATGCTCCCAACCTGTTCCCTTGGTCCCCCAAGTCTGGCCCGCCTCTATTCCGGTAATGCCCCTTCCGCCACCTGACCCAGCCATGGAGATAGCCTTGTCTCAATGCATTCCTAAACTTATAGAACTGAATACTCCACTGTTACACCCCCTTTCCAGAGGGCTTCGTGGGGGGTAGGCTTGAGAAGGATGGGTAGAGTCGCAGGAAGGAGGGCGAAGCCAGCAGACCTCTCAGGGAGGGCCGGAGAGAGAAAGAAGTGAAGGTTTTATAGTTGGAGTGCATATATTCCAGCTCTCCAAAACGAAACATACCATCGCAGCTGTATTACCGGCTGAATAGGCAGTAAAAGACCTCTCTATGTACGAGTCCTAGTATGCTTCTTCTTAGCGCCAACGAGTCCTTGTCCCCAAAGTTGCCAAAACTTTAAAGGACCCCGGCCAAGGAGACCCTAGCATGAAAAGCCAGACATCCGAGGCCGCATAAAGCCTCCTGGACTCCTCGAAAGCAGCTCACACCGGGAGCAGCCGGAGGTGGGCGCGATCTATGCGAAGCTAACGGGTTCGGGTGGAGAACATCAAAGAGAAAGGAGCAGGATCGAATTTTAGAGGGGCAGAAGGGCACGGCCCAAGACAGCAGAATTGGGGTGTGGGACAGGCGGCGGGAAGACCAGGTTAGAGGGAGCGAAAGGAAGTGGATTAGAGGACAGCGGTTACAGGTTTCAGCCACTGCCATTTCCCCGCAGAGGGAGCTCCTCCGCGCCCTGGAGGGGTACCCGGACTCCCACATCCTGTCTGCCACGACCCGGATTCCCTAGGGGATTCCAAGGGACAGCACCGTCCTCGCCACATATCATCAGGAACCGAAAGCAGAGAATTTGCCCCACCTCGGCACTTCTGGAAGCACCCACTCAACCACAGTATGAGACAAGGGCTTTCCTAAGAGATCGGTCTCCAACTTTCTTTCTCTGCGTGTATGAGCCCGGATCCCTTCGTCCCCGCCTCCTTCTCTGTCTCTTTCTCTCTCTCTCCTATTTTGTCCTGGGAGATTCCTACTCGCAGTGCGAAGCCTCGGATCCGCTGGGAACCGCATAGTCTCCGGCACCCTTGGCCGCATGCTTGTCAGAGGGGGGCCCCGGGAAACACACTCGCTGCCCCTCCAACAAGCGTCCCTCGCTCCCCATTGGCCCCCCAGTCCCCGCCCCCCACCGCCCCCTCCCGCTCCGCAGCCCCTGAGTGGCGTCAGCACGCCCGCCGGGCGTGGGCTTTAAATGCCCACTAGCGGGAGCTCAGGCGCTTCTGCCCTGGAGCGCGGTCGGGAGTAAAATCGCAGGAGTGGGAGGGTAGCGAGCCAGCGGGATTGCGAGCCGCGGAGCGCGCTGGCCTCGCTCCGCCTGATGACTCCGGAGCGCGGGTCCAAGCGCCGCCCATGCAGCACCCCTGAGCTCCGGGGAAGGAGCGTTAATGAAAAAACACTTAACCGTCTCCGCTGCGGAGAGTCATGAGCTGTCTGGATGTTATGTACCAAGTCTATGGTCCTCCGCAGCCCTACTTCGCAGCCGCCTACACCCCCTACCACCAGGTACGTGTCTCCTCAGGGAACTTTGGGAAGGAGTGCGCGCCCCCCGCTTGCGGCGGCACGGCCTGTAAGCCAAGGTCTGCTGCGCCTCGGCGCGTCTTGGGCGTCCGACCAGGACGGGCGCAGCCGGCATGCGGGGATTGCCGGAGCCGCCCCCAGTTGGTAGTGCAATTAGCTAACCCCTTTAGCTCGCCTGTTTGCTCTCGGGAAGCAGCTAAGCCCTGCTAATGTGAGCCTAGGTCTTCCCTGGAATAATCAGAGGAAGATGACACGGGCTGGATTTTCTTCTTAGGGTCTGTCGGACTCCAGATTCTTCCAAGCCAGGTGCAGGTACCAGGAAATGCAGGCAAAGCTGACGCAGGGAAAACCAAACTTTGGTCCCAATGGTGAAAGTAACAACAAAACCAAAAGCAAAGGCCAGCCTCTTTCTGAGATGCAAGAGCCGGTGTTCTCATCCCTGCCAAGTTTATCTCAGGGATAATTTCTTCCGTTTCAATTCTCTGGCGACTAGGGCAATTAATTCCAGATCCAGCGAATTCGTTTCAAAGAGCACCGCGCACTTTTATAATTTTTCCTTTGCGAAGTTCTGGGAGCATTATCCGGAGTGCGAGTGACCCGGCAGAGGTGAGCTCGATGGACAATACTTACGCCTTTCTCCAGCCTGAGTAGGTGAATGGGGAAGCCCTGCTTCCAACAAACACTTTAAGAAGACCACTCAACCCGGGTTCTGCAAACTTCAAGTTCCATTTAATTCTGCCAATTTCTCTTTTCTTCAGGCTGCGTCTGTTTGAACCATTTTCCTTCCATTTCCTCAGCTGAGGTAGCAGAAACTGAGGACAGCAGTGCAGGAAAAGAATGAAATCATACACCTGGGAGGCCGTAGGGGTCCCCTCCGGGTTGGAAAGTGAGAGCTTGGTCACCTGCTTTGGGGAAATTGAAATACACCCCAATGCCCCAGTGGATGCTTTTGCTAATTTTGTCTGCAAATTTAGAATGTCTGTTCGGAAATTTCCCTATGAATTAATGATGGACCGGATAGGGTTCACTTTTTGTTTTCTTACCTCCTCTTCTTTTTTAAACTTCACAACTTGCAGTTGGTTTTGCCTCAGTGTTAACTTTAGGAATCACCAGAGTTCCTCATTGTAGGGAAGGTCGCATTTAGGAAGTGGTGATATTGCTAAATCTTACATCGTTTTGGCCCCAAATAATTCAAACCTTTTGGCTCCAGCTTCTGAAATGTACTTCTTCCCAGGGTGGGACTATGGCAAGCAAAGAGGAGAGAGGTGGATTGGTTTTCTGACTGGCCCTTTCTCCTCCCAGACCCTGAACCAATCTATTGCATGAAGATCTCTGTTCATTTTTGTATGACTCGGGCCGCCTCTTCAAGGACATCTGTGCCTGCAGAATGCTTTAACACTTCATTCAGTCCATTGCTCATTTCTAAGAAAATGTTCACAGAAGTTACACTTGCTTTTTAAAATCACTATCAGACATGCCGATTTACCCCACCTCACAGCCAGGATCTTAATTTTCTTCTGTCTGCTCCTTTTTGTCATTTCCTCAATGTGTGTGGAGATGATGGGGGTGGAAATACTAGTAATCCACTGGCCTTTCCTTATTAAAGAGAAGATCTGTTTAAAAACTGATGTGGGGTAATCAAACAAATATCAACTTGCATTTATCAAAATGATCCGTATTTCCCCAGTCATGTTACCCCAGATTTTTACCCCACACAATTCATTACTAAATGTAATTATTTCAAACTTTCTGTGGCATTTCTTCCTTTACATTCCCGGTTGCTTTCCTTCACACATTCCTAGTTGCAGGGAGTGGATTTGGCAGGAGTGGGGGTTGCCCCCTCATTTCATCAGGAGGATGTTTATCCTGTATCCTGTGCTTCTGCCTTGGATTCTCAGGCAGGGAACAGTCAGGCTCTAACTGGACTTGGGTGCCCTTTACCCTTGGAGTCTGATTTTAAAAATACATCTGCCCTGAGCCCAGCTTTGAGGTCAAACTCAGCTCCAAACCTAGCTGCTTAGGCGTCTCCTGAGACCTTCACCCAGACATTTTAGGAGAAATTTTCCAGGAGTCAGAGGGACCAAGGACAGCAATCTTCCTTTAAGGAAGCCCGCCCTTGCTTGGGTGCAGGTTGGGAGGCCTGTGTTGCCCCACTACTGCTAGTTTTATGCTAACAGCACAAGGCTTAGGCCTGTATGCCAGTTTCCCCATAAATACCTTAGGGATTAAGATGAGGGAATCAGTCTGAACCGAATTTGCTTTCGAAATTGATATCTCTATTCTTTCTCTCTCTGAACAGAAACTAGCCTATTACTCCAAAATGCAGGAAGCCCAGGAGTGCAATGCCAGCCCCAGCAGCAGTGGCAGCGGCAGCTCCTCATTTTCCAGCCAAACCCCAGCCAGTATAAAAGAGGAAGAAGGCAGCCCAGAGAAAGAGCGCCCACCAGAGGCAGAGTACATCAACTCTCGCTGCGTACTCTTCACTTATTTCCAGGGGGACATCAGCTCCGTGGTGGATGAACATTTCAGCAGGGCCCTGAGCCAACCCAGCAGCTACTCTCCCAGCTGTACCAGCAGCAAAGCACCAAGGAGCTCTGGGCCCTGGCGAGGTGAGTATAGGGCCCTGCTGGGAAGGACCCATAGAGGGTCCTCTCAGCCTGGGGTTCACCTACAGGAGCCTAAAAACATGCAGCTGAAAAGAATATTAGGTGTCAGAGAAGGTGTGCAGAGGGGCATTTGGAAAGGGTAAGGAAAACGCAGGGGTAAAGGGCATGGGTATAAGAAAAAACTCCTTGGAAAAAACACTATCCTTGGAATTGGAAGACCTAGGTTTGTGTGTTGGTGCCACCACTTCCTAGCAATATAACCTTGGGCAAGTCTCTTAACCTCTTTGAGGTCACTCTATTTACTGCTCTCTTCAAGTAGAATAACACTTACCCTCCTAACTATCCCCAGAGAAGGCTGTAAGACTCCAACAAGAAAATGGATGCAAATATGCTGTCAAAAATGTGAGGTTTCCAGCACCCTCCCAAACCAGTGAGTGAAGGAACTTCATCGCCAAGGACTTAAAGAGCACTTTCCCAATTTGCAAACATTTTCCCAGAGGAAACAGTTCTAGAGCTCCATGCAAGCAAAACCTGCTTGAGAATGTCTCCTGAAACCTACCTTTGCCTTTCACCAGCCTCCAATTACTTGAGAAATCTTGAAGCAGAAGCGTCTCAATAGCAAGTAAAATAACAAAGAAACAAAAATTTAGATACAGCCAAAACACCTCTAAGAGTTTTCCCAAAACACATCTCCTTTTTATTTTTCTACCTTCCTCCACAAGTCACTGCTTTTTTCTACCCTAGGACAATTATTTGTTGGACAACTCAACTAAATCTCCCTTCTATTCTGAAATCTCAACTTCCCTTTATTACCAACAAGACAAAGGTGGGGGAACCATTAAGTAAACTTGGCTCACTAAGCTGTATTTGATGTGTACCAAGCTGAGAAAGGAGGACTTTGTTGTAAAAACGAAAACAAATTTTCATTTGTCTTTGGGAGGGAAATTACAACCTTCCCCGCCTTTTTTTCCCTTAAGAGACGCTGGCAGTTTGCATAAGCCTTGCCCTTAGACAAGATCCAAAAAACATTCATTTGAAATACAGAACATTCTTTTTATTCTCTGCCTAAATATGTTTCACAGGAAGACTCTTCACCACTTAGAATGCATTTTCAAATCATTTAAAATTCTCTAGTTTATCGTGCAGATGCCTTCCACAGAGGAGGTGTTCCATAAAGGCTCCATGAATTAAATATCTGTCTTTCTCTCCCTTCTTGCTAATGGCAGCAAATTTAATCTAAACGCTGTTCTCTTAAAATGCTGTCACGGGCTAGGAACCAACAGTGACACTGACAATAGTAATAATAATTATTATTATCCCTGGCGTCCTCGCTTTGATACAAAAAGTTAATGAAAACTTAGGATAAAAGACCTGTCTATTCGTGTCCTTCTGTGCAAATAATAGAGCTGCCCTTTAATGCGACTAGTTTACTCTTTTGCTTGAGTTCTTGGAGAAAAATATTTGAGAGAAGGTTTCTAGAAAGAAAACTAATAATAGCAAGACTTCAAAATATGTCGATGGACTTTCAGTCTGGCAGAGACGTTAGGTGGGGGGACCCATTTTCTGGAGCAAGAAGGCTGAAACGCGAGAGGGGGTAGTGCGATCACTAGGCGGCCGACCAGGAGAGTGGGAAGAGGTATCTTTAGCTTGAGGAGAGGTTAAGGCTAGGAAAGGGAGACCGTGTCTGCGCTGAGTCGCGGGAAGCTCCTTGAGCTTCAAGGACTTGAGTCGGGGAGGGAGTCTCTCCGCTCTTACTACTCTCCCCGCCACTTGGTTTCCGCACTGAGGACAGGGCTGCGAAATGGGAGGAAGCAGGCCTCCTCCTCAGGGGGTTCCCAGAAGCCCCCATTTTGCAGTTCCCCCACCTCGCTTTCACAGGTTGCAGCCCCCTTAGAAAAACGCCGCTGCAGAGGCGGGGGCTGCCCATCCGCCCCGGGCCATGGCTAGCCAGCCCTGTGCCCGCCCGGCGCCTTCGTCTCTCAGGCGGGGCTGCAGGTCGGCGCTGAGTCCAGCCGCAGTGACACGCACCTCTCTTCCTTTCCTCCACTCCGCCTCCCCGGCCTACAGACTGCTCCTTCCCGATGAGCCAGCGCAGCTTCCCCGCCTCCTTCTGGAACAGCGCGTACCAGGCGCCGGTGCCCCCGCCGCTGGGCAGCCCTCTGGCCACCGCGCACGCGGAGCTGCCCTTCGCCGCCGCCGACCCCTACTCGCCCGCCGCGCTGCATGGCCACCTGCACCAGGGCGCCACCGAGCCCTGGCACCACGCGCACCCGCACCACGCGCATCCGCATCACCCCTACGCCCTGGGCGGCGCCCTTGGCGCCCAGGCCGCCCCCTACCCGCGCCCCGCCGCCGTGCACGAAGTCTACGCGCCGCACTTCGACCCGCGCTATGGGCCGCTGCTGATGCCAGCCGCCTCGGGGCGCCCGGCCCGCCTCGCACCCGCCCCGGCGCCCGCGCCCGGCAGTCCTCCCTGCGAGCTCTCTGGCAAGGGCGAGCCGGCGGGCGCCGCGTGGGCCGGGCCCGGAGGACCCTTCGCGAGCCCCTCGGGGGACGTGGCCCAGGGTCTGGGCCTCAGCGTGGACTCAGGTAAGCAGAGGAAGAAGTTTGGTCTCCGCGGAGCCCCTCGGCCCCGTACCCGACCCTAGGCTGTGCCTAGACCCAGTTAATCCTCCTTGGAGACCTTGAATTCTGTGGCCCAAGCATCTGCATGCCACGGTCGTGTTTCCACTGATAGATGGCCCTGTGCCATGCGTGTAGGCGGGATGAGAAAGTAGGACCCTACCCTAACCTGGCTGGTAAATGTTACAGAGGACTTTTAAAATAATAATAATAATAATAATAATAATAATAATAATAAAATTTAGTGGAAAAGTTCTAGCTCTGCGCTGTTCAATACTGTAGCCGCTAGCCACATGCGGCTGCTGAGCACTTGGCACGTAGTGAGGCCGAATGAAGATGTGCTGTCAGTGTATAATACACACTGGATTTCCAAACCTTTGTGCAGAAAAAGAATGTAAGCTTCATCTCGTTAATACTTTTATATTGATTACATGTTGAAATATTTTCAACACATTGCATATCGATTATAAAAATTAATTTTCATTTGTTTCTTTTTACTTTTTTTCCAATTGTGGCTACTAGAATATTTCGAATTATGCTTATGGCTCCCATTGTATTTCTGTTGGACAGCGCTGATCTAGAGTAGCTGCTGAGAGGACAATTTAAAATCTTCTGTGGCTTGGGGGATCTTGTCACCTAGTGACAGTTGTAAGGAAAGAAAAATGTGATCCTGGTATCAAGTTAGTTGCCAAATAAAATAGATCTCTTAAAAATGTAAATCTTGAAGAATATTTTAAAATGACAATCCTAAGTCTTTGGCTTAAAGTATTTGAAACGTACAGTCTAATAAGGGTTTGCTTTTTTGCCTTCTTTTCTTATTTTTAGGGCAAATGAAAGAAATAGTTATATAATAAGTGCAATCACGGCTTTATAGTCTACCCACTGCCCCTTTCCTCAAGTGATTTGACTTTTCTGTTTGCTTTGCTTTTACTTTCAGTCACCGCCCCCCTCCCCACCCCGCCCCCAACTTTAGGTGAAGTCTGTGACTTTCACAATAAAACAGTGGTGTTTTGTCCTTCTTTCCTTAAATATCTTGTGCCTTCCCTCCCCCATTCCTTCTTTCTCCCTCCCTTTCTCTTCCTCCTCCTCTTCTTCTTCTTCTTTTTTTCTCCTCCTCCTCCTCCTCCTGCTCCTTCTTCTTCTTCTGTCTCTCTCTCTCCCTCTCTCCCTCTCTTTCCCTCCCTCTCCACCTCCTCTCTCTTTTATCTTCTCTCTATTTTCAGGTTTGCAGCCTCAGGACAAAAGCAAGGATGTGTACTGGTTTTAGACCGCCCACCTTCTTCCCTGTAGGTCTCTGCATAGTGCAATTGATGGCACTCAGAGCTGAAATGGAGTGGGTTTGTAACAGCTTCTGATCTTGGTTTGCAGCTCGTCGTTACTCCCTCTGTGGTGCATCCCTCCTGAGCTGATCTGCTGACCCAGGGTTTCCCCTTCCCCTTCCCTTCTGACCAGCCTTGGAGGCTCGGCATCTGTGCCTCTCACTCCGTGGATGAGGACATGGGGGAAGGCAGAGACTTCAGACTTCTCAGTGTATTGGGAAAACCAAAAACCACAACTACAGAAATTCATCTAAAAATAAGTCCTGCTGCTGAAAGAGCAAATCCAAAGACTGAGTTATGTTTAATGACTTTTGGCCGAATCACTGGAAATATCTGTGGTGAGATTGCTGAGTCAGGTGATATGATATCATAAGCTTTCTTGGAACGGGGGAAAGAAAATGAAACTTTTTGGTGTGAATATTTTTTATGCTGATGTGAATTATTTTATTAGGTAGTGTGATTATAGCACTACTACTGTCAGATTTTAAATTGTATGTGTACTTGCATCTAAGACTGTGGTAGAGAAGTAAAGAGAAGTCAATTCCTTCTTCCTCACCTCTCAGCCTCCAGATCCCTTCCTGCCCATCCCTTCCCTACAATGCCCACTCCAGACGCAAAGATACACTTTTTTCCTTTGGACTGTGAACATGGAAGCCTCAGCCTGAATGTGAGTGGCAAGTGGCTTATCTGGAGCCACCTGCCCAAGTCTTACTAAAATGCAGCTGTTGTTAGACAACTGTTTAAAACTCCAGAAATACATCACCCAAGGTGGCACTTCTCAGTATTTGGCAGAACAATTGCAATTGCACTGGATATATTATATATATATGTATGCATATATATCATATTTTTTACAAGGAACATTTTACAATGAAAGAAGAAACCCTTCTCTGCCTTCTCTCCCACGAATTCTGTCCCTGTATCCTCTGGATATAAAAAGCAAGGAGAGATCCCAACTGTCTCCATGGAGAAGAACTAGGAATCACCACAAGGGGAAGAAATGTACACGAAGTCTCCATTACCTCGAATTTTTTTCTCAGTCTCTCTGGTTGTGATCTGGTCACTTTAGTGTTGGGACAGGGGAAAGGGTCTGTGCATGGGCAAAGCTGAAGGTGATAAGGAAGAAGAGACGAACATTAAAGATGTCTATTTACTATGAGTTCACTGTGTTGTTTCATAAAAAGAAAATAAATAACTTAGTTTTTTTCTAGTAGAATAAAATAACACAATAGTATGATTTGATGTCAGTAATATTACATAGATAATAGATAGATGATAGATAGATAGATAGATAGATAGATAGATGATAGATAGATAGATGATAGATAGATAGAGATAAATAGATAAATAGATCTTTCTCTGTTTCCACCATGTTTGCTGTGCTATGAATCTCTTAGCTGTTTCCATCTCACATCAACCTTGGAGAATGAGAAGTTAGGTACCCCTGTCTGTTTTACAGATGAGAAAATTGTGGCCTGCAGAGGCTAAGGGCTTTCCTGTTAGCATTCAAAAGTTAGAAGCAAAGATGGTACAAAAAGCACTACCTGGTACAGATTTATTATTTTCCAGAAAAGAATTATTGTTACATGTTTAATTCTAGACTCAAGACAGTAGAGTCATTAGTTAAAAGTGTTTTTGAAATATTTGCTATTTTATATTTTAATAAGCTAGGCTAAGAAACCAAATCTCTCACTAGGCAAAAAAGATTTTTAAGAAAGAAACTGGTAGTTTTTCCCCTTGTTTCCTCTTGATACCAAAGTTATTTCTGTTGTTTCACAAAAGTGCCCAGT
Source organism: Hylobates moloch (assembly GCF_009828535.3). Lineage (NCBI taxonomy): Eukaryota > Metazoa > Chordata > Mammalia > Primates > Hylobatidae > Hylobates > Hylobates moloch. Next base: position 135,043,813 of record NW_026652277.1, read on the forward strand.
AGAGAGATTTTGTGTGCTGCTCAGATTGCCCTTGTACCTTGTTAACGCATAAAAATATTAGTTCAAATCTTGATCTTCATTATAACATGAGAGGCAAATATAATTTATCTTGGATAAGTCTCAAGAATTGGAGGCAGTTAAGGGATCTAACTCACAGCATGAGCTTGGCAGAGTTCCCCATGCCCTCTTTCTGTCATTTGGCTACCTGTGAAGTACATATGATCATTCCAGGAATGTGGTTTGCACTCTGATGGAAGGTACTGTATGATTATGTGCATCACATGTGATAGCAATAATCATAATCATGACTAATGTTAATTGTTTATCATGTACTGGGCACTGATCTCTATAGATTAACTCATTTAAACCTTACAGTAATTCTGTATGCTATTTATTATGATGTTCTCCTTCTTACCTGTTAGAAAACTCAGGCACATAGAGGAGAAATTATTTGCCCAGTCATGAAGCTCGTCTGTGGCAGAGTCAGGCTGCAAACCCAGGTAGCCCCCGTGCAGGGTTGCACTGTTTTTCGCTGCATGACTGCTTGTCCAGTTCTGATTTGTCTCTTTGCTCTTCAACATTGGGCTTATTTTCTCCACAGTAGATGCATAAAGAAAGGAAAAAAGTCAGAGAAGCACAGATTGATGATGCTTTGGTAGAACTTACAGAATCCCAAGTCTCAAAGGAACTGTCATAGGACATTGTCCAAACTCCAGCAAATGACACTACTTAGACCATTCAGTCAGGTACAGCTCTCTATTCTTCCCCAGGAGGGAATTATTATTGCTTCTCTTATTCACTTCAGTATTTAACAGCCTTCACCACCCTGAAATTCTTCACACCCAACCTAATCAAGCTGTGTAAGAGTTAGCCTGAGGTTTGGACATTGAAGCAATAACTAAAATTAACTTTGGACTTCTCTGTGGATTGTTTTAATCCATGTTCCACTGGCATGAGTCCCTGGTATATACAAGTGTAAATAAAATGCATTAAGTCCCAGTGCGCTTTTCAGAATTTGCTACTAAATATACTGTTGAAGAAAGCATGGCAGTGCATTCTCTGCTGGCCGTCTCCACATATTCCCCACTGGAAGAGGTTGTTTACCTGTACCCCACCTGCGTTAACACTCACAAGATCTGTGATCAGAACCCACAGGGAACATTTTCCCACCCACAAGGTTCTGATTACTGAAACTTCTCTCCTAAGCTACATCTGACCTGAATATCAGGTTGCTGGTGAGGAGACTCATTCACTGGAATTGGCCTTTGGGGCGGTCCTGAACAGACCGTCCAGACTGCTGAGCCTGTCCAGGCTCCAGCGACCTGGCACGTATGACACTGAACCACAGCATTTCCCTCCATTCCACATCTTCCTAAGGTAGAAATGCGAGATGACCTAGATCCATAATGATTTGGTTCTGTGTAATAAGAGCATCAAAGAGAACTTTGGAGAAATGGTAGCCCCAACTGACATTCTTCAGGCTTACTTCAAGTCACACAAAATGTGAACTCTCATACCTGTCTTGCTAATAGTAGTCAAACCATGCAGATTTGATAAGGTTCTAGCAGTTGAAAAAAGGACATTCAAGGAAATGAGGGATGGCGTGAGGAAAGGCAAACATGACATTTTTACGTATGTTGCACCTGGTCAGGGGGCTCAGAGAAAGGTTACATTCTCCTCTAATCACCCCCGTTGGCACTAGTGTCCTCTTTGCCCACAGCTTTCCCTTTGCACTTGGCCTAGGTTGAAGGAGAGGTGATGAAAAGGAAAGAGACGGCTCTCCACCACCAAGTAATCCTTTTGCCGATTGCCCTCTGGCTGAGAATTCGGTCACCCAGCTACAGGGAATTCTATCTGTTCTATTCCTTCAGTGTAAAAAGAGTTGCCATCCCGTCTCATTTCCCCTTTGAAGTTCTATTTAAATGCATGGCAAATTCTAGCAATATCTTAAGATTGATTTGGGTCTGGATGGGAGACGGTGGGTGTTGAGACAGAAATCCTGACTGAACACTTCTCTTTTCACTCTTTCTGGGTAAGTACTGTATTTTCTGTGCCCTTCTGCATCTGGAAAAACAACTCTTTAGGTAACTTTAATTTTCATTTTGCTTAGAATCAAAAAGCCTGCATTTCTGTGCAGGCATGCACATATTCAGTCAAAATAAAGAAGCTCTTTTTTGAAGCACTTAGTGATCAATTACTTTGGAGTTGGAGGGGATAAAAAATAAATAGAACTTAAACAAACTGCTTTCATATAAATGCTATGTCCATACGTTGAATTTATTAATGTAATTCATTAGGATGTCATCTAAGCATGGAAGAAAAAGGGAAAGATATGTGAAAATACTTTAAAAATAAATGAAACTGAAAAATCTAAGATCACTTTGTAAAATTGCTTCAACAGTTTGTTGACAATTTGCCTGCAAATAGTTCACATTTTTATTGTGCTTGCCAAGCTGTTTCCTCTGTATATTTCATTTTTCCTTACTAGATTTTTAAGATTTATTATATATTCCAAAATCTGGAATAAAGGAATAAATATGACAGTATCATTATTACCATTGCTGTCTGTATGTAACTGAAATTGTGACATTTATGCAAGCAGCAGGGTTAAGCAAACATAAATTTCACATTTCCTAAATACCAACTCTTGCTTATTGCCTATAAATATAAAACTCTAATAATACAAATATGGTACCTGCAAAATAGAATCTATCCACAAATATCACACACACACACACACACACACACACACACACACACACACACACACACAGATGCAGACCTAGAGAGAAATCAGAGACATTATGCCCTCAGACAGGCACAGGCACAAATGATTATTCTCACTTGACAGACCAACTGTACTTCTCTTTCCTTGTATTTCACTCCAGCCCCAGAGGGCTGGATCAGGAAAGAGACACTTGATAGCTGCTGTTTCCGTGGTTGAAATATTTGTGAAGTTAACGCATAATCTGAAAGCAGAAGCTAATAAATTATAGGGTGCTAATTGGAGCTAGAATGGAGCTGTCAATCATGTTATCCTAAACACAGAGAGACCCTCATAACCTAAAAAGGCAATGCAGCCTCCAAAAACAGCTCCCATTTGTTTCCAGCCATGACCTCCAAATATCACGTCCAGGCAAGGAGTGGCCACTAACAAGCATCGGCAGAGGTGAGTCTGCCAATCCAAGTTGACTTTAAGAGACAGGCAAATTTTCTTTTCTAGGGAAAATGGTAAGATATTTTGCGAAGAATTAATTTTTAATCTTTAGAGAAATACATACATTGTGTGTGTGTGTATGTATATGTATGTGTATATATACATACACACATACCTTATTAGAATGTGTGTCTATATATATATACCTTACTAGAATAATTATTACTTTGGTAAAGTATGTGACCCTTCATTTGGAATTTTTTACTTTAAAATTACTGAGTTAACTCAGTAGGAGAAAAATCTGAAGTTCTCCACAACACAGTGTCAGATGTACCTCAAATTATAGTATTTCTGTGAGTTTCCCGTGTATTCTTGTGAAACTAAGCACCTCTAAAACAAAAATGGAGACATCCGAATTTGCTCTGCCTTGCTGGAATTCCGTTATTTCACCTAGAAAAGCAGCAGCAGCATATTTCCTATTCCTTTGTTTTGTCCTTAGACTCAGTAAGCTCTACTTCTGCTTATCTCCAAGTGTTTCAAAATGGCTACAACAGCTTTGTTCAAACTATCCTCTCATAATTGTTTCCACTTTCTATCAAAAATGTATAAATGAATAAATACATTACGATTACATGTAAGAAATTTAGGTTAAAGGTTAAACTTTCAACAATGAAATTAAAGAATTAAAACTTTTTTATTCCTAATCAATATTTGCACCACTCTAAATTATCTATAGGCAATTAGAAATTTTTACCAACGTGTATTTTTGGAGTACATACTTTAATCTCTACCGTATTTACAACTAGAAAAATATTCTATTTATGTTATAATTTGGAAGCTTCTTTAGAATACTTCAAATAAAAATTCTTTTCACTCAGAAACAAAAATTAAGGATCTTAAAATTCTAAGCACACACTCGCTAGAAACAACAAGTATGATTGGGATCATTGATGGGAATATCCCAAACTCATTTCTTTTCCTGCTAGCTCTCAAACTATAGTGTTGCTCTTATTTTTGGCAACTACTTTATTCGCCCTTTGGCAATAATGGTATTATCGAGAAATGGGATAAAAAAATAAAATGATTTATTTTTAAATTTATTTTTACTGGTACAGCCCTATTTCATGTTTTCTTCTTCTAAAAGTATTTTACCCAGTGTATAATCTGTTATACCCAATGTATAAGTGATTGGATTTTTTCCCTCTAGTATCAAATGACTTTTTCCCATTGTGCCAGCTTTTTGATGGAATTTCCTGGTATCTTTAGAAGCACTGCCTAAAGGTGCTGTATTAGTAGTATTCCACCTTGCTTTGTGGAGTGTGAAATCCCATTTTTACCTCAGGCAGTTTCTTCTCTACATTCAGAAACTGACAATAGGTCACTGACAGACAGATATTGCTAAGAAACATAGAGAACAGAGCTTATGATGTTTGTTCTTCCTTGTTCAAATACTTATTTTGAAAATGTATTTTTCACTTAAATTTTTTAAAGGCATAAGAAATGATCTAGGGAAAAGGCCTACACCCTGAGGGAAAACAACTATGAGTTTATATTCAATCGGAATGGCTGAGATGAAAAACTATTCACAATTTTATACTTAACAGTTCCAAACTATTTAGTTAATAAATTAAAACAGTAACACCAGACACCATCATCTCACACTGAAACTTGGGATGTCTGGTCATTTGATGTTTAAAGAATGGTGTCATTATAGATAAGAATGGAAATTTTTTAAATTTATCATGGAGTACTGCCATCTCTTATTTTTGCTTGAGATATAAAGTATTGAAACTAAAAAAGAAAAATAAACAATGTTTCACTGCCATAATATATACTCATGCTGCCAATTAATGTAAGCTTTGGGTCTTAAGAGAATGAGGCAGAAAGTACAGCTACCACTGAATCTTCCTGTGTCACAGAACAGCAACAAGGGCAACACATTAAATATTAAAATAAAATAAATTATACAATTTAACAGTATATATTTTTCACATCATAAAAGCTTCTGGCTACATTTTCTACTGTTATTTCAGGGTGCATATTTAGTTTTTCTTCTTTATCAGAGGAAGTTCTAATTTGAACTGCATTACACACCCTTTATTCTCATTGTCCTTATTGTAAAAAGAAAAACTCTAGAAGTGACACTAAAAAATGTTTTGCATGATAGCTTTTAGTGTACTGATCTATTTATTGTGCTTGCCTATCCTGTGTCTACATATCAATTATCAGAATGAACTTAGAGCTATCTTGTCTAAGTTTTCAGGAGGATATCAAGCTCACCATTGGGTAAGTCCTCAGCCCACTGGTACACAAGATGTTACCAGAGTACCTAAACACAATTGTTCTGGTTGACTCTTCCCCTGAGCAGTCTGCAACATTCTCTCTTATATTCCACAGAAGGTCCTTGTGAATTCCTATCTCCCAGCAGGTCAGAAAACCTTCACCCTCACTGCCATCTTATTCAAATGCAATCTGTTCTTCAAGTCTAGATTAGTTCTGTCTCTTCTACAAAACCTTATCTCCCCACCACACTGCAGTATATGGTTTCACCCTTAGGGAACTCTTACCACCTAATGTCTATGCCACTTATTTGGCACTTACGTAGCGATAACATTTCATGATACAAGTTTAGGAATTCTGAGATTGCAGTAGTCCTACAGAACATTCTGTTGACACTTGGCTTACAGTATTCTTTAACCTTAGCTAGATATTAAGCACATTGAGCAGCTACCACCAATTATTATGAAAAAACACAGTGTATTAAAATATTTTATTATATTTAAACAAATTTTAAAATATAAGTTGATCTGAAGTTTAGAGTACAAGTTAGAAAAAGAAAAACTGGCTGGAAGCCTGTTTCATTAAAGAAAATCCTCTTATTAAAAGGAGTGGAGAAAGATTCTATCACATTTCATAGGAGCCAATTAGTATCAGATATTCTTTTCCTGCCCTTATATCCTGAGCCTCAGTCTCTGTCTTCTGCCCAAAGGTATCATTTAGACAGTTCTCTTCATCCTGCATCATTTCTTTTCCCTCTCTATTGAATCGCTTCCGTTAATAACCACAGGCTGCAATATTTCCTGTCTTTAAAAACACACACAAACCCAAGACAAAACCTCCCTTGACCCATCTTCTTCCAGTTGCTACCTCACTTCTCTGTTCCCTTTGAAAGAGTCAGACCCGATCGGGCTCAAACCAAAGACACGCTGGTCGTGGTCAAAAGATTTTATTGCAGGCACCAAGGCGACACCACACGGAGGAAGAGAAGGAAGGAAGAAGGGGCGAGCTGCTTAGGTGCTGGGTTTTTATACTCAGTGGGGCTACGTAGGCATCGGTGATTGGCTTAGGGGTGGGGTTTGAGTAAAAGGCAGGAGGTGTTCTTCCCTGATTGGCCTTCTCTTGGCGGGCTCGCGGGGTGGAGAACCAGGAACCGGGGGTGAAGAACCCGGAACTGGCGCCATCTTACTGTGCCCATGTTACCTAACACCCTTTAAATGGAAAAATGCCTTAAATGAGTCATCTTTGTTCTCTCCATTTACTTTTTCATCTTCTCCTGCACCTATTTTAATTTAGCTTCCCCTACACACAAACTTGCCAAGGGCAACCGTTAGCTCCATATGTTTAAACTTTAAGAGCAGTTATCATAAGTAGTCTTTTAAATTGTCCCATCAATAGGATGATACATCAGTTTGGATCCTCTGAGAAGCAAATGCCAAGACACATACCATGCACTTGAAGCCTTATTAATGTATTCCAGCAAATATACTACATCTGGCATAGCAACTGTAGCTGAGGCCATTATTGGAGTTATCTTATGGTATTCTACACTCATTCTCCAACATCTATCTAGTTTTGGCAGGAGCCCTAGTGAATTAAATGGAGATACAATAGAAGCCATGAACGCTGAAACCTTTAGATCTTTAATAGTGGTACTAATCACAGTCATCCCCCTGAAATTTGTGTTGTTTTTGATTTACAATTTGGGCTGAGGGAGGGGAAGGAAAAGGTTTCCACTTGGCCTTCCACACTGAATCTTTGCCACACAGGCCAAAGATTCAGTGAGGAGGTTACGCCAACCACAAAGTATGTTGATCCCAATTACACATTTAAAGACTAGGAAAATGACCACTGGGTGGGGCTGTGGACCGAGTGGACACATTGTAGGTTAGATTTTAGCCAGAATGCAATTTAATACCTGCTCCCATAAACCCCACTTTAACAGAGGGACTATGATAACGCATCAGGTTTCTGGATGCCCATATCAACTCAGACCCTGTATCCAAGTGTCTGAAATGTCTGAGAATTCCCCCTTCCTTCAGTGTACTGTCACTGGAGTAAGTGGCCATAGTTCCCATTGCAGTATATGCGTGTGATGATGTTGCAGGGTCCTTCCGCTGTCAGTCAATGAGTTGCAAATCCAAAAATTGGCTCAGGTCTGGAAATTGAGCAACGATCATGATTTTTATCAGAAAGACTACGTTAGCCCCCTGTTTCTTCAATTTTGCTTTCATGATTATTAACTTTGGGTGTCACATTTTTGCCTTTGTGATAGTTAATTTTAGGTGTCAACTTAACTGGATTAAGAGATACCCAGATAGCTGGTAACATATTATTTCTGTATATGTCTGAAAGGGTGTTTCTGAAAGAGATTGATATTTGAATCAGTGGACTAAGTAACAAACGTCTTTCTGTATTGAATGTGGATGGACATCATCCAGTTGGCTGGGTGCCTGGATAGAACAAAAAGGCAGAGGAAAAGCTAATTTGCTCTTACTCTTTCTGCTGCTGCTGGGACACCCATATTCTCCTTCCCTTGGCCATTAGAACTCCAGGTTCTCTGGCCTTCAGACTCAGGAACTTGCACCAGTTGCTCCCCTCAGGTTCTCAGGCTTTTGGCCTCAGAAAGAGCGTTACACCATTGCCTCCCCTGGTTCTCAGGCCTTCGGGCTTGGACTGAGTCCCTGGATTTCCAACTTGCAGGTGGCAAATCATGGGACTTCTCTGCCTCCATAATCATTAGAACCAATCCCCTTAATAAGTCCCCTATCTATCTATCTATCTATCTATCTATCATCTATCTATCATCTATCTATCTATCTATCATCTCTATCTGTCATTGCTATCTATCGTCTATTTATATATCCTATCAGTTTTGTTTCTCTTAAGAACCCTGATTAATAAGGCCTTCTACTGGTTTTTGATGTTAAGGACTGGCTGTCCATTTATTTTGCCCTAGGGATAACATGCTTTGATATGGTTTGGCTGTATCCCCCACCCGGATCTCATCTTGAATTGTAGTTCCCATAATCCCCATGTGTCATGGGAGGGACTTGGTGGGAAGTAATTGAGTCATGGGGATGGTTACCCTAATGCTGTTCTCACGATAGTGAGTGAGTTCTCACGAGATCTGATGGTTTTATAAGGGGCTTTTCCCCTTTGCTCAGTGCTTCTCCTTCCTGCCATTGTGTGAAGAAGGACGTGTTTGTTTCCACTTCTGCCATGATTGTTAAGTTTCCTGAGGCCTCCCCAGCTCTGCAGCACTGTGAGTCAATTAAAACTCTTTCCTTTATAAATTACCCAGTCTCAGGTATTTCTTCATAGCAGTGTGAGAAGAAACTAATACATGCCTTATTAACTATCTCCACAATATCTATGGTCAAGCCCCTTTGGCTTCCTCTCTGTCGTTAGTGATGAGGGTCTCTGGCTTCTGGTGGTCAAGTGCAGCCATCTGGCCTCTATTACTTTAGGCCCGCATTGTGACCATGGACGTTAACAAGCTCAGCTCTGGATCTGCCTCTCCTGCCAAAAGCTCTGCCTGCAGAGGAGACCATCACTGAGCTTCTTCGTGATGCTTGTGAGGCTCCTTTCATCAGCACATTCCTGATGACCTTGATGAATGCTGCATCCTCTGGTGGGTCTTCTGGCTTCACATTATATGTCCACTTCAGCATTCCCACTCCTCAGCCTTTTAATTCCTTACTCTACCTTTTCACAGAGAAACTCAGAAAGGGCCTTTCTTGTCTCCTGGCTTCTGAAGCCACCCTAGCCACAAATTTGCCTCATCTCCATTGGTCTTTTCCAGAATGTTAAATCTCATGTCGCGGGGAAGTCTCACCCAGTGAATGAATTCTTGCTTACCCAGTCTTACCTTCCCATCCCCTTGACCTTCAGAATACAATCCCAGCATTAGCTCCCTCACCCCTGCCAGTGCATGTTAGCTAATTCTTTGAGCTCCTATGGGATGTAATCTCTTTCCTTCCTTATCAGACCCAGCATATCCCTAGTCAAGTTATACTGGGATTTATCCAGCATAGTTATCAACCTGGCTGTCAGGAGAGATGAATGTGGTTCCTGAGGGCACACCAGTTGCCTGGTTGAGAAGAGGCCTTTGTCACATTTTCCTCTACAGAGAAAGTGCTGGCTCTTACTTTGGAGGGGTGGGCCACCTCTACAAGCTCTGAGGGATCAGAAGGGTCTGCTGAGCCAAAATCTTTGAGGTATTTACCTAAATACCTTTATTCTGTGTTTCAGGGCACCAGGTTTTCTCAACTGACCCACCTTGAATGAGCACCTAAACATCTCAAGCTCTGCAACACTATAGAATGCTGAGTTTGCTCCTTACCTGTACGTATATTTTTTATTTATTATGTCTTCTCCTCCAACTACAATGCTGGAATGTAACCTCAATCAAGGCAGAGACTTTGCTTTGTTTAATGCTCTATTTTTAGCACCCATAACAATACTTTCTGCATTTTAGGCACTCAATATTTATTAAATGAGTAAATGAATGAATGTGGAGATCTACAAAGGAGGGGTAAACTATAATAGATCCACCCTAAGGGATTTTATGCAGCCGTCAGAAACACTCCCAAAATATTTTTAATAATTAGAGGTAAAGCTTATGTAATAATGTTAAGTGAAAAAAACTAGGAGAGGTACAACTACAACTATTCCAGCCATGAAAATAAGCTCATATTGAGGAGAAAAAACTGGAAGGAAATATCCTAAATTATGCTCAATAGTGTTTGAGGGGTATATTTCGGCCCCTTAATTCTTCTGGCTGTGTGTGAAGAAGCCCGAAAGGGTCAGGATAGGCCATCTGATTCAGGCTCCCTGAAACCCTGACCAGCTGCCAAAAGGAAAGTTGGACAGGCTTCCTTTTACCAAGGAGTATCAAAGAGAAGTCAAGGACACCCTAACATCCATCCTACATTCATAGAGGCTATTCTGAGGGTAAAAGTTGGGTTTTGGAGAGGGTAGAAACTGAGAATGATAAAATAAATGTTTGCTTCCTTTAGCATATGTTCACTACTACTTCAAGAGCTTCAAGAAGAAGTTCGGTCCTCACTTATGTCTGATATGAACTTCAAGGCAGTTCCCCAACTTCTATAATCTGTCTAGGTCTCAAGTGATAACTCATTATTGAAAGAATCCTCATGAGTCCCCAGTGGCATTAGATCAATTTTCTGGTATCCCTGGCATGAGCCTTAAGCAAGCACTTGTCCTGAAATAGGCTGGAAGAAGATGATCAGAAAATCAATTTATCAATCCATTAAAAACAGATACCTACTTTGGCATGGAGACTACATAAAGGAATAAAAGACACCATCCTATCTTCATAAAGCTTGCGATTTATTTGAGTAGGTAAAATGCATAGAAATAGAATGGAAAAACTTGCAGTTACTGCCAAATGAGATTTAAAGACAATAAGGGCAAGAGTAATTCTGGGAAGGGACAGGGTTAGGGGCAGGCCTTTCCAAAGAGTTGGAATATGAGCTGGTTATAAATGTTGAGTGAGATTTAGTAAGCAGAAAAGAATAGGCCAGGAGAGTCCAATAGGAAAGTGAAAGCCAACATAGGTAAGCAATGTAGAGTGTATCTGGGCCCAGAAACAGACTTTTTCTCAAGAACATTTGGAGTAAAGCATTTTAATCAGAATTATATCAACATATTAATTTTATCTAGATAAATATTTCCTCAGTTGGCAGTGTTAAATCATAAACAACATAGCATTTGCTTCCAACCCTATATTGCATTTCAACTTATTTAAATATTTTTCCTATGGATTATTTCTTTTCCTTGAACAATTTTAAATGAAGGTTAGATTCATTGATCAGCTTTTTCATATAAACTCTTTCCAGTTACAGTTTCTGTCTTTGTGAGTCATTACTTCTCTCAAGTCTTCCTAGGTCACATTTGCAGATTTAAAAAAATTATCAGTAGGGTGCAGTGGCTCACACCTGTAATCCCAGGACTTTTGGGAGGCCACGGCGGGCAGATCACCTAAGGTTGGGATTTCGAGACCAGCCTGACCAACATGGAGAAACCCCATCTCTACTAAGAATACAAAATTGCGAGGCGTGGCAGTGCGTACCTGTAATCCCAGCTACTCGGGAGGCTGAGACAGGAGAGAATCGCTTGAACCCGGGAGGCGGAGGTAGCGGTGAGTCAAGATCACGCCATTGCACTTCAGCCTGGGCAACAAGAACAAAACTCCGTCTCAAAAAAAAAAAAAAAAAGATAAGATTTTGTTCTTATGCTAATTTTTAGTGAATAACATATTTAAACAAGTGCCATTTTTAGCCACTGTCAATTTTTTCCTTTTGATTATAAGATCTAATTTTTCTAGAACTAACTTCCAATTGTAGTACTACAATTTCAGAATTAACCAACTATCCTTTATCAAATTATTTTTATCTATAATCCATTTTACACGACATTGTTAGCCACTATTTTATTTTGAATTAAATATTTCTACCACTATTATTCATCTTGAATTATGAAAATACTGCTAATTTGCACTTATTTCTTAGCTGAAACATGAAAATTTTGTAGGCTGTTCCCCTCAGATATCCTATACGTTCTCTATTGCCCAAATTGTAATGCAAATATATTATACTGCAAATCTAATTCTTCTATACAGTTCTGATGTCTTTTTGTATCTTCCAAAGTTAAAGGTCCAGGCCACTGTCAGAGCAAAACCCTGACTGCAAGCAACAGAAACTGACTCTGGCTGGTTTAAAAGATAAGTGTTTATTAAAGCAATATGGGGATAACTCTCAGAACCTTGGAGAGGACTTGAGAGCAGACAGCAGAACGGGTCTAGCCTGGCTGCCCAAGCTATTAGAGGCACCAGGCTCCAGACTAGCTCTGCTGAGTCTCCTGGCCTTGGACTCTAGATGCCACCTCTAGTACCAGTGTCTCCTTTGTGCCAGGAGCCAGATTGATATGGGTTGGCTGTGTCCCCACCCATATCTTATCTTGAATTGTAGCTGTCATAATCCCCATGTATGTGGGAGGGACCCAGTGGGAGGTAATTGAATCAGGATGGGTTTTCCTGTGCTGTTCTTGTGATGGTGAGTAAGTCTCAGGAGATCTGCTGGTTTTAGTTCCCTTGCACATGCTCTCTTGCCTGCTGCCGTGTAAGACATGCCTTTACTCCTCCTTCATCTTCCACCGTGATTGTGAGGCCTTGCCAGCCATATGGAACTGTGATTCCATTAAACCTCTTTTTCTTTATAAATTACCCAGTCTCGGGTATTTCTTCATAGCAGTATGAAAATGGACTAACACCAGACTATTGCAATTGGCACCATCACCAGAGAAGACTTCCCATGGTCTCTGATTCTTTGCATCCCTAGGTCTCAGTTAGAAGCCTGGAGCAGGTGGGTGGGTGGGTCTTAGTGGTGAGGGCTGGACCACATGCCTGCCTTCTTGTTGCAAGAGATGCTGGGGGAGCGAATGGAACACAGTTCCCACCCAGATTATAAAGGCAGAGGAATGACCCAGCACAGGAAGGGGCTTCATATCATGGCATAACAAAAAGAATGGCAAATGCCCATTAAAGGATGAGAAGATCAGAGTCAAAATATCCTGCCTTATTCAGCAGAATATCAGATGTGGCAGAGTGACCACAAATCCTGGACCTTAACTTGGGGGCTGTTCACCATAGAACTAACACATTCACTTCTCTGTGTTCCTTGTCAATCATCTGTGCAGGCTCTCAGGTAGTAGGCAAATTAAAAGATTAACTAAATTATCCAAGGTGGAAGTGGATACACGATCTTCTTCCACAGCAGATTTTAGCACATGCTATAATCAAAATGTTCTTCTCTATATCTAGCAAATTCCCTGAATATTGCAACTGAATAACACACAGAATGGCTTCACTGGTGTTGCTGTTAGAGCAATTGTGGCTATAAGAGTTAAATGGACAACTGCAAAATATATATATTGGTTTTAAGTTAAGGTGTTTCTCTGAAGAGCTTTTTTATATAATAGTTCTCATTTAGGTATTTATTTTTTCATGTGGTTGTTAAAAATCACACAGCTTGAATTAACATTGTATAATCATTTATATTTAATTTTAAGCATAATTCGATACAAAATGTAATCTTAAGTATTGTATATATAAAATAGACATGGCAAATAGCAATTTTTATACTAGTTAATTTCCATAATAGCACACAAGTCAGAGTGATTTTTATACAACTGAAGATTACAGAATGCAAAACTTCAGGACTTAAAGATCTTCATGGCCTTATTTTCAATATGACTGAATCTACTGTTGTAAGCCTCAAAAATACAAAATATTTTACAGTAGTGATTAAAGACAATATATATTGGCCAGGAACGGTGGCTCACACCTGTAATCCAGCACTTTGGGAGGCCAAGGCGGGTGGATCCCGAGGTCAGGAGTTCTAGACCAGCCTGGCCAATATGGTGAAACCTCGTCTCTACTAAAAATACAAAAATTAGCCAGGTGTGGTGGCACACGCCTGTAATCCCAGCTACTTAGGAGGCTGAGGCACGAGAATTGCTTGAACCCAGGAGGTGGAGGTTGCAGTGAGCCGAGATCGTGCCACTGAACTCCAGCCTGGGCAAGAGTGAGACTCCATCTCAAAAAAAATTTTTTAAAAAGATAATATGTATCATTGCAGTAATAGCTTTCCAAGTGATTTCTCATGCCACCGGTGCTGGTTTCTTCTGTATGTGTCAAATTATTTCTCATTTCCTTGGTCCCATTTGAGATTATCTGTAGTTCAGTTGACCCCCTGAGCCTACTCCTCAGCCTCTTCTTCAGATCCCTGAACACACCTCTTCTGTCTATAAACATATGGCCAAGATATTTTTATTACAGCCCAAACTGAAAGGTGGGTAAGAGCCTAAAGCACCTCAAGGGAGAGGGAGAGCAGTGTTTCCCTTCCAGACTTCTGAGTCTTCCTAAGCTTTCCACATGCTTAGTGTTCATCTCATAATTCTACTGAAAGTCAGGCAGCTGGTATGGGGATTGCTGCAACTGAAACCAAATGGCTCTCAGAACCAAGATTAGAACTCAGGAACATTGCACTGTTTATTTGGAGTATAGACCACCATGACATTTATCATTCTAGTAGAGTTTTCTTTCAGTAACTACTAAACGAGAGTGTTTATCTCAATTCTGTATTTCCCAAACAACGCTATTAATCAGACCCATCTCCATATCCACTGTGAGTGAGACAGGCATAGTTCAGGCCTTCAGGCTTGCCAGAAGGGCAGTAAGCCACTTGTTTTTCTTGGCAGAAATCTTTGTCTGCATGTGGTTCCTTCTCTTCTTTCCTCAGACCACAAGATTCAGATTCCTGGGAGCCTAGGGGACCCTCAGACTTTTCTTCACCTTGGCCACATTGTGTAGCAAGTACCATATAGTTTAACCCTTCTCGGTTCTTCGTTTCCATTAAAGCAACTGGCATAATGTCATCTGAATTCAAACAAATCACATCGCCATCTTCACCTGTGAAAAAAATGTGACTGTTATTCTAGCATGTATTTAATTATTTATTTGTAATAATATACAAGCTATATCAGAATTATAGCAACACCAACTTTATACATTTGTTCAGCAAACATTTATGAGGACTACTAAGTGTTGGGAATACAAAGACAAATAAAACATGCTTCTTGTCCTTGAGGCTGCTGCAGTCTAGTAAGGAAGCAGATCATGTAGATCTGCTATATATATGACATATCTATCTATCTATCTATATATATATATGTCACCTATAGAAGGTGACATGCACTTTAATAAAGGAATATTTTTAAATGTAGTAGGAGCACAGGGGTAATTAACTCTACCTTAACAAGCAGAGTAAGTCGTGGTCTTTGTGATAGGACTTAATTGGCCCTTAGAGCGCCCTTTTTGTCTGAAGTATGTACTTTTTTATACTTCCACAGCAACTGAAATATCTACTTTTAAAGATTGGTTTTTCTAGATTTAGTAATTTTGCTAAATTAATTGCTTAATGTAATATTTACTGATGACTACTACATTCCAAGCCTGTGTTCTAGTTATTGATGGATATAGCAATGAATGAAAAACATTTCTACATTCAGCCCTGACACACACCCGGGTTTGATTTATTTGTAATGAATTTAAATTGAAATATGAGGAAAATAACATAATTTCAAAAGACTAAGGGAGGTACCAGTGTACCTATTTTTCCCAAGAAAAATTTAATGGATCTACCTATTTATTAAGTTTAACACCTGAACTACAAAGTTTATTTTATAAGAGCATATGAACTACATCCCTTGTCCCCATATCATTAGGTATGCATTTCCTTTTTGCAGACCCTCCAAACTGCTGAAGAACAAGATAGCCAAGCTACAGGTTCACAGGCAATTTGGTATCACCTAATTTTCCTCTTCATTGTTCAAACATCATTATAGCACATTTCAAAACACATGAATAGTTACATGTGTTGTAAAATTATCTCCCTAATAGAAAGAACTTTATCAGATGACAAGTTTGGTTAGTACCTGGGTGTTGAACACCTGTGGAAGGTATTCAACACCTGTGGAAGGTATTCAACTGTTACAATTATTGCCAATATGCACTAATAGCCATTAAGATGCCCATAAGAATAACTTGGTATATGTAATAATAGCAATGGAAAATATAAGGAAAAATAAGGTATTTAACTTTAAGTAGTACAGTAATCCAATAATTGGGGAAATTAGGATGTTCTTAATAGGCTTAAAGAAATCAGGCTAAAGGAAAGTTTAGAATTTCAACAAAAACTTATCTACAATATAGTCTACCCACTCATATCAGCTATTTCATTGTCATATCTTTAATCCATGAATAAGCATATTGGAAAACTTCCCACTAAAACATGATTTTAATTTTTTAAACTTTTTTGCTTATTGAATTGTCTGAAAAATAATATTTTATATGAGGCAAATAAATTCTTTTTGCAAATTCTGTTGTCATGTGTCAAAGAAAAATCATTAGCTATCTACTTTATTGGTTTATAGTACTTGTAGCAATATTTAGTAACTTGACCCTGGCAAGCTTTCAGCAATTAGTACATCTTCTTGTTGCAAAAAGAGCTTACAAGAGACTGCGATAGTAGAGATAGGTTGGATTATTTGTTTGCTTTTGTTTAAAAATTATTTAATAAGTAGTCTATGGGTCAGATCTTAAAGCAGATATCCTGAACAAAGATAGCATGCACTTGGCAACCTCTTTAAGAGAGAAATATTAAAATAAAGACTTCCAAGTGAGACGGGGTATTTACAGACTAGACATATGCCGGCTGACTGGTTATGTTTAGAACAGCAGAGGAGCATTTAGATTTGTTTCCTGTAGAACTCTCTGGGACTGATGAGGTGATGTTTACACAAATGTTTGGATGAAGTCACTGGGATATTTTTACTAGATGCCCAGATATGTTACTAATCTTCTCTCTCTATCCCCTTTCCACCCCATTAGGTCAGTAGGACCACAGGATAGGCATGGTATTATTGCTCCCTGTTTTTCTAAGCACCCCCACTTTTTTGCTTTAAAAAGTCCTTTCAATAGCTTTTCTTATCTACTTACATATCTCCGACAACAACAATGAAGACAGGCATTTTATTGCTTTGCTAAATATGCCCACCAGTCCGCAAAGCAGTAAGCTATTATTAAACACATTCTTTTTTATTGAAAAAATAATTAAGTTTAGGTTTGCCTTGAAGGGTCTGTTCTACTATTTCTATCATTTGCAGATATGCAAACTCTGCCTTTAGTTCAATTTCTTCTCTCTTCCCTGCCTCTCTTGTTCAGTCACAAACTCAATTATCAATTTAGTGATTTCTACCTCTCTTTTCATTCCTTATCTTCAGGATTTGTATTCATTGTAAATAACAGAATAGCAATTTCTCTTTTCCTAAAATTTTATTTGTGTCATGGCCCAGAAATGCTTGTTTCTTTTTAAATTGTAATAGTTTGATGATATTCTGTTAAATTCTTCCTGCATCATTACTTTGAATATTTGTCTGCTTCTCTATTGTTAGGAATATTATTTAGAATTTTAATTATTTCTGCCAACAACTTGGTACCTAAATAGATTTGGTATAACCAGAAAAAATGGTGTATATTTTCTAGCAGGTCATAAGTAATCATTGCTTTCATTATACCTAGCTGTGCAGTACACTATTGATAACATAACTGGGGATATTGTGTGGGCCATTTCCTTACTACAGCCAGGGATTTGTGAAGGCTGAGAGGAAAGGCTCAACGATGGAGACAAACTCTAGCCCTATTTCAGCAGTATGATTATGAGCAAGTTACTAAACCTCAGTTTTCTCATCTGTAAAATGGTGATACAGTAATACCCACTTCATAAGGCTGTTATAAAGATTTAATGAGTTAACCTACATAGCACAGAAAGTGGCAAATGGAAAAGTACTAAAATAAAATTAGCTACTAATTAAAAGCCCTTTGCAGAGGTATTTTATTCTTTATATGGAGTGTGAGCATTGTTTATTACCTATCTCAGCCTCATAGATGAACTATGCAATGCAAAATGGTGAAAAGATTGTTTCAAGGGTCCGTGGAGACTTCAAGTAGAACCTAAAGTGAAGCTAAGCTCTCAGGCCTGCTAACACCCATTATGGCAGCCTCTGTAACATTTTTTTTTTTTCTTTTCATTTCTTTTTTTTGAGATGGAGTCTCGCTCTGTCGCCCAGGCTGGAGTGCAGTGGCGCGATCTCGGCTCACTGCAAGCTCCGCCTCCCGGGTTCACACCATTCTCCTACCTCAGCCTCCCTAGTAGTTGGGACTGCAGGTGCTGCCACCACGCCCAGCTAATTTTTTCTGTTTTTTAGTAGAGACGGGGTTTCACCATGTTAGCCAGGATGGTCTCGATCTCCTGACCTCGTGATCCGCCTGCCTCGGCCTCCCAAAGTGCTGGGATTACAGGCGTGAGCCACCGACCCCAACCCTCTGTGACTTTTATAATATGTCTTTGCACATTAGAAGGAAAGGATTCCATGAGCAAAGAGTTGAATTTTAGAACACAAGTCAACTGCAAAATCTGTGCAACCCTCTGGATTGCTTTACCTCTCCGCAGCATTTGTTCACTCTCTCCTTTCTAAGCCTCTCTCCTGTGGATTTCCATAACAACACTCCCTATGGCTTTCCTCTTCCCTTTCTGGCTGCTCCTCCCCATGTCCACCACCTTTGTAAGCCCCTCCTATACTGGCTGCTCTCTGGGTTCCACTCACTTGTCACTCTCTTCGTATTTCATACACTCTAATTTAATGACCTCGTCTGCACCCTGGACTTCAACCACCTATATTTACAGGACAGACCTTTCAACTGAGTATGAACCCATATCTTGACTGTGTCCTGGACTTCTCCGCTTAGATATGCCACAGCCAACTCAAACCAAACATATGCAAAACTGTTCCTCTTCCTATGTTCTTCATCTCCAGGAATAGCATTGGTTTTTACCAACTTTCTCCCTTCTCTTTTTCACCCACTTAGTTGCCAAGTCCGATAGCATCTACCTCTATGGTAACTCCGGACTCTTTTTTATTCTCTCTACACCTGTTACCATTCATTAATTCAGCTTTCATTACTTTTCATTCCTTACTTTTGATTAGTGTGACCAATAACCCTCCAATTTCATCACTTGCCACATTCTCATGTATAATAAACAAAGTGCAGTTCTATGAATACCTCATTCTCTATTATTCCCTGCCTTTCTACATGCTGCTCCTTCTATCCTGAAATACATAGGATACCTCAGCTTCTTTTTTTCATACCTCATCTTCTAAGTAGGTCTCAGCTTAGATGTAACCTCCTCCCCATGGCTTTTCTTGACTCTCCCTCTGCCATAGTGTAGACTTGGCATCCTTCCTCTGGACTCCCACAGAACATGGATTTCGTCTCAATAACAACATAGAATGCTCATTCTCCTGGATTCTGGCAGAAGATGTAATACAAAATCATCTTCTCACCAAATCCTTAAAAATAAGCCTGTTTGTAAGAAAAAAATGCTGGAGAACCTACTAGAGAATCTACAGCCCATGAATTCCTTCAGATTACCCAAATTTAATATCTGAATCCAGATAGTATATATACAAACATACATAAATGAGCATTTCTGTAAATGGCTATAGATGCACATACAATATCTGCAAATATATAACCAAATTGTTAGCTGTGGCTGGCACTGGGGAGTGAGATAAGGATGAATTAGGAAACTTTTACTTTTTAGACTGCATAAATAATTTTATATTTTTTATAATAAACAAATTACTTTTACAATAAAGATCTTTAAAATGTAGATAAAATCATAAAATAATACAGCAAGAACAGTTACTGAGATTACTGGAAAAGTTACAAGAAAAACAGAAAGGAATCAGGGGTCATTTTTATGGTTGTTGTAAAATAACATAAAAATTATTTTTAAACTTTTAAGAAGGTCATGATTGTGTTAATTAATAAAGTCTATAAAATTATAATCACAAAGAATTTGAGCCTTATCAGTCAAAAAATTTGAGCCTTATTTGTTGCTTTCAATGATAAGAGCACGCTAATATCCCTGATGAACACAGATGCAAAAATTCTCAACAAAATACTGGCAAGATAACCCAAGAGCACATGAAAAAGATAGTACACTATGATCAAGTAAGATTTATCCCAAGTATGCAAGGATAGTTCAACATATGTGTATATGTTAAAGACACATGATACATTACATCCACAGACTGAAAGACAAAAACCATATGATCATATCAGCAGATGCAGAAAAGGCATTTGACAAAATTTAGCATCCTTTCACAATAAAAGCTCTCAAAAAATTAGGCATGGAAGGAACATAACTCAAAATAATAAAGCTTATATATGACAAATCCACAGCCAATATTGTACTAAATGGGGGAAAATTGAAAACATTTTCTCTAATAACTGGAACAAGACAAGGTTGGCCACTTTCACCACTCTTATTCAACATAGTACTGTAAGTCCTAGCCAGAGCAACCAGGCAGGGGAAAGAAAATAAAAAGGCATCTCATAAAAGGCATTCACAGATGATATTATCTTATATCTAGAAAACCTAAAGATTCCACAAAATGTGTCTTCAACATATACACATATGTTGAACTATCCTTGCATCCCTGGGATAAATCTTACTTGATCATAGTATACTATCTTTTTCATGTGCTCTTGGATTTGGCTTGCCAGTATTTTGTTGAGAATTGTTGCATCTGTGTTCATCAGGGATATTAGTGTGCTCTTATCATTGAAACTCTGAGATTTGATAAATAAATTCAGTAAAGTTTCAGGATACAAAATTAATGTACAAAAATTCAGTGCATTTCTATATACCAAAAATAATCTAGCTGAGAATTAAATCAAGAAGGCAATGCCACTTACAAGAGCCACATAAAGAATGAAATACCTAGGAATATATTAACCAAGGAGATGAAAACTCTGTACAAGGGAAACTACAAAACACTGACAAAAGAAATTGTAGGAGGTAGAAACAAATGGAAAAATATTCCATGCTCAAGGATTGGAAGAATGAATGTTGCTAAAATGGCCATACTGCCCAAAGTAATCTACATATTCAGTGCAATCCCTATCAAAATACCAATGACATTCTTCAAAGAAATAGAAAAAAATTCCTAAAATTTATATAGAACCACAAAAGACTCAGAATAGTCAAAGCTATCCTAAGCAAAAGGAACAAAACTGAAAGAATCACATTACTGGATTCAAATTATACTACAGACCTACAGTAACCAAAATAGCATGGTACTGGCATAAAAACTCACACATAGATCAAAGGTACATACACAAAATGGAATACTATTCAGCCATAAAAAAGAACAGAATAAAGAACACAGAAATAAATTCACACACCTACAGTGAATTCATTTTTTACAAAGATGCCAAGAACATATACTGGGGAAAAGACAGTCTCTTCAATAAATGCTGCTGGGAAAACTGGATAGCCATATGTAGAAGAATAAAACTAGACCCCTATCTCTCTACATATACAAAAATCAAATAAAAATGGATTAAAGATTTAAATCTAAGACTTCAAACCATGAAACTACTACAAGAAAACACTGGGGAAAATCTCCAGGACATTGGTTGGGGCAAAAACTTCTTGAGCAACACCCCACAAGCACAGGCAGTCAAAGCAAAAATGGACAAATGGGATCACATCAAATTTAAAAAGCTTCTTCACAGCAAAGGAAACAATCAACAAAGTGAAGGGACAATCCACAGAATGGAAGAAAATATTTGCAAACTACCCATCTGACAAGGGGTTAATAACCAGAATACATAAGGAGCTCAAATAACTCGATAGGAAAAAAGCTAACAGTCTGATCAAAAAACGGGCAAAAGATTTGAATAGACATTTCTAACAAAAAGAAATACAAATGGCAAACAGACATGAGAAAAAGTGCTCAACATCATTGATCATCACAGAAATGCAAACCAAAACTACATTGAGATACCATCTCAGTCAAGTTAAAATGACTTACATTGAAAAGACAGGCAAAACAAATGCTAGGAAGGATATGGAGAAAGGGAATCCTCATACACTGTTGGTGGGAATGTAAATTAGTATGACCACTATGAGGAACAGTTTGGAGGTTCCTCAAAAAACTGAAAATAAATTTACCATTTGATTCAGCAATCCCACTGCTGGACATATGCCCAAAAGAAAGGAAATCAGTACATCAAAGAGATATCTGCACTGCTATGTTTATTGCAGTACTGTTTACAGTAGCTAAGATTTGGAAGCAACCTAAGTGTCCATCTGTAGATAAATGGATAGGTGGGGCTCAGTGGCTCACGCCTGTAATCCCAGCACTTTGGGAGGTGGAGGTGGGCGGATCACTTGAGGTCAGGAATACTAGACCAGCCTGGCCAACATGGAGAAACCCAGTCTCTACTAAAAAAAATACAAAAATTAGCCAGGCGTGGTGGCATGTGCCTGTAGTCCCAGCTACTCATAATGCCGAGGCATGAGAATCGCTTGAAACTGAAAGGGGGAGGTTGCAGTGAGCTGAGATCATGCTATTGCTTTCCAATCTGAGCGACAGAGTGAGACTATCTCAAAAAAAAAAATAGATAAATAGATAAAGAAAATGTGGTATATGCATATAGTACAGTGGAGTACTATTCAGCCATAAAAAGAATGAGATCCTGTCATTTGCAAGAATATGGATGGAACTGGAGATCATTATGTTAAGTGAAATAAGCCAGGCACAGAAAGATAAATATCTCATGTTCTCACTTATTTGTGAAATATAAAAATCAAAACAATTGAACCCATGGAAACAGAGAGTAGAAGGATGGTTACCAGAAGCTCGGAAGGGTAGTAAGGGACAGGGTGGGGGAGTTGGGGATGGCTATTGGGTACAAAAAAGAGAAAGAATGAATAAGACTAAATATTTGATAGCACAATAGGGTAACTATAGTCAATAATAATTTAATCGTACATTTTAAAATAACTAAAAGTAAAAAAATTGGTTTGTAACACAAAGGATAAATGCTTGAGGGGTGGATACTCCATTCTTCATGATGTGATTATTACACATTACATGCCTGTATCAAAACATCTCATGTACCCTATAAATATAGACATCTAGTATGTACCCACAAAAATTAAAAATAAATTTAAAAAATAATACTACAAGGCTATAGTAATCAAACAGCATGGTACTGGTATAAAAAAAACCATATAGTTTAATGGAACAGAATCCAGAATCCAGAAATAAAGCCACATATTTACAGCCAACTGATCTTTGGCAAAGTCAACAAGAACACATACTGGGGTGAAAAACACCCCTTTCAATAAATGGTGCTGGGAAAATTGGATATATGCAGAAGAATGAAACTGGACCCTCACCATATACAAAAATTAACTCAAAGATGGATTAAAGACTTACATGTAATAAATGAAACTGTGAAAATACTAGAAGAAAACCTAAGGAAAACTCTTCTGGATATTGGTCTAGGCAAATAATTCATGACTTAGACACTGAAAGCACAGGCAACATGAACAAAAATAGACAAATGTGACTTAATTAAGCTAAAAAGCTTATGCAGAAAAAGAAATAATCAGTGGAATAAACAGACAATCTGCAGAATGGGAGAAAATATTTGCAAAATATTCACTCAGCAGGGGTCTAATATCCAGAATATACAAGGAATTCAACCACTCAACAACAATGAACAAGCAAATAATCCCATTAAAAAGTGGGCAAAGGATGTGAATAGATGTTTTATCAAAAGAAGACATACAAATGACCAACAGGTATATGGAAAAATGCCCAACATCCCTAATCATCAGAGAAATGCAAATTAAAATAATAAGATATCATCCTCCCTGAGTCAGAATGGCTATTATTAAAAAGTCAAAAATAATAGATGCTGGCAAGGATGCAGACAAAGAGGAACACTTACATGCTGTTGGTGGGAATGTAAATTAATACAACTTTTATGGAAAACAGTATGGAGATTTCTCAAAAAGCTAAAAATATGATCTAGCAATCAATCCAGCAATTCCATTACTAGGTATCTATCCAAATGAAAAGAAATCATTATATCAAAACCATACTTACACTCATGTTTATCACAATACTACTCATAATAGCAAAGGTATGGGATCAACCTAGTGTCTATCTATGGATTGGATAATGAAAATGTGTTATAGACAATGAAATACTATTCAGCCACTAAAAAGGAATGAAATCATGTATTTTGTAGCAACATGGATGAAACTGGAGACAATTATCTTAAATGAAACAAGTCAAACACAGAAGACAAATATCACGTGTTCTCACTCATCAGTAGGACTGAAACAATGTGTACACATAGACATAAGAGTATGAAATGATAGCCAATGAAAACTTGAAAGGGTAAGGGTGTGGGAAAGTGAATAAGAAATTACTTAATGGGTACAAGGTACATTATTCAGGTGATAGATACCCTAAAAGCCCTGACTTCATTACTAAATAATCTTGTACTCCACAAATTTATAAAAAAAAGAGGAGTGATATAGTTAAGAAAATGTGTTTTCAATGCCAAGCAAGCACAACCATGTTTTGCCTGTCTTTCAGATATGTCTATATTCAATTCAACCCAGTTACTGATGTTTTTTCTATCTTAGAAACAAAAGATTTAATTTTACTTATTGGCAAACCACTCTGCATGATTGTTCCTCTAAAGTTTCCATATGTGAAGTTATGACAAATAAGAACCAGGCCATGCTGGAGCAGATTAAATGGCTTGAGCAAAACATTATTATTAAATAGTGAACTGGGGACACCAATATTTCCTATGGATATAGATGTAGTCTTATGACAAGGACAACTTTCAATATCACCAGTTAAAGCTAGTTTACTACTAAACTTGGCAAACAAAGTTAAAGAAACTGATTCTAGCTTCCAAGAGAAAGAAATACTTTCACCTCTTGTTTTTCTTTAAAGCAGACAAATGGAAGACATTAAATACAGGTGCTTACACTATGCCTTGCTCCCATATCAGTAAGTATCTGCTGAAATAATTTTTTTAATTATCAAAATTTTATTCAGAGAAATGTCTCATTAAGTAAATGCTTAGAAAATGACAAGGCCTTAATAGTATCTAGAATGGCTTAAGGGTATGTTTGCCTAATCCTATGTGATCTTCACATAGGCAAGTATATATGTAGAGCCCCCCAAAAGGATGGAGTTGCTGTGCCAGTTATAATTCCCAAGTGTTCTGCCATTGGCATTCTTAGAATCAGCTCTGTCCAGGATGATAGTGAGTAGAAACAATGTGAGACTATTAACAAGGTTTACTCTAATGAGGGTTATGACGCATGGCCAAGGCATGTGCAGCCCTTTCCAATCTGTCGCTTAGCAGTTTGTGTTGAAGAAGTTACATGATCAGAGTTTTAAGCTCATATAATGGATCCAAAGTCACCCAAAATATGTAGTAAGATGCATAGACAAGTAGATGTCTGTCCATGGGCTTCTTGTTTTATCTGCTATTAGTCAAGTGCATCACTCAAGGTGAAAGTCTCATGTGAGGGTGATCTTGCTTCAACATCTGCCACCCACTGATCACCAGGGTTGATTCAGCTGATGTCTGGCTACATGGGTGTCCCCTTTCTCCATTGTTCCACGTGTAGCCCTCCTCAAGTTGAAAACTTGGTTGAAGAGGATGACCTTCCCTGATAGGAAAGGACCATTCTTTAATAAAGGTGTGCAAGTAGCTCTGTAAGCTCTCAAGGTAAACGTGTCTCCTGCACTGCCAGTCTTATAGTCAATCACTGCAAATAGCAAGAAGCCTAATTTCTGAGAGATTCTAAGTTGTGATCCATCTTGCCAGTTTTGTTTGTAAGCAAGGACATCTGCATTTAAATAAACAAAGGGCCTTGCAAACTTTTAATAACAAGAAGTTCTAGATAAGCTGAAGGAGAAATATTTTAAATTCATTTTTCTGCAGCCAATTAGGTATACATAACAGTAAGTGTGACTTTAGAAATGAATTAAGTGACTGCTGTATTTTAAGTCTCTTTACATTTAAGTAAAAGGCTTAGTCTGTCCATCATAGTAGAATGGTTCCAGAATATTATTATCTTTTTTTTTTTTTTTTTGAGACGGAGTCTCACCCTGTCGCCCAGGCTGGAGTGCAGTGGCGCCATCTCGGCTCACTGCAAGCTCCACCTCGTAGGTTCACGCCATTCTCCTGCCTCAGCCTCCCGAGTAGCTGGAACTACAGGCGCCTGCCACCACGACAGGCTGTTTTTTTTTTTTTTTTTTGTATTTTTTGTAGAGTTATGGTTTGACTGTGTTAGCCAGGATGCTCTCGATCTCCTGACCTCATGATCCGCCCGCCTCAGCCTCCCAAAGTGCTGGGATTACAGGCGTGAGTGACCGCTCCCGGCACAGAATATTATTAACTTAATCACCAAATACTAAAGTCATAGAATTAGACTAGATCTTAGCAAGACCTGATCCACTACAATAATCATAGTAAAATTACTCATCAGAAACAAAGGATTAGATATATACATAGCAACATGGATAGACCTTAAAAATACAGTGCTTAATGAAAACAGAAAGAAAAAAAGCATTCATTCATTAAAAAAATACACATTTTGCAGGAAAGCATAAAAATGAAAAGATACACACTAAAGACATTAGAATGGTTGCCTGACAGGGAGGCAGGAAGTTGAAGAGGAGAGGAATATGGGGATAAAATGGCTAAACAAACAGACAGGAGCCCTGCATAGGCCAATGATGATAATGTACCATAAGCAAAGAGTCTGTAATTAACTCCGTATTTGAGGTCTAAACTGGTGTGTGGGGGGAGAAGAGAAGGAGAACAGACCTTATGAAAATATAGTCTAACATGTTAATTCTCCTCCTTACTGTCTTAGATTATAAATCCAGGGGCCATAGCACTATCCTTTATTTTTTCAATTTAGTGCATAATACAAATAATTTTCAAAGAGGAATGCAATAAACACTTAATTATGATGACAAAGGTGCCAGTATATTATTCTTTTTGCCTACCCCAAAATGCTTTCTGTGTACATTCCATTTTAACTTTGTTCAGTTCACAGTGCAGAGAAAACTAGAAAATTCTGAAGAATCAAACTTACCTTCAAAGCCTTCATTTATGACTCCACTGGTGTTTGCTTCATCTCTGCACTGATAAATGCTATTTAAGAAAAAATTTCTGAATAACTGAAGTTGGTCCTGAATTCTATGAAAAGTAGGCCTGTGGTCAGGTTCTTGAGCCCAGCATTGGGTCATTAAATTCCACCTAAATATATGGGGAAAGATGGGAAAGTAAATAGCAATTGGATATAATTACTGATAACCCAGGTAAGGTCATTTTAGAAAGGAAAGAATCTGAGTTATTGCCAGTTTTCCTTAATTAATATAAATTAACCATAACAAAGGCTTTGGTTTCTTATTTAAGAGTGGCTTTTAACATTACTATGTTTATTAGATAACATCTTTCTTTTGAAAAGCTGACATTATTTTAACAGTTATTATTCCAAATAAATAGATGGATAAGTAGATGGTGGGAAAATGTCTACTCAACACTCAGCTACTCAAGGTGAAGGTCTCCTGTGAGGGTGATCTGGCTTCAACATCTACCACCCACTGATCACCAGGGTTGATTCAGCTGATGTCTGGCAATACAGGTGTCCCTTTCCTCCAGTGTTCCATGTGTAACCCTCCTCAAGTTGAAAACTTGGTTGAAGAGGATGACCTTCACTGATAGAAGAGGACCATTCTTTAATCAAGGGTGTTCAAGTAGCTCTCTAAGCTCTCAAGGTAAAGGTCTCACCTGCACTGTTAGTCTTATAGTCAATCATAATGTATCAACACATAAAGAAACTAATAGCTATAAAAATTGTTGAAGAGGCTGACATTTAAAAGATTTATTCCATTCCACACAGATATTTAGTGACAGAACCAGAAGCAGCAATCAGATTTGATGCCAGTGTTTTACTGTTCATTATACAGTCAGGTTGCGTTCCCTAGACATTCACAGCTGGTTGATTAAACATTATCTTTTCCTTAATGGTTGTCCAAGAAATATCTGTGCAGCACTCTTAAGTAGTATTCATTCATTCACTCAGCAAAGATTTTGGACACTTATTTTATACCAGCAGTATATCAGGAGCTAGGGACATGGCCATGTGACTCTTGTCCTCACAGATGATATATACAGTAATTATAAGAGAAAACAAAATTCATCATACCTCAACTCATATAAGCAGAAAAATTGTATTTTATATTGTTTATTATTAACTAGGTCTTTTTCAGAGTCCCTACCTAGCATAAGAAACTTCATTTAGTACAATGTTGTTTATAACTTAGTCCCACTATTTTAAACAATCTTTTTAAGTAATATTCAATCTTTTCTGGATAATGACCCAACCTCTCTTATTTTCAGGCCATCCCCACTCCCTCTGCCTTCCTTTCTAAGGTAGTGTCAGGATATATGTTGAGTACGAGGCTTATGTGACTTCTAGAGGCATGGCGAAGAATCCTTTGAACCCCACTATGCCCTCCAGATCTTTGCTAGTTTCAGTGGCTAATCCAGAATTCAATAAGGAGTGACTGATCTGATCCAGCCTAGGCATCAGCCCCCATTGGCAATCTGTGAATTATTTACCTATTCTTTTGATGTTTCCCCACTAAAGTGGTCCACCCTTGTCTCTCTCTAGCTGTAGGATTCTCAGATGCTATCAAGCCCTGTAGATGCTCTCAAGGCCCATTCCTGTTTCTGCTGTAGGCCCGCAGGGTGCTACTTGGCAGAATCTCTAGCTCTCAACAAAATGTTCACCCCACATAGGAAACAAAGGAAGTTTGGAAGCATAAGCTAGACCTTTCTGTCTGGACAAGACTTTCTACCTTCTTGACAATGCTGGGTCTCCCATGTCAAAGTGAGGGTCCTCCACTCAATGATCTCTTTGTATTTCTCCCTAACTAGGGGTGACTGAGCAGTTGGCTTTGGTGGTACCCATCTCTTCTAGTTGAAGCCTACAGGGGAGGTTTCCAAACCCAGATATCCAGTATCTTCACCCTCCTACCTCTATCAAGTTCTCTTCTTTCTTCACTTCCCCAGGGCTTGGAAGGAATGAGGGCTCTACTCACTATCTTTTTTAATTTGACTATCCTTATATAAAATTGTATGTTTCTATACAGACAATTAAAACCTAGTACTTAAAACATTAACAAGGAGCTAAAGGACTTTAGATGCTCTCTATATTCCAGGCCTGGTTTTCAAGCCTACTGACTTATTATAAGCAAGTACTTGCTCTCTTTTTTTACTTTCTGGAGCTATATGGCAGATCAGGATCAGGGAGAGAGAATTGATAAAGAAACAGATTGGGAGGTACTTAAAATATTAGTACTACCATATGAGTAAATATACAATTACAAATTATAAGTTCTTTGCAGAGTAATAAAGAAAACAAACACGAGTTCTAGTAAGACATGAAACAGTTTTGGAAAGTTGCTTACAGAAGGCCCCTCTGCAGAGGTGACATTTAAGCCAAAGAACTTTGTAAGAAAATAAGATACTAGTCATGGGAATAGGGTGTGGATGGGAGTCTGGGAACTACAAGCGGGGAAAGCATGTGTAAAGTCCTAAATTTGGAAAGAGCTTGGCACATTTTAGAACCTGAAAGAAAGCCAGTGTCGCTGAAGTGCGATCATTGAGGGGAAAGGATGAGATGAGATCAGAGGAGGGAAGCGAGATCATGCAGGTCTCACAGGGCAGGCAAGGAGTTGGATTTTACAACACTACAAGGGGAAGCTTTTCAAGATTTTTAAGCAGGCATAATCTTTACATTTTTTAAGGGTAACTCTAGCAGATATGTGGACAATAAATCATAAAGGGGCAGGTTGGAAGCTATTAAAGAAGACTAGATGAGAGATAATGATGGTGTGGACTGAGGTAATGCCTGTGGAGCTAGAACAAGATTATAATCACTAGGTAACGATGGCCCAGAAATCATTATAGGTATTGTATTTAAAATAGCTAGTATCCATTTGGGGAATTATAATGCAATCTCCATTCCATTATAATGTGGCATACAAACTCCACTTCCATTTATTTCGTTTCCTGACAAGCACCTCAGGTCAGAGTTGGTACACCATATCAGAATAAATGGTATCAAGGAAAACCAATATTGGACTGTTTCAATGTATTGATCTGATGACTTCACATGTATTACAAGCAATTTACATAATGGGTATATAGTGCCAAGCTTGGCTCTTTTTTTAAAAATTAGAATCATATCTGAGAAATAACCAAAAGACAACCTAACCTTTCACATATTTCTCTATAACCTGTGCTCTTTAGAAATGGAGATGATACGAAGATGCCAATGAAGGATCATTAGACTTTGAAATGAGATATTATAAAAGATGTTAAATCACAGAATTTAAAAAATAGAGTTTTGATGATTAATCTAACAGTTGTCCTCAGAGTTGAGAGGAAAAAGTGAAGAATTACAATTCTCCACAGGAAGCATTTTATTTTTGAAAATAAAGCTGTGATTCAAAAATATTGCCAAGGCACAGACAGAATCTCTCAAGGTTGGTCATATTTCAATTAGGAGGTTTTTACAGTTGTCCCTCCTTATCAGTTTTTCTTTCTATGGTTTCAGTTAGTTGAGGTTAACCATGGTCCGAAAATATTAAAAGGAAAATTCCAGAAATGAACAGTTCATAAGTTTTAAATTGTATGCCATTCTGAGTAGTGTAATGAAACATGAAACTGAGACATGAAACTATCCCTTTGTCCAGCATATCTATGCTGTATATGTTACCTACCCATTATTTGACTAGGTTGTCAGACCAAGAAAACATAGTGTATATAAGGTTGGGTATTGATATGACTTGGCCCTGTGTCCCCACCCAAATCTCATGTAGAATTGTATCACCAGTGTTGGAGGAGGGGCCTGGTGGGAGGTGATTGAATCATGGGGGCAGATTTCCACCTTGATGCTTTGGTGATAGAGTTCTTATGAGATTTGGTTGTTTAAAAGTGTATCACCTCCTTGTTTCTTCCTCTTGCTCCCTCTCTTCCTCCTGTTCTGGCCATGGGAAAGACTGTGCCTGCTTCCCCTTTACCCTCTGCCATGACTGTAAGCTTCCTGAGGCCTCCTGAGCCGTGCTTCCTGTAGAGCCTGTGGAACCATGAGCCAATTAAACCTCTTTTCTTTATAAATTACCCAGTTCTCCTTATAAATTACCCAGTTTCTTTAGAAATTACCCAGTTTCTTTATAAGTTACCAGTTTCTGATAGTAGTGTGAGAACGAACTAATACAGGTATTATTCTTGGCTTCAGACATCCACCGGGGGCCTTGGGACATACCTTCCACAAAAAAGGGCCATTGCCATACTTATTTATAACCTGCTTTATTCTGCAAAAAAATCAAGATACTTAGTGAGATTATTTAGAAGGAGAGAAAGAAAAAGAAGAAGGAAGAGGAGGCCCGGGAAGAGGAAGGCGGGGGAAAAAGAAACCATCCTTCCAGCTGCCACTTAGCCACTTGCACATCCCCCACTCATTCTACCTCCAAAAGTTCAGACTCTTGTTTAATCTATGAAATCCACTTAAGCAGAAATTCCTATTTTTTTCATTTGTGGAGGCTTAAATTTACATTTAATCCAATCATTACTCTGTACTTAATTTTCTGATGACAAACAAATTTGACCTGTTAATATATAAAACCTTTCTGTTCCACCATGTAGAGACAAACGACGACTAAGAAAAGAGGAGCTGTATAAGCAATAGTCATCTAAAAGTAAAGAATAAAACTTGTGTTCTCAAATAGCAATAAACTGGCAATGGAATGAAATGAAGAGGGTTTTAAGAATCCTAAATGTATTTCTTATATCTTGTAAGTAAATTAACAGTGAAACCTATAGCCTTGGCACAGAGCATCTTCCCTTACAAATATGTCCTTGTCACCATTCTATATCATGCAGTGTATACTTGCACCAAGTTATAGTTACAAATATTCAAGCATATTACTCTAAACAAATTTGCAGGTCCTTCAAGTTTGTTAAAATTTACCTGGGCTGGGTGTTTTGGCTCCAGAAAAATACTCATTATACTTGAAGTATCTCATTTGGCTAAGTAGAGGTTCCAATTCCTCCACTCACCATGCAAACCCTTTACAACTCTTCTCAAGTTTTTTTTTTTTTTCAAAATAGCACAGGACTCATTAGCTATATCCAATGTTAGCCTCTAAATTCACAAAGCAATTGAACTTCAATACATGAAAACGTCATAGTATTTTTCAGTATGAAAGGGAAAAGTTTCTACAGGTATTTAAACAAAGTACATAAAATACAGACTTCAAGATTTTCCTTACTCGTTATACCTAATCCTGGAGAGATCCAATTAGTATCTAGGTGTACATATTTTTTTAAGATGTAAAAATAACATGGTGAACCTCTGTGTTCTCCCACGGTTGCCTCCCACACCTGAGGGACTCTCCAGTAATTCCAGTTGCCACTGTGATATATCTGTTATAAAACCCCAGAAAGTTCTCACTTGAAGTAGATTGCCCTTTGATCTCATTTCTTCTCAGGAGTGGTGTGGTTGTTGTGCAAACTAAAAACTGAAGAGAATCCTGATGGCTGGGCTTTCTATCGTACATCTCAGGCTATGGAGAGAAGGGCGGGAATGCTCTGAACCTGGCATTCCATTAATAGCTGAGTACAGCATAGCTATCTATGGGCTCACCTGACCGGGAGTGCATCCAGGTGCTGAGTATTTAAGCAGTAAATGGAAGGTGTAGCAGGGCTCAGTGCAGACTTTCAAACCCCTAAGCTGGGCCTGTGATCTCAGAAAACTGCTTCAAATAAATATCAGTTCCCTCTGTACTCTAAGGAGAGTAGTTAATCTTTATCATGACAACTTAAGGCCATGGCCAGATTGAATGGTATTGCTGAGATCTCCATTTCCTAGCCTAGCTTGTTTTCCTGGTTGGCAATGGATCTTTAACCCTTCCCAGGGCTTGTCAGAGTCCTGCAGCACTTGGAGGGTTTGATGCATGGCTTATTTTTATTAATGATGTTCAAATGAACTTCAGAACCACCAATGGAAAATTTTCATTTCAAATAAACTATATTTTTATTAAAACAATGGCAATCCAATCAATAAATTGTTCAAGATAAAACTGTATAGAATATTATATTTTTCCACTCATAATCAGGAATACTTTTCTAGCACTCCTTCCTCCTTCTAGTTGCATTTTTTATACCTTTAGATAGAGCAAAGTTCAATTTGTCTAGATTTTTCTGCTCCACAATACAGTAATTTGTTATTAACCTCCCTGCCCCAAACAAAATAATCAAACACACCAGTCAAAACTGATAGTTTAGTGATCAATTTCAAAGCTGCCTATCCAAAAATATTGCATGATTGTGATGAGGCACATTAACCCTTGGGGAGAGAGTGGCATAAGCCAGATAACATTCTAACAGCACGAGGAAAATTTTGTGCAACTGAAATTCTGGCAAAAATTTCTGAGTGTTTTACAGACATGTAAGAGATGCAAAACAGTGATTAGTTTGTAAATATTTAATTAAAATTTATTTTGTATTTAGGTATCTTGGGCTTTTTTCTTAAGCCCTACATGAAAGGTTTTCAAATTCTGTATAATTTCTTATCCTTAATTTATATAATTTTTCCTCATTTCCCCCCAAAATGATTATGAATCATTTTTTATGCACTACTATCAAATTTGGTCAGATGTGTGTGTATCTGATCTCCCTGTAACTATCCTAGAGACTATTAAGCTAAATCAGAAACAAGCAGTAATTCCAATCTTCTTCTAGCTGAAAGATTTAAATAATACAAAAACATTCACCAGTAGAACATCTAACCAAGGTGCCCAGCTCTTAATCATCTTTTGGCTCAAGTCTGAATAATCCTCTAAATAACACAGCATAGTCAAGGCAGTACAACCATGGTGTGCATCCGCATACTGCTAATTCCTTTTGCACTTGCCTGTACCACACAGTTTAGCACTTTATTACATGTTGGCTTGGCATCCAACTGCTCTGTGTGGGTGTCTTTTCATTCAAAACACATTCTGAGATGCTGAAGAGCTGTGTCCCTGGTTTAAACACCTCTGTAATCCATACAATCCTTGGCATGCTATGGTGCACATAAAGAGTTCATACTTATTTGCTCTTTTAGAAAGTTCTTGGGTAAGACAATTCTTGGAAAAAGTTGTCAAGACTTAATATTTCTGCTGAGACTTTCCACAAGGAGGCAGATTAATACTCAGAATAAAAACTTTTTTCTTTATAATTTGACTAAAATTCACTCACTCTTCTGAGAAATCACTATTAGAATTCAATAATGGCCAGGATTCACTAAAGTTACAATACTTAGTCATGTTTTTGTTATGTTCATAAACAGGTCACAACCTGTATAATTTTTAGTAATACTATTTCTTATTAGTCAATGTCAGCTATATCAACAAAGGCAACCCAACTTTTTTTTTTTTTTTTTTTTTTTTTGAGGCGGAGTCTTGCTCTGTCGCTCAGGCTGGAGTGCAGTGGCGCGATCTCGGCTCACTGCAAGCTCTGCCTCCCAGGTTCACGCCATTCTCCTGCCTCAGCCTCCCGAGTAGCTGGGACTACAGGCGCCCACCACCACGCCCAGCTAATTTTTTGTATTTTTAGTAGAGATGGGGTTTCACTGTATTAGCCAGGATGGTCTCGATCTCCTGACCTCGTGACCCACCCGCCTCAGCCTCCCAAAGTGCTGGGATTACAGGCATGAGCCACCGCACCCAGCCGCAATCCAACTTTTTAACAATATATTCCCATTTAGTATAATATTTTAATATGTAGATTAAGATACTAGTCAAATCATATCTCCCAAAATAAAAGGTATATGTGTGTGTATACTCTCTCTCTCTCTCTCTCACACACACACACACACACACAGACACACGGAGTGCTTTTATTAGAATTCACTTAACCAGAAGTATTTTACTTAACCAGAAGTATTTTACTCTCCAAAATTTTGTTTCTCAGTGAAATATTATGTGTATATACAAATAAAAAGAAACCATAATATATTCACAAATTGACACAATGAATTGATATTTTATGTGGGGTATACAATATTTAAGTTCCAGTTTTTACTTTAACAATTTAACAAACTATATCAAGAGGCCTAAGATTGTATGTGCACATTGTATGTTTTTGTTTGGGGGATACATATGTTAACATAATTAACTTACAGATCATCAGGACAATTTCTTGGTGGCTCCAGTCTCCCTCCTGTTTGCACATAGTTTAAAACATCAAGGTTGGAATGAGCTGGATAAGGCTGATGACCAAGAGTTAAAATCTCCCAAATCAGAATTCCAAAAGACCTAAGAATAGTAGAGGGTTTGCTTTAATTATACTTATTACAAACACCAGGTTTACAGTAGTTTCTCCAACAACATTTTTCCTAGGGCTAGCAGGGTCTACTTTGTCAGTGTATTATTGGCCTCATAAAAGGCAAACGGGAGATATAAAAGCAGGCTGACAGGCCGGGCGCGGTGGCTCACGCTTGTAATCCCAGCACTTTGGGAGGCCAAGGCAGGCGGATCACAAGGTCAGGAGATCGAGACCATGGTGAAACCCCGTCTCTACTAAAAATACAAAAAATTAGCCTGGCGTAGTGGCGGGCACCTGTAGTCCCAGCTACTCGGAGAGGCTGAGGCAGGAGAATGGCGTGAACCCGGGAGGCGGAGCTTGCAGTGAGCCGAGATTGCGCCACTGCACTCCAGCCTGGGTGACAGAGCAAGACTCCATCTTAAAAAAAAACAAAAAAACAAACAAACAAAAAAAGCAGGCTTACAAGAAAAAGTAGAACAAAACACTGCGTATGAGCAAATACTTCAAAGGTGATAGGAAGGCTTGGAGGAGGCACACATGTGCACACACAGACACAGACTCATATGCATGCTCACATGCATGCACATCCACGTGCATATACAGATATGCACACACAGAAACAGACACACATGCACATGTATGCACACACAGAAACACGTGTACACAGACACATACATGCAAACATACATACATGTATACACACTCATACTCTGTTTCTCCCCCTGACTGAATCCCCACTGTAGGCCTCCATTATCTAAGAATTGCAAAGCATTGACATGCAGACACACCTAAGGGTGAGCACAAAAACATTTCAGCATTTTCCTCCCAAGTTTGCAGGGGATAAAGTGCCAGTAAACATTGAGAGGGAAGGCATGAATAAAAATTGGCAGCACTGAGAAATTTTATCTCATTCGTAATTTTGCCTAGGCCCAGTCCAACTTAAAAGTCATTGAACAAACTTTTACATTTTGAGCTGTTCTATTCAGAAGTTGGAGTCAACAAACAAAAATAAGGGGTGTTATTCGAATAATAAAGGGATGTCCAAATCTCCCCAGTGTCCTAATCTTTTAGTGTCCTAATCTTTTAGGACACTTTTAAATCCATGATTTAAAGTTTACTGATAAATTAATGACCAAACATTCCCCAATAGTAGGCATTTGGGCACACACTTGGACATTAATTCCTAAGTACCAATTCCTATTAGTCATAGGCTTTTACATCTTTGGAATGTAATAAAATATTTGAATGAAATGTATCTATTTCATAACAAAACTGATTCAGGGAGGAGCATAAACTGCTGAGACCCAGGAATAGTCCCACCTTGACCACCAACTCTCACTTTAGCTTGAGGCAAATTACTTAATCTCTCTGGTCTTCTGTTTTCTCACATTAAAAAAGCAAGATTAGACGTCCTTTTAAAATCCCCTCTAATGTTTGATGATTCTGTCAGCATTACTCTGTGTCCCGTTAAACTTACCATACATCAGATTGAGTAGTGAAGATTCCATCCATCAAACTTTCTGGAGCCATCCACCGAACAGGGAGCAGGCCTTCCCCTCTCTTTCTGTAGTAATCATTTTTATAGATGTCTCTGGCGAGTCCAAAGTCTCCAATCTTCACTATCCGTGGACTGGTATAGTCTTTCACGGAAACAAGGCAATTTCGAGCTGCCAGATCCCTATGGCAGAAGTTATATTTAATAATAATAATAACAACAACAATAAAGTTCTAGAAATCAAACAAGTAGCCCTAGTAGGTCTGTAAAAAAGAGAAACTATTTTTTTTTTTTTTTTACTTTAAGTTCTGGAATACATGTGCTGAACATGAAGTTTGTTACATAGGTATACATGTGCCATAGTGGTTTGCTGCACCTATCCACCTGTCATCTAGATTTTAAGCCCTGCCTGCATTAGGTATTTCTCCTAATGCTCTCCCTTCCCTTGCCCCCGACCCCAGACAGGCCCTGGTGTATGATGTTCCCCTCCCTGTGTCCATGTGTTCTCATTGTTCAACTCCCACTTATGAGTGAGAACCTGCTTTGGTTTTCTGTTTCTGTGTCAGTTTGCTGAGGATAATCGTTTCCAGCTTCATCCATGTTCCTACAAAGGACATGAACTCATTCTTTTTTATGGCTGCATAGTATTCCACGGTGTATATGTGCCACATTTTCTTTACCCAGTCTATCATTGGTGGGCATTGGCGTTGGTTCCAAGTCTTTGCTATTGAAAATAGTGATGCAATAAACATACGTGTGCATGTGTCTTTACAGCAGAATGATTTATAAGAGAGACTTTTAATAGAAATTATTGCTAGTTTGAAGGAATTAAAATGTTTAATTATCTTGTGTGCTTTACCTGCACTACAGGTGATTATTGTGCCAATATCAGTAATAACCCCGTATCCAGAAAAGAATTGTACCTGTGAATGAAATGCATCTGCTCCAAGTAGACACAGCCTTTTGAAACATCTACACACAGGTCTACGAGGTCAATCAAGGTGAGTAAAGGACCATAATACTGTAAGAAATGAAGGAAAAATGACAGGTAGTTATCTAGTTTGCATGAAATATATACATATAGGTGTGAATATAAGTGGATATATGTATATGCATATGCATGTATGTATCTGATGCTTTAAAGGGATTTTTAGTTATGATTATAAGAATTCAAACAAAGAGGAAAACAAATTTATGTGTTTTCCATGCAAATATACATAAAAAACGATAGCTATGTTTGGTAAGTAGAGGCAATATGGAATCTTTATTGGAAAGACCTCCAGGTGTCAGGTCAGACAGATTGAGATGTGAAACCTAGTTCTGCTATTTACTAGTTGTGTGAACTTGCTTAAGTTACTTAACTCACTAAGCAAATTTCTCATGTGTAAAATGGGCAATAATACTGACCTTGCAAAATTCAAGTAAGTTACATATATGGCTGGTCGATAACAGGCGTTTAATAAATAGTTGCTGCTCTCATAAGTAGTCAAAATGATCATTTAAGTGCTAGCTGGTTTAATTATTGACCCAATGGCACTCTGTCTTGCCAGTCATGACAATGGGCTTGTTTCTCATATGAGCCCCATGTAAATTGTTAGCAATACCCTATTTCAAAGTTTCAAATTACTCCTCTCATCTAAGAGAGTGAGTACAAACATACACTTGAGCCTGTACTGGTTGCAATGATTTCTACATGAAAAAAAGCCAGTTGAAGTTTTTATTAGTACCATATTGGGAAAATTCAAAGTTCCTGCCCTGAAGCTATATTACATTGTCTGTCCCTTTCCATTGCCCTGCAATTACCCTGGTTCAAGCTTTCGTCATCCCTCATCTGATGCATTCAAAAATTTCCCATGTCTCCAGCCTCCTGTGCTTTTTCATTAGCTTGCTTTGTTGTGACCCCCTTCCTGTAGAGTCTATTATGAATTCCTGAGCACAGCCTCCACAGCACCCCCAGGCTGCACCAGCCTCTCTACAATTCTATTAATTTCCTACTGTTTCTCCTCTCTCAATCTGTGCTTCCATTACGCTGGTCCTATTGCAGTTCCTTATACCTACTCTGCATTTCTCAGCCTCTCTTCTTTATTCCTGCTATCATTTTTTCCCCTGGAATGTCCTCCTGTTTCTTGATTTCCATCCACAGCCTTAGCTGAGTATCTCAAATGATTCCCAACCTCCAAGTCCCTCAATTCCTTAAAAAACAAATGTTCTTAAGTGGTGTTCTCCCTACCTCCCCTGACATGTTTATCTCTTGCCCCCCAACTAGGAATAATCCTGATGTTCTGGGGCTCACTATTGCCATGGTTCTGCTCAGCCACACCTAGGGCTAATAACTAGGATCTGACCTTATTCTCAAATCAATCTCCTCCAACCTTATTCAGGGCCATTATCACGGTCCATATCTGAGTCCCTGCTGGATGTCTTGAATGGTTCACTGGTTCCTGTGTAAATGGAACCCTGCTCTGCTGTTGGCAAAACCTACTCTACCTGTGAAGACTTTCTCTAGGTCTAGGATCCCACTCCCTAATTTCAGTCTGGTGGCTAGTGCCCTGTTCCCTGCTGACAGATTTTCATAATGCTGCCTGCCTGCTTGGATCTCTGACTACTCTCTCCTTCTGATATACCATGTATCAACCTGTTGGGATACCTCATCACTGCATGTTGGGTTTCCTTGACTCTAGATGCTACTCTGGACTACCACCTGTCATCTCTTGTTAAACCCTTCAGACATATTAAACTTTGATCTCAATCTATCCCTAGTCAAAGCCTTTCATAACTCAGTGGGGAAGTATAGTTCAGCTACTGTTCTACCTCCTGCTTTGGTTGTGCCTGAATCAGAAGACCTCTTCCATGAAGCCCTCTCAGCTTTCCTCAGTTGGAAATCGCTCCTTCCTCTGGGCTTCTGCAGTATATTCTCCACTGCACTCTAATGAGTCTACCTACTTCCTACTTTAAGTGGATTATTTAGGTATCTGTAGACTTGTGTCTGTAGACTTACAACCCTACCATGTAGCAAGTTCCTTGAGTGCAAGAACTACATCCTTTACCGTTTTATAGTAAACACACAGCAAAAATTTGGTGAATTGAATGTTATCTGGAAGGCAGTACATTTACTACATATTCGTATTACTTTGACAGTTTTTTGTTTGTTTGTTTCACTTTTTTTCTATCTTAATACAATCCTTTTAACAAAAGTTAAGGCCAGGTGTGGTATCACATGCCTGTAATCCCAGGACTGTGGGAGGCCAAGGCAGGCAGATTACTTGAGGTCAGGAGTTCGAGACCAGCCTGGCCAACATGGTGAAACCTTGTCTCTACTACAAAAAATATACAAAAATTAGCTGGGCATGGTGGCATATGTCTGTAGTCCCAACTACTCAGGAGGCTGAGGCAGGAGAATTACTTGAACCTGGGAGGCAGAGGTTGCAGTGAGCCAAGATCATGCCACTGCACTTCAACCTGGGCCACAGAGCAAGACTCTGTCAAAAAAAAAAAAAAGTTAAAAGGAGACTTAGGAAGCTTTTGATTCAATATTCCATTTTGTAGATAAAGAAACTGAGTCCTCAAAGCAAAGGACTAGACTAAGCTTTCTGGGCCTAATTGCAGTCAATTCTTAGGCATTCAACCCAGTAAAATAGTCCTAGAATGCAGGGAGAGAGAGAAAAAGGCTTCTGCTGGTTCTTCTGATATGGTGCCTCTGAGCACTCCATGTGGGGAGAGGCTGACCTCAAAAGAACTCAGCACGAGGGAGAGTAGCGTTTGTGATGGCTGCCATAGGCCTCAGGCCTTCATTCTGCCTTCAGCACCTAACGATGTCTCTATGGTTGCAGCGAAGGAGACGAAGCCCTGGAAGCTGTTTTTGGCAGCCACCAGGAAAGGCTGCGGAACAGCTGAAGTGCATGTGAGAACCAATCTTTATAAGCATTAGGATCCTGGGTGAATCAAAATGATTTGGAAAAAGTAGATCCATGTTTTTTTTTTCAGTCCATCCTTTTTCATCCTCTCTTCACTTTTCATACCCCCAGCCCTACCACAAAACAAGACAAATCTACAAATAAAATGTATTGTTTAAGATGAGGGATTGAATGTGTGCATTTTTAGTTCTGCTCTCTCCCCAAACCTTGCTAACATGGCAGTATAGCGAAAATTTTCATAATTTCACAAGGGCAAATCAACTGTCATGAGAACTGACATGGTAGACAAAGCATTCTGGAAGAGGGAAAGCAGATGGAGGAGTGGTAATTTAGCAGAGCCAAGAGAGATGAAAGCTGACTGCCTACAGAAAGAAAAGGCAAGAATTGAGCTGTTTTTCACTATGGAAGCTCATAGTCTCCAGAATGGTAGGCAGCAGGTATCCCTGAATACAGGGACAAGGAGAAGGACTGAAAGCAAAAAGAACGTTTAGGTTATTTAAGGCCTAACCAAATCATAGATTCTTCTACCATAGATGAAGGCTTTTGTCTATAGAAAACAAACAAATAAAAACAACAGAAACCTGAACCAGAACACTCCAAGTTCAGAGATACTACCAGTCACACTGAGGCACTGTACTGAAATGGAGAGAATTAAAATTAAATGAGAGTCCACATACTGAGCCTTGAGACCTCCAGCCACTTCTAAACGCTCTGAGTTGACGCATCAGGCATTTATTGTCCAGAGGAGAAATGACCAATTTCCTCCCTGGTTAAACTGGCATATGTCAGGGAAGAGATTCAGTTATTGACATTGGAGGACCCCCCAGTGGAAGAGCAGGGTCCCACCTAACGCCAAAAGGAAGCTTCCTTGGACACATAGGTTCCCATCATTTTGTTAGCCCTCACAATTAAATATGAAACCAGCCAAGAATACTAAACATTTGAGAAAGATTCTCACATTGAATCAGATTCCAAAACAAAGAGGAAGAAGGAAGCCAAGACAATGCAGGAAGCAAATTAACACTTTTTGAAAAGCATAATTAATACCCTAAAAGATCAGTAAAATTTTGCATCTATAAACAAAACCAGAATATTATTTTAAAAAGCAGTCAAAATACAAGAACAAGTCTGTGAAAAATTAAAATATGTTAACAAAAATTTTTAATTCTACAAAAAGATTAGAGGACAAAGTTGAGGAAGTCTATCACAATAGAAAGCAAAATGACAAAAGCTAGAAAATAGGAGAGAGCAGCTAACAGAATGAGAAGATGAAACAAAGCAGTCCGTTATAACAGGATTTCTAGAACAAAGAAATAGAGGGAATAAGGAATTCTATTCATTATCAAAGAGACAATGAAAAAAAATCCTGGAACTGAAGGGAATGATTAGCAAAGCAACTGTTACTTTACTATGAGTAAAGAGTACCACAGAT
Source organism: Hylobates moloch (assembly GCF_009828535.3). Lineage (NCBI taxonomy): Eukaryota > Metazoa > Chordata > Mammalia > Primates > Hylobatidae > Hylobates > Hylobates moloch. The sequence continues at coordinate 135,086,026 of NW_026652277.1, forward strand.
AAAATTTTCCTCAAATTTTTGAAGGGGAGGAGGCAAAAAACAGACCACTGATAATAAGTTCAGGAATCAGCCTCTGCCCGGCCACCCATCGTCTGGGAAGTGAGGAGCGCCTCTGCCCGGCCGCCCCATCTGGGAAGTGAGGAGCGCCTCTGCCCGGCCGCCCTGTCTGGGAAGAAGTGAGGAGCACCTCTGCCCGGCCGCCCGATCTGGGAAGAAGTGAGGAGCGTCTCTGCCTGGCCGCCCCGTCTGGGAAGTGAGGAGCGCCTCTGCCCGGCCGCCCCGTCTGGGATGTGGGGAGCGCCTCTGCCCGACCGCCCCGTCTGGGAGGTCTACCACGGAGGCCAGAAGCAATGTGGGGGCTGGACGTGCTGGCTCACGCCTGTGGTCCTGGCACTCTGGGGGGCCGAAGCGGGTTGATCACTTCAGGCTAGGAGTTCGAGACCAGCCTGGCCAACATGGCGAAACATATGAAAAATACAACAGACAAACCAACCAACCAACTCAGTGACAACAAAACAGGTCTACCCTGGAGTCATACTCTAATTTTTTCTCTTTTCCTCCCTTTCTGATCCTTTATCCCACTTTCTTTTTCTTCCTCTTCCTTCTCCTTCTTCTTTGTCAAATAGAGGATTGAGTTATTATCACTGATCCATATAAAGTCCCTCTCTCATTTATTTTAATTCCCACCCCCCATTTCTATTCCCCGACTTCCCATGTGCAACATTCCTAATATGTTTGGTATGCATCTTTTTGTTTGTATGTATTTTTAGAAAATGTTTATTGTTTTTGTGTGCAAAAAAAAATTAAAAAAAAAAAGAATTCTTATTGGCAATTGTAGAAGCGAGGAAAGAAAGATGTAGTGGCTTTATCTGTTAAATAAAGAGTTTTCAACCTAAAAGTCCAACCAAATTATCAACCAAGTGTGAGGGAAGAATAAAGGACGTTTTCTCAAAAATTAAAAAAAAAAAAGCCGATTTTTGCTGCACATGCATACTTTCTCTTTTCTAAAACAAACAAAAAGTCATGAGATACATGGAAAAAGTCCCACATGGACAAGAGTTGAGGAAGATTCCCAGGTTGAATGTGAAGGAAACCCTACAACAGCAGCTGTGCAGCTAGCCTAGAGCACAAGCATCCACACTGCTTCCAGGAAGGAAGTGTCCAAGAAAAAATTAAGTACTAGATTATCTGATATTGTTAGCCATATTGAGAAAAGTGTTACAGTTCAGTTGAGGAGTTTACGTACATAAAAACTAAAATGAAAACGAGATATTTATTAAACTAGCCTGAGAAAAAAACTTACAATAATAACATTTGGATAATTCAGCTCCAAAAATAATAATAATAACTAAATAGTTCTAATAACGCAAACCTGGAAGGATGATTTATCTGCAAATTGTGATAACTGTCAGAGGATGAGGCAAGCAAAGTTTTCCTGTGTGTAGTGTAGTGAGGGATGGACAGGTATATTACGAGGAAGTCTAAGAGAGTTAAATCATCATCTTCCATAGTGGGCAATCAATTTACCCCAAATTGAAAAATCAACACGTGTCAGTATGAGCAGACTATTTAGGAACTTGGCAGTAAATAACAGACGATACGTGCGGGCCTGAGAGCTGGGAATGAGGCAGTGCACAGGGCTCCTGTTTTTCACTATATGCTTTGTCACACATTTTAATTTTTTAGCCATATGATGTTTATTTTGATATAAAAAAGTTTTTAATCCACCAGATTTAAACTTCGGTGACTTGTCTTATCTCACGTGTTCTCATCTAAGGTATAAGGTAGATTCCTGCAGGTAGTCACCCCCAGTCCTGTCCACCATTCCACAGTATTTCCAGGGTTCATAATGTGCTATGCACTGCTCCAGGCACTGGGGATACAAGAAAAGGACTGCGGCTGCGTTTTGCAGGCAGAGCTTGTTAGCATGGATGTAGGGAAAGAGAAAGCAAGGAACTAGATGGGTGGAGTAGAAGAGGACGTACGAAATCAAGAGCTCTGTTTGGGGCAAAATATGTTTCAGATGCCTACTAAAATCCAAATAGATATGTCAACTAGAGAGGGACATACAAGTCTGGTACTCAGTAAAGACATCCAGACTGGAAATATAATTTGGGACAGACAGGCATATAGATGAAGTACAGAGATATGCATTTCCAACTCCACACGATCCCTGTGCTCCAGAAAAACATGATTCTGGCAATGAGGGTCATGTTCTCCCATTAAATACTAAAAACAGGTTCGGGCTCACATAACCAGAAAAATGCCAGAATGTTAGCCCAGGGTTCTGATTGTCAAAATCTAATGTGAAGGAAATAGAATAATTCTTTCCATATAAGTCTTCTAAGGTTTTACCACTGCAGCCTATTAAATTTAAAGAAAATTAGTAGGGAATTACAGGGCATTTGCATTATGAAACCAATATTATGGATCCCAACTGCCTACCGTTGCCATCCGGGCTTTACGCAAATAAGTAAGAAGGTCTCCTCCTTCCATCAGTTCCAGGATAATGTATTGGGGTTCATTTAGCAGACAAACTCCAAGCTGCTTCAGAATGTTGGGATGATTAAATTTGCTGAAAGGTGGAAAGACACAGGCTGGATGATACAACAGAAGCAGGAGTCCTAGCTGAGGGTCTTTATGGAGTACAGCAATTCTTTATCAATAGTTTCCTTCAAAAGCCCTGAATTAGTGTCTCTAACACTTCCTTTTCCAACTATTGGTCTTTGTGCTTACCTTAAGGAGGTAATATGGCAACCCCTAGTGGCCATGAGTACGGATAAAATAGGTTGGTTTTTAGAAGGAATAACATTTGTATTAAGCATATTTTGGAAAAGAAAGTAATTTTGACTAGTAGCGTCCTTGAAAAGATATTTAAAAACATTGGGTTTTTGGTCATTACAGGTATGAAATATATCCTCTCCCTTTCAGGAAAACAGCTCAGAAATGCAGGTTTGGCTACACAGTTTTCTCAAGACATCAAACCGAGTAAGTCCCAACCTAATAATTGGAACCCACAGCTTGAGACCCAATCAACCACTGCCTCAAGTCTTCCCATTAAGATGTGCTTGAGCAGTTTTTATGACCACAAACTCAAACTTGTAGACAAGTTTACTAAGACAAAGGATATTTTCACTGACATTATAGCATTTGAGAGAACTCCCTCTTACTGGGTATACTTGACCATTATCACACATTTAGATGAATACAAGCGTGTCAAAAGCCAAACAGCTTCAGAATTCATTGCAAAACATGCTCCTTATTGAAGATAAAAGAAAGGAGAACGTTTTGCTTGAGGAGTGCCTGTACCCAGGCTCAGAAGATTGGCTTCTATAGACTACTTGCTCTGCAGGCGTAGTTCCATTTAAACGTTTCAACCACGTTGTTTTAGGTATGATCTGTTATGTCAGGTCATTTTGGGTGTTAAAAATAAGTCAAGCAGACTTAAAACTTCTTACCCATACCAAGAGAAAATTATTTCAGAGCTACCTCATCAGATGTGCCTCCTTCAGGAATTCAATCTTCTCCTGGTCTGTGGAACCCTTCTTCAAAGTCTATACAACATAAAAACAAGTCAGGAATCAGTATAGCAGACATTTCTGTGAGCTCAGTGGGTTAATGGAGATTGTTCTGTTTGTTTTGTAATATCTACCCTGAAAGCTGGAAACAGATCGTAGATAAAGCATGTGCATGTATTCTATAAACCCTTCAAATGTTACCTCCTGTTATTGCTAGTAGAAGAATATGCAAAATAAAAGGTCTAGTAATGTTTACACAATGTTCCTCCAAAAGGTAGAAATTTTAAGAGACCAAGTATTGTTGTTTAGGCCAATTTCTTAATTTTCAAAATTTTCTTCTCAATATGTTTTCTCCATCTCCTTGCTTTCAATTTATTTCTTGGAGGCCAGGTTCCCAGTCTCAAGCAATTGATCAAAGCTAATCATGAAAATTGTGTTCTGAAATTCTCCAGCCTCCCTTGGAAATTGGGGTGGTCATATAACTCGGTGATGGTCAATGGTATATAAGAGAAAAACTGCTGAGGCGGGGAGAGAGCTTTGAAGAAGACTTTTGCCTTCCTGAACATGTACATCTCGCACCATCTTTCCCCCTCTCCCTGGCCCAAATGAAGATGTGATGCTTGCTTCTTTGTCAGCCGTCTTGGAACAATGAGGCAGCAAGCATGAACAACAGCCAAGAAAATTACAGAGATACTGGCTCTGACCTGACACACTATCCTGAACCAAAGCCAGCAGTCACCTTGTTACATGAGAGAAATAAACATTTGTTTAAAACAGTCAAGGTGGGAGTAAATTAAAGAACTTTTAAATGACATCATTTAGAAGCAGAGAGAATTTTGCCAACTTTTCTAGTTGTATAGCTCACTCTCGAAGCAATAAATCTCTAATAAGCAGAGATCAGGATATTGCTCAATTACATAAAAGATTCATCCTCCCTTTATCAAAAGATACTTTTACAAAAATATGAGTATATCCAGTGCTTCCTTAAAAATACATTAAATATACCATGATAGATAATCATGTAGTCAGAGACTGGCAAACTACAGCCTGTGGGCCAAATCCAGCCTGTCACCTCTTTTTGTATAGCCTATGATCTGAAAATGGCTTTTCCATTTTTAAATGGTTGAAAAAGTCAAAAGAATACTACTATTTCATGACATGAAAATAATATAAAATTCAAATTTCAGTGTTCATAGATAAAGTTTTATTGGTACACAGCCACACTTATTATTGTCTATGACAATACGATGGCAGAGTCTGTATGGCCAGCAAGCCTAAAATACTTACTGTCTGCCCAGTTAAGAAAAGGTTTGCTGACCCTTGGTCTAGTACCTTAAGAATGTGTTTTACAACTCCAGTTCTCTTATGGCATGTTTGAAGAAAAATTATTGTCTGATAGGTCTTAGCTAATTAGTAACCTTAGAGGTAATGCAAACCCTGGAGATTGCTGATTACAAACAATGTTCCTATCTAGGAAATGTTTTTTAAAAATGTGATTTTTGTAGCTATGGATAGGCTTCGACATTCAACCAGTCCTCTTTTCAACAAAGAGCACTCAACTTTTATGGTCAATCCTTGTAGATATGGTGATATAACGTGTCAAGGAGTTCGAAGATTCACATTACCTTCACTGCTACTTTGATTTCTCCACTTCCAGCTCCTAAGATGTCCACTGCTGTTCCTTCATACACTTCTCCAAAGGCTCCACTTCCCAGCAAGAGACGCAGAGTCAGTTTTTCCCGAGGGAAGGCAGGAAGATTTTCAATCTCCTCTTGGGTTGGAAGAGTACTATAAAATAGCAACATTTTTGTCTCCCCACCCTCCACATATATAGGGTATACAAGTTTGTGTTGGTTTTGGTATTTGTGTTTGAGAGAGAAAGAAATATCTCATGGCTTTGCAGCATTGTGTGTTTTATGTGACATGGTGATGTGCAACTTTGGGTTCCTAATTACTTTACTATTCTACCACCTTTTACTCAGACAGAGCATGATGGTCCACTTCTAGGCATCTTAATTTTGATAAAAACATATATGTGTATGCATTGCCTCAAGACTTTTATTGTAGCTTGTTGTGTCAAAGTTAGTAGGTATTAACTTCTTCAGATTGCCAATTTGTATAAAAAGCTACTGCAAATTAGTAATAAATGCATCTGGGTTTATAAGCTTTTCCATTAGCTATTTCACACATGTGACATCTTATGTACAACAAAATTTACTATGACCAAAAAAATCAACCCCATCACCATAAGGTTAACTTTTAGAAAGCCAAGTTTCTCACTTGGAATACTACAAGGGGGGAAAATGCTGCTATGTTAAAAATGCTTTCAATTTTTAATAGAGAATCTTGAGTAGCAGATATGCTGAGTATTTGCTCAAAGGAAAGTCACCTCTAAACAGCTGATTTAGATCACCTTTATGTCTACTTCAAATCCTTTGTTTTTACACCTTGCATTATAAATTTCTGAAAGCAAGGCCTATGATCATTTAATTCCTTTTTGCATAGATCCTAATATAATGAACCTTTGCATAAGACACTTGAATATTTTCCTTAATTATGATGACAACAAAAGTTCAAAACTCATCTATCTTAAGAAGGGTTTGTGGGCAATCTTCATACAACTTCTGAAATGGAGTAAGATTGACTTAAGGCTGACCACATACACAAGGCTCTCAAAACTCCTCTCCTCTCAAACACTGCCTCCAGGTCAACCAACCATGTTACCATCTATTCCCTTCAATGTAATATTTTTCTCCTTCTTTCATTTGTTTTTGAGCTACATGTAAAGCACTGGAAAATAATGGATTTTTCTGTATTTTTCTTATAACCACATAATTTGCCATCCATCCCAGGTCACATTTGAGAGTGGAAGAGGAAGTTATTAATAATTATGCCAGAAAAATGGGTATAAACCATGACTGTCCTGGGCAATGCGGAATTCATAGGCACTCTCGTTGCTGTTGCCCACCCTTTGCCTAGGTGCTCCATAATGATGGCCAAAGCTACGTACTGTATTGCATAGCAGGCATTAGCCAGGCCTACTCCGGCTGCCAGACCTCGCAGCTCAGCCAACTCTTTGTCTTCGTTTATAAGCACTGTCACCCCTTTCTTGGCACTTTTTTGATTCTTTAATCTTCTATGCCAGACTATAAAGGAAAAACATGACATAATTTACAAAGTAAAATATTGCTTCTTTTTTCCTTTAGGAAATGTTAACAGTGCATTTTAAGTGTTTTTATGCAAGAACACTCTCAGTAGAATAGTTATAGAAGTTTTCATAATTTGATTTTAAAATATCTTATAAAAAACTAATTAAATCCAGGTAAAAAGCCATATATCAGCACACAAATCATACTACACCGTTTTTAATCTCACTTCTTAAAATTTAATGTATTTCTTACTGTTGTTATAAACAAAGTATCTTAATATTAAAACTTATTTGTCAAAATCACCCATAAATGAGTCAAAATAAACCAAAACAAACATAATTATTAGTGAAACAAATTCATTTTTGAGTTCAGTCACATCCAGGTTATACTCCTCAGTAGAAAAGAAAATGCTTTCAGTATAATGGCGATTTTTTTTTTTTTTTGCAGAGTACAAGAGTGTTTATCATTGTTGTTCATATATGCATACTCGAATATGTAGAAAAAGTATTGGAACGAAGCTTACCAAATGTTAGCAGTGGTCTGCCCTAGTTGTAGAATCATGAGTAATTTGTATTGTCTTCTTTATATAATAAGCAGTATTAGTTTTATAATAATAAAATAAATGTTTTTAATATTAAAATACAATTATGTCAACAGGATTGTCATCTGTACTGGACTATTGGCTCAGAAGTTGAAAACAGCAAGCATGCTTTGAGAGATGATCATTAAAATTTGAACTTAATTTCACAGTAGCTTCTATATTCAAGAAGTTAGAGTTTTATTCACATGAAATTCAATTTGAAGGGCTACACAGTGAAAGATCACAAGTACCTTTTGCTAAATTAATTTTTCAAACTTGAAATGTTCTCACCACCTCACTTCACTTTTAAAGGCCCAATGTAAGCCCACATCCTCAATGATGCCTTCTGAAACCTCAGCAACCTCTACTAATCTTTCATATCTGAACTTGAAAGACTAATTGTGCCTCTCTGTGAGTGCTTATCCTATGCACTGTCTTGTTTATTTCATCTATTTTTGTCTTTTGTTATTATTTAACACATATCTTGCTATTTGGCTTTCCATACAGGCATGTCTTACCTCCCTCATTAAATGGCAAGCTCCTGAGGTCAGCAGTTGTATTTTACAGGTTTACATTTTCCTCTACTCCCAGCAGAAGGCTAATGTTATACATTAGATATGACCACTCAGAAGCAAAGGCTGTCAACACTCATTTTAAAAATTGTCTTAATTTTATGTTTATAACGGATGAGTGCCCTCAGCACAATACAAATTTAAAATAATTGTGACTTTTTAATTATTTTAATGACTCAATCTTTTCTCATGCACGCACACGCTCTTACTAGTAAAACCACATGCACTGCTGCTAAAAGCAAAGAAACGAATTAGCTTAGCTAGACTCAAAAATTCGTGAATTTCAAACAGAATAAAGACCTTTAAGTCCTGAGAATGTCAGATATCCATAGGATGTCTTGGAAGCACAATAGGTTGTCTGAAATTATCTCATGTTCATCCACTAGAGTTATGGGTTTAAACAATGGTGATGTACAAGAAACTAAGCAAAGGTCAGCTGAAGGATTCTTCATGTAATTCTCCTTCCCAGTAGGAAAGCAGACAAGCAGTCAAGCCTATATGCCAACTGCCAAATATACTGCAGTCATATGCGTAATTCTGGAGGGGCTGGCTTAGTGGCACAAACATCAGCTGTGCAATACTTAGACTCTCTGGAACCACAGGTTAAAATCCTGGCAGGGTCAGCTGAAATTTTTAGCTTTCCAAGTTTGCTGAAGGAGTTTCACATATTGTCTGGGTGGAATCTTTGAAAAAAAATCTCAAATCAAGCTTCAAAGTGCTTGTGACTCCAATCACTTTGCAGAAAGAATAAAGATTTAGAACACAGTAAAGTGTTGGCTTTCTTTATCCTAAGAGTTCAACTTTACGTTTGTGACTTTTCCGTCAACTTTCCCTTGTAACTTACCCCTATTTGTGAACAAAATAAGCCACAACTTTCTTAATATGTGTTTGAGTGTTCTTTTCTGGTAAGAATCATGCCCTTCTTTTAATGATTCAGTGTGTTGGGGACTCTCAATATTAGCAACAGATAGGGGTCCATATATCTTATCAGCTAAACTCGGACAGTTTGGGGAATGAAAGAAAGTGCTATTATTATTTGTGCTGAAACAGAAATAAACAAGAATGTATGATCACTATGATAACTCTAAAAGTCCAATCAGTACTTGACCATTCCTTTTGAGGTTTGTACTGCATTTTATCATCATTAAAGTAAATCTTCTTAGAAAAAAATAGCTTTCTATCTACCTAACCTAATTTTTCTGCTTTCCTGGTCATTTATAAATGAGCAGGGATTTGAAATAAGCAGATCAGATGTCTGAAAGCAAGAGTGGATCCCACAAGCCAGAAATGGATCTTCTGCAACAGAGGCCCTACTCATTCCAAACCAGCGTGTCTGCTTAGAAACCAAAACTATCCCAACCAAAGACTGTCACTGGCCTCTCATTAATTCTATACTTTTTTATGTACCCAGGGTTATTTTTCTTTTATTTATTTTAAACTATAAGCCACCAAACATTTGTATGCAGTCAGTCAGAAACAAATACTGTTTTAAAGAAACCTAAAAGTTGGTGCCCTTGCAAGTAGTTTTATCTAAAGTATAACATGAAATGTACATGTGTATTTTCCATAAAATAGTTATGCCTGGATCAGAAAACAATTCACAGAAGTTAGTGGTTATAAATGTATAGCCAAAGGTAACAATGTAAATTTTATTAACCTAATCAGGCAATATTTCATGTGGGAGATTAGATCAACTAAGAGATAAATCAATCAGGTATGATTAAGTAAACAGTTTGTTGCCTATTTTTAAAATTCTATTACACTTACCAAAAGTCAGTGGGATTGTAACAACCAGAAATATTCCAACTATAATAGTAAGTATGAAACTTGTTTCTGGTATCCAAAAATCATCTAATAATACAAATCAGAAAAAGAAATTAATTCATAGATAAAAGCTCAGTAGCCCCAGCTCTACCTGAGCACACAGAGTAATATAGCAGAGCTAGCTACTACTGGATTTTTGCAAGCCAGTTGTTTGTTAGACCGTTGGTAGCTTGAAAGCATCCATACAGAGAGTGTTTATGCCATGTGAAATCAAAATCAAGGTGTTTTTGCTTTTTTTGCGAGAGCAACAAACCACTGGAATATACCCACTCAATCTTCTACTTTAAAATGACTGAGGAAACATGTGTATCTTTTTAATAAATTTAGGACCAAGAAATCTCAGTCTTTGGATACTAAAGAGTTGGCATTATTATTTTGTATAATATCTTCTTACATATTCAATTTCATGGATATTAAACTGAGGAATGAACATGGTAATTTCTCTTAGGTAGTTTCAGTTGTGTAGAGGAAAGAAACATGTAGGCCAGAGTCTGGCAAACTATGGCACGGGGACCAAATCTGGCTATAGCATGATTTTGTACCCCTATTAGCTATGAGTAAGTTTTATATTTTTAAAGTGTTATTTTTAAAAAGAAGGAGAAGGAAAAAGAGAAGAAGAGAAAAAGAAGAAAAGAAGAACGTGCTACAGAGATCACATGTAGCCTGCAAAGTCTAACATATTTACTATTTGGTTCTTTTCAGAAAAAGTTTGCTGAGCTGGGTAGCAAACTTTTGTACATAACTAACTAGATAACTAACTATAATATAAATAAGAATAATGTAAGTTTTATATAGCATGTGAGTATGTAAAATGCCATAATTCATTTGACTAAGGAGCATCAGGTAAGCATTATGATGAGTTCATTTAAGTTAAGTCTTGAAGGATGAGAATAATTTCAACTGGCAGAAAATAAAAATAGGAAATCACAGCTAAGGTGCACAGGGTGGGGACCTGTATTCTAGGCTGAGGCAAACACAGGGCCAAAGACCAAGTGACATAAAAACTTTTTACTGGTCTGATATGGCTACGGCACAGACATAAATATTGGAAAAGATAAACCACAATTGGAGGATAAATTACGGAAGACCTTACATGCCACAAAGAAGTTTGTAGCTGATTCTGAAAGCAGTAAATGGAGAGCCATTGTGGGTATTTCAGAGAGGGGTTAAGTAATCCAGCTTGTCCTTCAACTAGATTAACTGTCAGCAGTATGAGTAAGCCAGGGGCACAGGCAAGAAATGATACCTTAAATTAGGAAAGCCAAGGTGGAAAGAGGAAGATGAGAACTCATCAGAGAGAAATCGAGATGGTAAAATCAACAGGACCTGATGACTGAGTAGAGGAAAAAATCACATATGGCACTGAGATTTCCTGCCTATGTGATTAGAAAGACGATACATCATAAACTAAAATAAAATACACAGTGGAAAGGGTAGATATTGGGGAAGAAACAAAGGTCTTAGGCCTGTTATGTATAATGTAAGAGTGGTCATAAGGCTGGTATAATGTGAATAGAATAATAAGGCTGGATAGAACAGATTGTGAACAGCCTTGGAAGCCTAATTAGGAGCATGGAACTGATGTGGTAGGAATTAAGGGGGTGGCTGATTACTATTGGGCAGAAAAATGACATGATGATAATGATGTTTTAGAAAGATCACATCATATGAATGGAATAGTTTAATAGTTTGGATAATAAGATATATATATATATATAGTCACCATTATCTATTGCTAATGTTAAGAATGTACTGATATTTATTACTGAATCTTTAGGTAATAAGCTAGTGCATAGACAGACATGGTAACATACCTCCAACTAATCTAATATTCTCACTGATTCCACTATATTCACCAAACCCTAGATTATTTGCAGCTACTACTCTGAACTGAAATATTCCTTTCAGGTTTTTGGACTTCCATGTGCAAACGCTACTGCAGGATCCATTAAATGTCATCTTCCACCTTAAATTCTGGTTCTGTAAATTATTTGAAGTGCTCTTTCTGCAAAAAATAATAAATACAGAAAATATACATGACAATATACCTGTTATTTCTAGTTGTTCATAGATCTTCTTAGTGACTGAATGCCAGAGAGTGTCGCTTGGCACAATTTACCCTTGACCTCATTCCTCTCCCATAATCTGGCAACACAGATGCTAACAGCATGGTTTTATAGTGATCCTAGTGGGGCATGGAGCCAATTAACTCAGCCCACCAAGAAAGCTGTGAGCAATCAGTGGTGAAGAGAGAGCTGAGTACCTTTTGCCTATACTAATAGCGTGGATAAACTTTCTCCAGAATTCCAAACCTATAAGACAATTATTCCATGATTTTTAACTGGGAAGTTTCTATTTTCTCAATTTTCAGTCTTTTACATTATTTGTAGTTTACTTATGCCATATTTCAATAAAATGCAGAATACAAAATTGATAAGAAAAGTGTGACAGTTCAGCTACCAAAGTTATCATTATATCTGAGATTCTGAGGCTCGTGGCTTCCCTTTGTATTGACCTACATTCCACCTCAAAGTCAAGCCAATTGTTTTTCATTTGAAACATGGAAAGAGCACAAGGGCCAGATTCAAAAGACATAACTGCAATGACTTTTTACAGAATCATCAAAGGCAAGCTCAAGGTCTCCCATTTATGTCTTCTCTAACAATGAAGAACATTTCAGGTCTGAAACTTTTCAGACCGCAATAGTTTTAGGACTTGGTGCCAATCCACAATAAGCTTAGGGATATGTGGGAGAATCTGGTTCTATTCCTGCTAATTGACTCATCCTTCTGAAGACCAACAGAGAGTGAGGGCTGGCCCTCATAAGAGGCAGGGAAAGGGTAAGAACATCGGGAGCAGCAGGGCAGCAGAGTTGGTCACAGCTGTTCCCGGGAGCTGAGGGTCCCTTTAAGGACCATCCTGAGCAAAGCATTAGGACAGAGTGTTTTTACACATTTTGTGAAGTCTCACCTTTAGCATTCGCCATTTCACTGTTTAACCAAACAACTCTGATCCAAAAGAAAGAGGCCCTTGAGAATTTGTGAAGTGGCTCTACACAATGGCCATTGAGAAAAGAAAGAAGAATTCTGATGTTGGTTGAGCACCTTCTATTTACAACATACTGTACTGGGGCTTTACATAATGTTGTTTTAATTCACTGAGTCCACAACAGCCTAAAGAGATGAGATAGATATTATCATCTCCATTTTACAGATGAGGAAACTTAAGTTCAAAAAAGGAAAAGAACAAGGATTTAAACATGGTTTGTGTACTGGATTGAGTCACATCCTCCCAAAATTCATGCCCACTCAGAATATTTTAATGTGACCTTGTTTGGAAATAAGATCTTGACAAATGCAATCAAGTTAAGATGAGGTCATAGTAGTTTAGGGTGGACCCTAATCCAATGACTGGCACTTGCATAAGAAGAGGGAAATTTGGACACAGAGAACACCTTGTGATGCAGGACGTGATGATGACAGTGATGCATCTACGAGCCAAGGAATACCAAGGACTGCCAGCAAACGCCAGAAGCTAAGAGGCAAAGATGGATTCTGCCCCAGAACCATCAGAATAAGCAGTCCCGCTGATACCTTGGTTTCAGACTTCTAACCTCTAGAGCTGTAAGAATAAATGTCTACTGTTTCAAGCCACCCTGTTGGTGGTCCTTTATTGTGGCAACCCTCGGAAACTAATAAGGCTTGTTCAACTCCCAAGTTCATGCACTTTGCACTTCCACTACCCCATCAGCGAGTACACAGATTCTAACTAGAGTGTCCTGACTGAAGGACTTATTTTGAGATACTGAAGTTACAACAATCATTCAGTCATCCTATAGTCCATGTCCTGACAGTGGAGACCTGGAGCAAGGAGTATGCAAAGTATTTAGATGGAGTCATTTTAGTAGCACTTAAGGTGTTACACAGGGTTACACACTAAAGAGGTCCTAGCAAAAACCTGATGTGTGACCTGATTGATGAACATCATTACAGTCACAAACCACCAAGACAGTTCTGCAGATTAGAATGTATTTCACTCTGCATGAAAAGCAGCAACAGAAACTTCAAGGAGGTTTCAATTAGAAATAAGGGCCAAGGGAATTCTCTAGTATGAACAGGAACGTTTTTTAAGGTTATGGGAATGCCAGAGCCAGATGAAGCAAAAATAGATCTAAAGATCAAGTTGCCAGGACTATAATTATTGAAGTGACTTTTGTCCTTGGAACTTCTTAAAAGATGGTTTCATAGTCCTGTGAGAGGAGTGTCTTTGGAATTTGGAATTCTCCCCTCAAGTTGGCATGAAATCAGTCCTTCTGAGCCAGTTATGGTTCATGTGCTCCCCGTACTGGCCACGTCTGAGGCTGTTCATCAGTGGCTGGTTTTCATCGATGGTGTGTTTTCAGTCCCTGGGAACACACTGCAAACTGTAATCTTCCCAATGAATAGAGAATCCTGTGTGACCTCTATACTTCAGACCATTTCAGAACCTGACCTAATTTTACAATATGAAAAATATCTACTTCATCGGCAATTCTCACCAGAGAGTATTCACCTTGTTAAAGCAAATTATCATCAGGAATTTACATGCCATCATCATTTAACGTTAAACATCAGCTAAGCTTTTTAAACAAAACTGATATTAAGTAAATACTGGTTACATGAGCCTGTGATCAAACAATTTCCATAAAGTGTCAATGAGCAGTTAGAGATTTCTGAGAATGATGTGATTTGTTTTATAATTAGCATGCCAAGACCAACATCTAGGAATTGAGCGAAGAACATAATGATGCATGTGAGTCCTTGAACTAAAGATCTTTGTGTTTGTATATAAATACATTTGTATAAATAGTATTACTTTTGATTACTTTATAATTATCTTCTTAGTTCTTTGTCATTTACAAGTACTTTGCAAACACACATACCTTATCTCAAGGATATAGTATATAATTCTACATCCATTATCTTCAGCTTTCTCCCACTGTATTGAATTTTTACTCCCTTCTAGCAATTTGGGAATGCCTGGTTTACTTGGGACTCCAGCTTTGGGGAAAAAAAGAAAATATTGATTGATATGTTTGAAGTATTAATCTTCTGCATTGAAATCTTTCCATAGAATATATTAAGAGGAAAGACAAATAACATTAAAGAAATATTCAGAGGCGGGGTCAAGATGGCCGACCAGAAGTAACTGCGTTCAGAGGTTCCTATTGAAAAAAATCATAATAAGTGTGTGAATCCTTCACTGGCAAGGTATCTAGATTTGCTCATCAAAATTGACTAGAAGGCTGGCGTGACCCACAGAGAGAAGGAAGAGCAGTGAGCCCACCTGAGAACCACACGGGGAAGGGGAACCCCCTCCCCTCTAGCCAAGGGGAGTGGCGAGTGAGCAGGCTACCCAGCCAGGGAAACTGCTTTTTCTACAGAACTGTGCAACTCATGGATTGGAAGATCCCACTCTCGAACCCACGCCACCGGGGCCTAGCATCCCAACCCTACAATGTGCAGATTTGTGCAGATTCTTATGGCCTCTCAGCTGGAATCTGCTTAAGCCTCCCTGGGGGAGGGGTGACCAGCACAGGCTTCTGCTGCCTGCTGTCTAAGCCCTTTGAGCTCCTTGAGGGAGGGGCAGCAGCCAGCACTGGGACTCCCAACTGCCTAACACACTAATCTCCCTGGGTGGGGGGAAATGCAGCATCCATTTCTATAGCTCCAGGCTGTGCTTTTCCCCTGCTGGAGCCAGCGAGGCTGGACAGCTTGGTCCCACGACTTGTTGCCACAACCCAACACACCAGCTGCGGTAGTCAGCGGCCAGAGTCTAACCCTGACCCATCCTTCCTCAGTGGGTGGGGCTTCCCTGCAGAATCTCCAGTAACTGCAGCCAGAGACTCAGGGAGAGAATTCAGATCTCCCTGGGCCTGAGCCCCTAGGGGAAGGGGTGGCTGCAGTCTCTGTGGACCAACAGACTTAGCCTGTCCTCCTGGTAGTTCTGAGGAATCTGGGAAGCCCAGACAAGTGGGCTTCCCCACAGCAAAACACATCCTTTCCACCAGGGGACAAAGTGCTTCGTTAAATGGATCCTCCTCTTGGTGCCACCCAACTGGGTGAGACCCTCCAACAGGGATTGTCAGGACATCCTATACAGGAGCGATCCTACTGGCATCAGGTTGGTGCCCCTTGAGGTCAGAGGTCCCAGAAGAAGGAGCAGACACCCATTTTTGCTGCTTTCCAGCCTCCTTGAGTTACATGTCCAGGTGTGGGAGCAAATCAGATGAATAAGGCCTAAAGTGAACCCCAGCAAACTGCAGCAGCCCTACAGAAGAGGGACGTGACTATTGAAAGAAAAACAAACAAGCAGAAAGTGACAACAACAGCATCAACAACAACAACAACAAGGGCCCCCACAAAAACCCATACAAGGGTCAGCAGCCTCAAAGACCACAACTAGACAAACTCACGAAGATGAGAAGGAACCAATGAAAAAAATGCTGAAAACCCAAAAGGCCAGAGTGCCTCTTCTCCTCCAAATGATCACAATGTCTCCATTAAGGGTGCAGAACTGGGTGGAGGATCAGATGGATGAACTGACAGAATTAGGCTTCACAAGATGGGTAGTAAAAAACTATGATGAGCTAAAGGAGTATGTTCTAACCCAATGTGAAGAAGCTAAGAACCTTGATAAAAAGTTGGAGGAATTGCTAACTAGAATAACCAGTTTAGAGAGGAACATAAACGGCCTGATGGAGCTGAAAAACACAGCACAAGAACTTCGTGAAGCATACACAAGTGTCAACAGCTGAATCGACCAAGTGGAAGAAATGATATCAGAGTTTGAAGACCACCTTATTGAAATAAGACATGCTGACAAGAAGAGAGAAAAAGGAATGAAAAAGAATGAATAAAGCCTCCAAGAAATCTGAGACTTCATAAAAAGACTGAACCTATGATAGCTTGGAGTACCAGAAGGAGATGGGGAAAATGGTAACAAGCCAGAAAACACAATTCGGGATATTATCCAAGAGAACTTCCCCAACCTAGCAAGACAGGCCAACATGCAAATTCGGCAAACACAGAGAACACCATTAAGATACTCCACGAGAAGATCAACACCAAGACACATAATCGTCAGATTCTCCAAGGTTGAAATCAAGTAAAAACTGTTAAGGGCAGCCAGAGAGAAAGGCCAGGTCACCTACAAAGGGAAGCCCATCAGACTAACAGTGGACCTCTCAACATAAACCCTACAAACCAGAAGACATTGGGGGCCAATATCAACATTTTTAAAGAAAAGAATTTTCAACCCAGAATTTCATATCCAGCCAAACTAAGCTTCATAAGCGAAGGAGAAATAAAATCCTTTCCAGACAAGCAAATGCTGAGGGATTTTGTTACCACCAGGCCTGCCCTGCAACAGCTCCTGAAATAAGCACTAAATATGGAAAGGAAAAACTGGTACCAGCCATTGCAAAAACACACCAAAGTATAAAGATCAATGACACTATGAAGAAACTGCACCAACTAGCATGCAAAATAACCAAACAGCATCATGGTGACAGGATCAAACTCACATAACAATACCTACCTTAAATGTAAAGGAGCTAAATGCCCCAATTAAAAGATACAGACTGGCAAATTGGATAAGGAGTCAAGACCCATTGGTGTGTTGTATTCAGGAGATCCATCTTACATGCAAAGACACACACACAGGCTCAAAATAAAGGGACTGAGGAAAATTTACCAAGCAAATGGAAAGCAAAAAAAAAAAAAAAAAGCAGGGGTTGCAATCCTAGTCTCTGACAAAACAGACTTTAAACCAACAAAGATCAAAATAGACAAAGAAGGGCATTATATAATGGTAAAGGGAACAATTCAACAAGAAGAGCTAACTATTCTGAATATATATGCACCCGATACAAGAGCACCCAGACTCACAAAACAAGCTCTTAGAGACCTACAAAGAGACTTAGACTCCCACACAATAATAGTGGGAAACTTCAACACCCCACTGCCAGTATTAGACAGATCAACAAGACAGAAAATTAACAAGGATATTCAGGACTTGAACTTAGCTCTGGATCAAGTGGACCTAGTAGATGTCTACAGAACTTTCTAGCCCAAATCAACAGAATATACATTCTTCTCAATGCCACATGGTACTTATTCTAAAATATACCACATAATTGGAAGTAAAACACTCCTCAGCAAATGCAAAAGAGCTGAAATCATAACAAACAGTCTCTCAGACCACAGTGCAATCAAATTAGAACCCAGGATTAAGAAACTCACTCAAAATCACACAGTTTCATGGAAATTGAACAACTTGCTCCTGAATGGCTCCTGGGTAAATAATGAAATTAAGGCAGAAATAAATAAGTTCTTTGAAACAAATGAGAACAGAGACAATGTACCAGAATCTCTGGGACACAACTAAAGCAGTGTTAAGAGGAAAATTCATAGCACTAAATGCCCACATTAGAAAGCCAGAAAGATCTCAAATCGTCACCCTAATATCACAATTAAAAGAGCTAGAGAGGCAAAAGCAAACTAATCCAAAAGCTGGCAGAAGACAAGAAATAACTAAGATCAGAGAATAATTGAAGGAGATAAAGACACAAAAAGCCCTCCAAAAAAATCAACATATCCAGGAGCCATTTTTTTTTAAAAATAAAATAAATAACAAAATAGAGCTCTAGCTAGACAAATAAAGAAGGAGACAGAGAAGAATCAAATAGACACAATAAAAAAATGATAAAGGGGATATCACCACTGACCTCACAGAAATACAAACTACCACCAGACAATACTATAAACTCCTCTATGCAAATAAACTAGAAAATCTAGAAGAAATGGATACATTCCTGGATGCATACACCAAGACTAAACCAGGAAGAAGTTGAATCCCTGACTAGACCAGTAGCAAGCTCTGGAATGGAGGCAGTAATTAATAGCCTACCAACCAAAAAAGCCCAGGACCAGATGGATTCACAGCTGAATTCTACCAGAAATACAAAGAGGAGCTGGTACCATTCCTTCTGAAACTGTTCCAAACAATGGAAAACGAGGAATTCCTTCCTAACTCATTTTATGAAGCCAGCATCATCCTGATACCAAAACTGGGAAGAGACACAACAACAAACTTCAGGCCAATATACCTGATGAACATTGATGTAAAAATCCTCAATAAAATACTGGCAAACGGAATCCAGCAGCACATCAAAAAACATATCCACCATGAACAAGTCGGCTTCATCCCTGGGATACACGGCTGATTCAACATATGCAAGTCAATAAATGTAATCCATCACATAAACAGAACCAAAGACAAAAATCACATGATTATCTGAATAGATGCAGAAAAGGCCTTTGATAAAATTCAATATCAACATCCCTTTATGTTAAAAACTCTCAATAAACTAGGTTTTGATGGAACATATCTCTAAATAATAAGAGCTATTTATGACAAACCTACAGGCAATATCACATTGAATGAGCAAAACCTGGAAGAATTCCCTTTGAAAACCAGTACAAGACAAGGATGTCCACTCTCACCACTCCTATTCAACATAGTATTGGAAGTTCTGGTCAGGGCAGTCAGGCAAGAGGAAGAAATAAAGGGTATTCAAACAGGAAGAGAGGAAGTCAAGCTGTCTCTGTTTGCAGATGACATGATTTTGTATTTAGAAAACCCCATCATCTCAGCCCAAAAACTTCTTGAATTGATAAGCAACTTCAGCAAAGTCTCAAGATAAAAAATCAATGTGCAAAAATCATAAGCATTCCTTTACACCAACAATAGGCAAGCAGAGAGCCAAATCATGAATGAACTCCCATTCACAATAGCTACAAAGAGAATAAAATACCTAGGAATACAGCTAACAAGGGATATGAAGGACCTCTTCAAGGAAAATTACAAACCATTGCTCAAGGAAATAAGAAAGGACACAAACAAATGGAAAAACATTCCATCCCCATGGACAGGAATAATGAGTATCATGAAAATGGCCATTCTGCCCAGAGTAATTTATAGATTCAATGCTATTCTCATCTAACTACCGTTGACATTTTTCACAGAATTAGAAAAAGCTATTTTAAATTTCACATAGAATCAAAGAAGACCCCATGTAGCCAAGAAAATCCTAGGCAAAAAGAACAAACCTGGAGGCATCATGCTACCTGACTTCAAACTATATTACAAGGCTACAGTAACCAAAACAGCATGGTACTGGTACCAAAACAAATATATAGACCAATGGAGCAGAACAGAGACCTCAGAAATTACACCACACATCTACAACCATCTGATCTTCGACAAACCTAACAAAAACAAGCAATGAGGAAAGGATCTCCTATTTAGTAAATGGTGCCGGGAAAACTGGCTTGCCATATGCAGAAAACTGAAACTGGGCCCATTCCTTACACCTTATACAAAATTTTACTCAAGATGGATTAAACACTTAAATGTAAAACCCAAAACCATAAAAACCCTAGAAGAAAACCTAGGCAATACCATTCAGGACATAGGCATGGGCAAAGACTTCATGACTAAAACATCAAAAGCAATTGCAACAAAATAGACAAATGGGATCTAACTAAACTAAAGAGCTTCTGCACAGCAAAAGAAACTATCATCAGAGTGAACAGACAATCTACAGAATGGGAGAAAATTTTTGCAATCTATCCATCTGACAAAGCGCTAATATCCAGAATGTACAAGGAACTTAAACATATTTACAAGAAAAAGACAAACAACCCCATCAAAAAGTGGACAAAAGATATGAACAAACACTTCTCAAAAAGGACATTTATGCAGCCAATAAACATATGAAAAAAGCTGAACATCACTGATCATCAGAGGAGTGCAAATCAAAACTACAATGAGATACCATCTCACACCAGTCAGAATGGTGATTATTAAAAAGTCAGGAAACAATAGATGCTGATGAGGATGTGGAGAAATAGGAATACTTTTACACTGTTGGTAGGAAAGTAAATTATTTCAACCATTGTGGAACACAGCATGGCGATTCCTCAAGGATCTAGAACCAGAAATACCATTTGACCCAGTAATCCCATTATTGAGTTCATACCCAGAGGAATATAAATCATTCTACTATAAAGACACATGCACACATATGTTTATTGCAGCACTATTTAAGACATGGAACCAAGTCCATCCATCAGTGATAAACCGGATAAAGAAAATGTGGTACATATACACCATGGAATACTATGCAGCCATAAGAAGGAATGAGATCATGTCCTTTGCAGGGACCTGGATGAAGCTGGAAGCCATCATCCTCAGCAACCTAACACAGGAACAGAGAACAAAACACCACATGTTCTCACTCATAAGTGGGAGTTGAACATTGAGAACACATGGATAGAGAGAGGGGAACAACACACACCAGGGCCTGTTGAGGGATAGGAGCTGAGGGGAGGGAAATTAGAGGACAGGTTAATAGGTGCAGCAAACCACCATGGCACATGTATACCTATGTAACAAACCTGCACGTTCTGCACATGTATCTTATTTTTTAAGAACAAATTTTAAAGAAAGAAATATTCAGAAATATTCTGAAATGATTACATATTTTTAAATGAGCATTTGAAGTTTTTACTAGTGATGGATTTGATGAATTAGTGATAAGATTAACAATATATCTCAACTTGAAACAAAATAAGTGATAAATGAAAATAAAGAAAATTATCATAAGTTTTAGAGGATTTTCCCTCCATTCTTTTTTTTAATTTTTTTATTTTTAGTTCTGGGGTACATGTGCAGGACGTGAATGTTTGTTACATGGGTAAACATGTCCTGTGGTGGTTTCCTACACCTAGAAATCCATCACCTAGGTATTAAGCCCAGCATGCATTAGCTATTTTTCCTAATGCTCTCTCTCCCCCTACCCCTCCCCCTGACAGGCCCCAGTGTGTTGTTCCCCTCCTTGTGTCCATGCGTTCTCATTGTTCAGCTCCCACTTGTAAGTGAGAACATGCAGTGTTTGGTTTTCTGTTCCTGCATTAGTTTGCTGAGGTTAATGGCTTCCAGCTTCATCCATATCTCTGCAAAAGACATTATCTCATTCCTTTTTATGGCTGCATAGTATGCCATGGTGTCTATGTACCACATTTGCTTCATCCAGTCTAATGTTGATGGGCATTTGGGTTGATTCCAAATGATTCATTATTGTGAATAGTGCTACAGTGAACATACGTGTGCATGTATCTTTGTAATAGAATGATTTATATTCCTTTGGGTATATAACTAGTAATGTAATTTCTGGGTCAAATGGTATTTCTGGTTCTAGATCTTTGTTCCTTCCATTCTTAATAGAGCTCATCTCAGAGTTAAGGTATATCTTTCAGAACACTAGTTAATTTTTAATGAACTTCTTATATTTTTCATCTCAGTATCTCAAATATAGTAGCTAATAAATATTTTTGAACATTCAGTAACACTATTTTCATATAGTTATCACCACAAAATTGTCTAGCTAGACATGAAATAAGGATACTGAAAGAAGAAGTAGTTTTGCCCAGTTCAGTATCCAGCCAGACCCAGCCAGTATTATTTCATTACTGCCTGCAAGGTCTCCTATATTTTCTCAATTTCTTAATTCAAGTTCTAGAAATAATAATGTACTGCTTTTAAAGAACAATTTCATATATCTCTAGGATTAGTGAAATAAGTGATGAGAAAAGAACTGAAACAGAGTTTTCTGAGTATTGAGTATGTTAGTACTCACCTTTTGTCTTAAAGCTTTCTGGAATTGAGGTGCTATTTTCTCCCGTCTTATAAACCACCACTACTCTGACACTATATGAAGTATAAGGTTGTAGATTTGTGATATTACAGACATAAGCAGGACCTTGGCTGCATGAAGTTTTAACGTGGTAAAACTCATTGTATTTCCACTAGAAAAAAAAGTCACGATTAATATTTTTGTTTCTTTAAGAAAATATTCTTAAAACACAAAAATGTATAGGCTTATAGCAAGTGATTAAAATTTAAGCATTCTTTTCTATTAAAGAATAAGAACTTCTTTATGAATGATCCCAAACATTACCCCACTGCCTATAGTCGTTTTGCTTTTTATGACAAGATATAACTGATTTACATGACTGTTCATGGGAGAAGCTCAAAGTGGGACATACACCTCTGACTATATATCATTGAGGAAGATTCAGAGCTATGACTTCTTGTTATCTCAAAGAGTAGATACCTACATTTAATCAGGATGGCTAAGAATGCAAATCCATAGCTATGGAACAACGATGGATCAAAACAATGGTACTTTCAAATCCCAGGGATTTGTTAATTTCATAGCAATAATATTTTTACATGTTTTGATTACATATTTTGATAAAGAAGTCCACAGTGACTTACAAACTAAGGCTTTTTTTTCCTCCTAACACCCTCTTCAGACATGTAAACAGAATTCTTTATTTTTATACACTGGAAGCCTACATAGCCAAAAGAAGAAAATTTTTGCCCACTATTATGAAGCTACTAGGTAGCAAGGCTAGAAGCTAAATACAGAAAATCTTGTTTTCATTCCACTTTAGATATTGAGCCTCTAATTGCAGCTATCTGAAATTTCTTGCTCTGTGACATTGCTTTTTAAAAATCTGTATATTTGGATCCTTAGTATCATTATTTGAAAATGATAATTTCTTAACATACAAATAGGAAAAGACAAAAAGATATGGCAATTTGTGAAACGTTTTTGGTGTATTTTCCCTCATAGTTTCATAAAAAGGTCAGTTTCCATAAATAAACTTAATTTATACCTTCTTTTTCACTTAATATTCATGAGGTCACATCATTTCATTAAAGGGATACTTTATATTAGTTTTCTATTCAGTAAGGAATGATTCTCTATAGCATTTTCGGTCAGTAGACCACTATGTACAATAAGAAAGGGGAATAAGGGAATGGAAGGAATGAAAACTTAAAAAATATAACTGCTGATGTCAGGGACATTGCCTGCACTAAACTCATAAATGTATCAATCCTGCTGAGACATATAGCTTAATAGCTTAATGAAACAAGTGCATTGAATCCATAATATTTACTGTGAACCTCAGAGAGAGAGAAATTAATTCCTGGCCAAAAAAAAAAAAAAGTCTTAACTCTTTATGGTTCTGTCTCCTTCATTATCTGGTGGAGAAATTACCTATAGTGAATAGTCCAAACCATCAAGAAATTATCAGAGCTCCTTGAAATGTCAGGAGATGTTTGACCAAGGGTACCGCTGGAAAACAGTAGAGTGTTGGCATCACCACAGTAATGAATGTCTGGGCAGACCACCAACTTGGAGAGGTGCCACAGGATATCCCAGTAAATCACAAGGGTGTCAGGACTTTCCATTTGTCAGAAGCCAACAAGTGCAGGGGTGAAGGCTACCATAGAGGGATTTTCAAATTATGTGGGTGGGAGTGAGGGGGAGTGTGAGTTAAGATGTCTGAGAGTTTGGAACTTCAGAAACTTATGGTTCTGATAGGGATTTGCCTGAACAGCTGAGAAAAACACAATTTTAATGGGCTTCCATGAAAAAATTTACCAAACAAAATTATTTGTTTCCTCCCCATTTTAAATATGTTCTTCTTCTATACACTGTTGTGAGTTTCTTATATTATATAGAATTTAAGATCTAGATCAAGCTTGTCCAACTTTCAGCTTGTGGGCCACATGTGGCCCAGGATGACTTTGAATGTAGCCCAACCCAAATTCGTAAGCTTTCTTTAAACATTACGAATTTTTTTAGGGCATTTTGTTTAGCTCATCAGCTATCGTTGATGTTAGTATATTTTACATGTGGCTCAAGACAGCTCTTTCAGTATGGCCCAGGGAAGACAAAAGATTGGACACCCCAGATCTAGATAGAAACTTCACCTTGTGCTCTAGTTCCCTCATTTTTCAGATAAGGAAATTTTGACAGAAATGACAGAGACAAAGTTTATTGTTTTCTTCCTGTTTCCTTTCTAAAACATTACTAATTAAAAAGACAAATATTCCCTTTTATTGCCCACTCCTCAGAGTTTCAGTATGGAGTTACGGTATTATTCCCAGCTGTCCTGTCATTGTGAGGTAGGTTCATGTTATTCAAAAGAGACAGCACTTTCTGACTACATAGCACTCATCAACCCCTGCAGAACCACAGACTTTTACTGTACTCATAGTTAGTATTTGTAGATGGCCACTCATGTACAAATGACTCTATCTTGTATTTGCAGCTTCATGAGTTTCTAAATGGTCTGCCTGGAACCTGTGTTGAGCAAGTGTGAAAACAGAGGAAGTTTAGAAACAAAAAGCACTGCATGAAAGTCATGAGAACTCAACCAGGAGATCTGTCTGCTGTCCTTCTCCCCAAACTTTAAAGAGTGGGATGGATGACTTAATGACTCCTATTCCTTCCACGGACAGCACCCTAATAGGACTGCTGTAGGGAGAAGTCAGCCCTGGGATTTTTCTCTGCCTTGTGACATCTGGCATCTGTCTAGGTCTCCATTTCTGATCAATAAAATGAGAGGCTGCGGTGTCAATTATCTCTGAAGTCTTTTCCCATTTCATTTCTTTGATAATCTTGGAAATGAACTTTACATCCTTCCTCTTGGTTTTAGACTGAACTGCATTAAGTTTACTAAAATAGATGTCATTTTAAAAGGCACTCCTCCAACTTCTCCAATTTAACTGCATTTTTATAAGGTGGCAATTTTTTAAATAGGCAACAAATCATCAGAAACATGCTTAACGGAAAAAGTCCAGTGAAACTATGGCCTTTGAGTTTATCAACTCAATATTCAGTGTTGTTCCACAGTTTTCATAGTTTTTATCTATAAAGTATAAGATCACAAAAATACCTTACATAATAATTTTTAAACATCCTGGGGAATAACTGCATTTTTAAGAAGTAGTGAGGCCATGATTATACTTATTTGCTTTTTGAGTTACGACTGAACAAAACATTTCTAACTAATCTTTAAAAATGTGTACACATACATAGGCCCAGAAATATACAAACATGCACATGCAAATATATAATAGTTAAAATAACAAGTAGCAATTATAAAAACTTAATAATCAATTTTAAGTTTATCACCATAAAAGTCAACGTAGGCTTTCCCCATCAATGAATTAATCAGGTTAATTGATGCCTTAAAATTCAGTGGGTGCTTTATTATTGGTTAAAGCATGAAAAGTTTTGGATAAGGGATCATTTATAGTTTGCAAGCCAACAACAAAACTACTTTAGAATAAGCTGGTTTTATGGTTTACTTCTCTCTTGTTACTGCACAGCCCTTAAATGATGAAAAGAACATTTCTAAACAAGGTTTTCGTTTTTTGTTTCTTCAGCTTTTTCATTTTTTTCATAGGAAACACCAAGTTACTATGGACTTTAAACCAGAGAACCATGCTAACATCTAAACTAAGTAAAATATTATAAAATTAGTACACTATAACTTATATCCTTTTACATAAAGCCTTTTAAAAGCAAATTAATCTCCCTGAGAATTCTTCCCACCAGAAATTAGTCTGGATAACTCACTGCTTCTGCATGCCAAACATAAATCAATGAAAGTTGTGAAATATATTGTTTATTTATACATGAGCATGTTCTAGATGCATGAAAAAGGCCTTTCCAATTTATTCTATATCATAAAATTAAGACTTGCATTAAAAGTCTACCTTCTGTAGTTCAACCCAAAATCTGATGAGGTTAACATTCAATGGAGCCTTCCAATTAAATTGCAAACTAGTGTTCTCTGGAACCAAGGAATAAGGTTTCTCTGGTGTGTTAAACATTTCCACAGTGACAGGATGACTCTCTGTACACCACATTTCCTCAGAGTGGCACGCAAGAACCTTTTGGCAAAAAAGAACAATTGCTTAACCTTTTGAGAGCCTTGCACTTGAGAATGACAATAAAGAGTGCCTAGTAAACTCACTGTACCTTTAACACATAAATATTTCCACCAGACAGTCTAGTAACAAGGAGAGTGAGCCTTCCATTTGGAAATTCACTTTGTCTTAGAGGAGCTTCAGGAATTAGGGCCAGGTGTGAGACTGCCAACTGATAGCGGACTGATTCTCTAGGTCCATTTGGCTTGTGAGATTCTCTCCAAGATATAATGAGGCTGGTGTCTGATTGCACGGTTGTATTAATGAGCTGCACTGCCTCTGGTACTGAAATAAATAGCAAGGAATAATAAAGGATGCTGCAATAGCGCTGAAAGATGGAAAGAAGTAATGGAGTTTGGGTTGAAGAGTAATCATATGGTAAGAACAGAATAAATAACAGATGTCCAGAAAGAAAGTCAGCCTCTTCTATAATCGTAGGTTAACAGACTGCCTAAAAGGCTCCCACTTATTTTTGCCCAGTGACCAAATCATTCTGTGACTCCAGCTCAAGTATATGGCCAATGGGGAATAACCCAATTTGGGTGAGTTTTGTGAATATCATCAGAGACATCTGAAATAAATGTCATCACCTCATAATAATCACCACCTCATCAGTTCTTAGAAAACCTTTTTAGACCTATTTTCTTTAAGGCAATACTGTTGCATAACTTTACACCTCAGGCCTCAGTAAAATTCACATAGAAAAAAGGCTTGGTTTTTCTACAGCTCACCACATGTACAGAAACCTATGAGTATCTGGAAAAATAGTGACACTGTGTGGTGAGACCAAATAATGTGTTTCTTGGTCAAACAATATTGATTTCAATGTTTTACATCCTAGTTGCTTTCTATTTTGATAGAATATTATTAGTCAACTTCAGGGGTTAGAGTAAGGGTCAGGTCAAAGTTTTCTACAAACACATTTTTCTTATTAAACTTACAAAAGCTTACTAAAATTACTCCGCATTCGGATTTTAAAAAATAAACATCGACGTACACATCACATATATCACAATATTCTGCTTGAGAAACCCACACCAAGCCCATAACTTACCTCCATTTTTAGTTTTTCCCCAAATCTCTTTTCCTGGTGGTAAATGTTCCAAAGGATCTGAATAATAATTTTTTACAGCTATCTGTATCATGTATGTTGAAAATGGTTGTAAATCTTCAATAAGAGCTACACTGTCCTGAAATTCCTGTAATTGATTTTTTAAAAATCAATATCTTATTCTTAACATTTTATACAAATTGGTAGAAATTAATCAAAGAGAGAACAAAGTTAAAAGCTCAAAAAAGTTAATTTATTTTAAATTCTGGATTATTAATGGTGATACCACTGTCCAATCTACCCAGACCTGAGTTGTTCAGTATTTCCAAGAATAAATACCAAATGATTGGTAGCCCTCAGCTGGTTTTGTGGCATAAATCATTTCACATGGGAAGTTAAATTCCTAGAAGAGGACACTATTTCATTAACATTGTATTAGAAATTCAGCAAGATGGTAGAAAACATGTGACACATATGTGAATACAATAAAAGATTTTTATATTATCTAATCATTCTTAGAAATAAAGTTTAAGAGAGTAAAAAGACTTTCCTTAGACCAATGGTTCTCAACTTTGTTTATACTTTGCTATCATCTGGGAAGTTTTAAGAAACTACTATGCCTGGGTTCTATTGCCAGAGATTCTCATTGAGTTATCTGGGGTGAAGCCTAGATGCAGAGTGTTTTTTTTTTTTTAAAGCTTCAATGTGCCGCCAAGGTTGAGAACCACTGTCTTAGACCACTGTTAATCAATGGGAAGACAATAAGATAGATTAAATTTAATAACAGACATGTCCAGTGCTGCAAGTCCAATCTTGACCAGCCAAATGATCTAACCTATCTGAAATTACTTATTTTAGAAATGTGTAAAAAGGATTAATTAGACAAAATTAAGGAAGTAATGAAAAATCACATACACTTTATGGGAAAACATATAGTGTTTAACGTCCAACAGTTAGTCAATTTCACCTTTTGAACGGGCTAAATAAAGCCAAGCACAAAGCAAAATATTGGATATATGTGATTCCATCACTAAGACGACTGAAATACTAATGAATACATTTCATCATTCAATGATTGAATGAATAGTGCCAATTCATTCAAGAAATATCTAGTGAATGCCTACACAGTGCCAATAACTGTGCTAGCTGCTAGGCATACAATGATGACTAAAAACAGTATCTCCATAGCAGTATATTTCTCTGCACACAGGAAGCAAAAGACAAAATATAATGTACAATTTTTATATTAGATAAATGCTGTGGAGAAGAGGTATAAGGCAACGTTCTTTCCATCCAGTTCATTTCTTACTCCTCAATCTTCGGTCTGCTCCATAGACCGCAAAAATAAGTCTCTATCATTCTCTCTGAGGATAATTAGATAATCAGGGAGGGGAATAAACCCAATTCTTTCTGGACACTCAGAAAACTGTTACCATGGCAATCCATCAATGGGCAAGAGTTGATATACTTCCTTGAAGCTTAACTTACTCCCAGTCAAGAAAACTAGAACACAATATGTTGGGATGAATCATTAGCTGTAAAAAAGTTGCATACTAGTCCATTTCAGAACATATAGGAAATACTTTACTATGGCTCATAATTTTATATCAAAAAAGAACATCTTGTGAAAAGACAAAGACCACTAGTTCCAACCTTACCAGAATTCTATATTTCAAGTCAGAGCTGTTTTTCCTGTCATTAACTTCTGCATAATAAATCAGGTATGTTGGAGTAGGGCTGGTGATGCCATACCATGTGAGGTTTGTCTTGGCCAGAGGTAATCTGATTGTGAGGCTAGTGTTAGTGGCATTAAGTATAGTTGGTTCCACAGTGTCTGAAGCTAGAGACAGAAACGCTTTATCTAAAATAAGAAGAAACCAAAAGATTAAATATCTATACATATATGTATGAGAGGAAAAGCAGATTTTTAACAAGAATAATATCAAAGGTTAGAAAGAAATTTGTAGAGCATACATAACTTTTGCTTGAAAAGATAAATATGAAAATGATTTGAAATAATGTTCTCTTTGAAGAAACAAAAATGGCTGCAGCTTGATACTGTGTGTAGTATGTGTAGTATGTACTGCTACAGTCTACCCAATGTCCTCTCCTTTTCTTCAAGTTCATATATATCTGATATTGTTCAGGGCAGCATGCTGGGAGGAAAACCTGTTTGTGAAGTTTGATTGCAGCCCAATCATGTGACACGGTCTGGTTAGTCAGATGTGCTTATCACTGTGGCACACCTCTGTCCTTCACCCTCCCCCAACCCAGGAGGCGGACACTATGCAAGAGGGGCGACAGCCATCTTGTGAGAATTGAATAAAGGACTCACTAAGGAAGTTTGGGAAAAGATCAAGTCTAGGTGACTGATGGCATTGTGGAGCTCCCTGGCCACCGCTTACAACCAAACACATTGCACACTGCACAACTCCAGGGAGCCCCAGTCACAGAGACTACAATGGAAATGGTCTGTTCTAGACCAGTGCAATAGCGCAACCATACCGCAGGCTTAAGCCTCGAAAAATCACAGATCTCACTTGCAGCTGAACACAACTTCTTGACCTATTCACTCTCAGTCTTGATGTAAAACATCACCTAAAAATGCAGCATAATTACATAATATGCAAATAACTCCAAATATGATTTTAATATGAAATCTAACAATCTTACACCAGTTATCCAACTCTTTAACTCATTGTGTGTTGCACTGTGCAATCTGGCTCCTGCCCGCATATCCAATCTCTGCTATGCAAAGCCATCCTTCATTCTAACCACAGTACACTATCTACACACTGCAGGACTTCTACCCCTCCAACCCTTCACATAGGTAGTCTCTTCAGGTTGGAATGATCTTCCCCATCTGCCTAACCTTACTTAAGCCTCAGTTCTTGCATCATTTTTCCTGGGAAGCCTTTTCTGCCTTCCTATGCCAGGTGAAGGACATCTTCTCTCTGTCCTCACTCCACTTCACGTGTTCTTCTACCAGTGCACTAGCCACATGTGATTTTGGTTTTGGTTTTCTTTTGCTGCTTTCTTTTCTTCATCTAGCATTAGAATGTAAGTATCTTTGGCTGAGACTGTGCTTGAATTATCTTTGTTCCCCTAGAGCCCCAGGAGGGTGCCTGACATATATTAGGTATTTAGTAAGTGTTGTCGATCCTTATGAATTCATATTAGCCACATATAAAATACATCCTTTGCATTCAGCAAGTAAGAAAATTAGGGGGTAAATGTCTAAGTGACAAATAACTTGATGAAGCCAGCTCCTTCACTTACTAACTTTTTGGTCTTGGGAAGGTTACTCCAGCTCTTCTGTAAACAGAGAAAATGGCCTGCTTTACAGATATTTATATATCACTCTATCCCTAGCACATGGTAAGAACATTAAATAAATGTTAGCTATTACTATCATCATTACTGAGACTAAAATGAAAAATTAGAGAAAATAATGCTGGTCTGGTCTGGGAATTCCAAATATGAATTCCAAAATGCAGGAAAAAATGTTTAAAATTAGAAGTACATCAAAAATCTCCAACAACAGTGTCAAGGGCACTGTGAACCTAAGTTTGAGGACATTTGGAGAGTATAGGGGTTTGGAGATGGATAACCTTACTAAAGTTACTCTCCAGTTCAACCAATATTTATCCAATATATTCAGTTTGTACTGATTTCTGATCTGAACAGAGAATGGGATACACATGTGAGCAATCAGAGCAATTATCTAATTCAAAGGTCATTGGTAATTTTGTCATTCTTTTATTTAACTGATATAATATGACATGTTGAAGTGTCAGAAACATTATTCAGGACAGAAAGACAGGTTTTTCCCTTACTTTTTTTTTTTTTTTTTTAATCCCATACATTTTGAAGATAATTGAATGCATTCAGAAAAAAAGGACCAAGGTAACTTGTAATTGCTTAATTTTCCAGCAGATGGAGGTAAAGTACGCTTAATAATGTACCTAGAAACTAGCAACATAAAATTGACTCATTTTTTAAAGAAAATAATGAGTATTAATCATATTCTTAATGAGTTCCAGTTAAAAAAAAACCTCATGCTACTCTTAGGACTTCATTTTGGAGCATGTTTGTGTATGGGGCTGGGGGGAGGTTATGTGTGCATCTCGTTCAACTTTAGATACTGCATGGACTTCTTTTTTTTTTGGTAAGATTTTATTTTTTAGTGCAGTTTTAGATTCACAGCAAAATTGAGAGGAATGTACCAAGATTTCCCAGATACTCCTTTTCTCCACACATGCATAACTTTCCCCCATTATCAATACCCCTACCAAAGTAGTACATTTGTTACAATCAATGAGCCTACAATGACATCATTATCACCCCAAGTCCATAGTTTACATTAGAGTTCAATTTTGTATTGTACATGTTACAGGTTTGGACAAATGTGTAATGACCTGTATCCACCATTATAGTATCACGTAGAATAGTTCCACTGCCTTCAAAGTCCTCTGTGCTCTGTCTGTTCACCACTTCTTCCCCCAGCCTTCTCGCAACTACTGATCTTATTACTGTCTACATAGTTTTTTACTTTCCCAGAATGTCACATAGTTGATATCAGCCTTCCCCAACTTTGTTCTTCTCCTTCAATACTGTGCTACCTACCTATTCTAGGTCTTTTGCCTCTCCATATAAACTTTAGAATCAGTTTGTTAATATCCGCAAAATAACTTTAGCTGGGATTTTCATTGGAATTTTACTGAATCTATAGATAAGTTGAGAAGAAATGATATCTTGACAATATTGAGTCTTCCTATCTATGAACATGGAATATCTTTACACTTATTTAGTATTTTGATTTCTTTCATCAGAGTTTTATAGTTTTTCTCATATAGATTTTTGTGCATATGCTGTTAGATTTATACCTAAGTATTTCATTTTCTGTGGGTGTTAACGTACATGATACTCTGTGTTTAATTTCAAATTCCACTTGTCCATTGCTGTTATACAGGAAAGTGATTGACTTTTGTATATTAACCTTGTGTCCTGCAAACTTGCTATAATCACTTATGAGTTCCAGGAGTCTTTTTGTCAATTCTTTCAGATTTTCTACATAGATGATCATGTCATCTGTGAACAAAGACAGCATTATTTCTTCATTCCCAATCAATATGCCTTTTCTTGAATTGTTGCATGCTGTGACTTCCACTGCAATGTTGAAAAGAAATTGGGAGAGGGAACATCCTTACCTTGTTTCTGATTTAGTGAGAAAGCCTCTAATTTCTCACTATTAAGTAATGATGTTAACAACAAGTTTTTTATACATGTTCTTTCTCAAGGAATTTACCCCTATTCTTAGTTTGCTGAGGATTTTTCATCACGAATCGGTGTTGAATTTTGTCAAAAGCATTTTCTGCATCTATCAATGTGATCACCTGATTTTTCCTCTTTAGTCTGTTGATGTAGTGGACTACACTAATTGATTTTCAAATGTTGACTCAAACTTGCATAGCTGGGATAAATCCCACTTGACTGTGATACAAAACTATTGTAATATATTGCTCGATTTGATTTGCTAATATTTTGTTCAGGACTTTTGCAATTCTTGCAATATTCAAGAGAGATACTGGTCTAAAATTTTCTTTTCTTGTAATATATTTGACTAGTTTTGGTTTTAGGGTAATTCTGGCCTAGAATAAACTCATTCATTGGCCTAATTGGAAGTAGTCCCTCTGGTTCAATTTTCTGAAAGACATTGTAGAGATGGTACAATTTTCCCATAAATGTTTGGTAGAATGCACCATTCAATCCATCTGGCCCAGGTGCTTTCTATTTCAGAAGGCTATTAATTATTGATTCCATTTATTTAATAGATGTGGACATATTCAAATTGTCTATTTCTTCTTCTGTGAGTTTTGGCATATTGTGTCTTTAAAAGAATTGGTCCATTTCATCTAGGTTATTAAATTTGTGAGCATAGAGTTGTTAATAGTATTCCTTGATTATCCTTTTAATCTCCATGGGTTCTATAGAGATGTCCCCGCCTTCATTTCTACTATTAGCAATTTGCATCCACTGTCTTTTTTTCTTAGTCTGGCTAGAGGCTTATCAATTTTATCTTTTCAAAGAACCAGCTTTTGGTTTCATTGATTTTTCTCTATTGATTTCCTGTTTTCAATTTCATTGATTTCCACTATACTTCTTTTTTATTTTTTTCTTTTGTCTTAGTTTTGTTTCTTCTTCTTATTTGGGACTTAATTTACTCTTCTTTTTCTAGTTTCCTAAGGTAAAAGCTTAAATAATTTTAGATCTTTTTTTTTAATACATGCAGTCAGTGCTGTAAACTTCCCTCTAAGCACTGATTTTACTGATTCCCGTAAGTTTTGACGTTTTGTTTTCATTTTTAGTTCAAAATATTTTTAATTTGAGATTTCTTCTTTTACCCATTTGTTATTTAGAAATATGTTGTTTAATCTCCAAGTGTTCTGAGATTTTCCAGCTATCTTTCAGTTATTGATTTCTAGTTAAATGGCATTGTAGTCTGAGGACAGATATTGTATGATTTCTATTCTTTTAAATTTGTTGAAGTGTATTTTATGGCCTGTCTTCGTGAATGTTCCATGGGAGCTTTAGAAGAATGTTTATTCTGCTGTTGTTGGATAAATTATTAATAGTAGATAGACGTCCATTATAGCCAATTAATTTATGGTGTTACTGAGTTCATCAGTATATCCTTAGTGATTTTTTTTCTGCTGGATTTGCCCATTTCTGATAGACAGATGTCGTGAAGTCTTCAATGGTGATAGTGGCTTCACCTGTTTCTTGCAGTTCTATCAGTTGCTGCCTCATGTATTTTGATGCTCTGTTGTTAGAGACATATGCATTAAGGATTATTATGTCTTCTTGGAGAACTGATCCCTTTATCGTTATGTAATGTCCCGCTTTATCCCTTATAACTTTCCTTGCTCTGAAGTCTGCTGTGTCTGAAATTGTTTCTTCTTTCATTTGATTAGCGATAGCATGATATACTATCTCCATCCCTTTACTTTTGATCTATATGATGTGTCTTTATATTTAAAGTGGGTTTCTTATAGACAATGTATAGTTGAGTCTTGTTTGTTGATCCACTCAAACAGCCTCTGTCTTTTAGTTAGTGTATTTAGACTACTGATGTTCAAAGTGACTACTGATATAGTTAAATTAATATCTACCATATTTGTTATTATTTTTCATTTGTTGCCCTTGTTCTTTGTTCCTACTTTTGTCTTCCACTTTTTCTCTGACTTTTGTGATTTTAATTGAGCATTCTAAATGATTCTATTTTCTCTCCTTTCTTGGGAATCAGTTATACTTTTTTAAAAACATTTTTTAGCGATTTGCCCTTGAATTTGCAATGTATATTTACAACTAATAATTGTAATTACAAGTCCACCTTCAAACAACACTATACCACTTCACAGGTGTGCAGTACCTTATAATAACAAAATAATCCCAAGTCCTCTTTTCTATCCCTTGTGTCACTGCTGTGATTCATTTTGCTTAATATAAATATAAACATACACATATATATATGCACACATACATACATAAGTGGATATAATTGAATATGTTATTGCTATTATTATTTTGAACAAACTATTATCCATTACGTCAATTAAGAAAAAGAAAAACTTTTACTTTACCTTCACTTATTTATTCTCTAATGCTGTTCCTTTCTTTATGTAGATCTGCATTTCTGACCTATATCACTTTTCTTCTTTCTAAAGAACTTCTTTTAACATTTCTTCCAAAGCAGGTCTACTGATAACAAATTCTCTCAATTATTGTCTGAGAATGTCTTTATTGCTCCTTCTCTTTTGAAGGATAATTTCACACGGTATGGAATTCTAGGTTAGTGTTTTTTTCTCTCAACATTTTAAATATTTTACTTTTCTCTGTTCTTACATAGTTTCTGAGGAGAAGTTGGATATAATTCTTATCTTTGTTCCTCTATAGGTAAAGTATTTTTTCCTCTGGCTTCTTTCAGAATTTGTTTCTTTATCTTTGGTTTTCTGCAGTTTGAATATGATAGGCCTAGTGTAGATTCTGGCATTTATCCTTCTGGGTATTCTTTGAGCTTCCCATATCTGTAGTTTGGTATCTGACACTAATTTGGGGAAATTATCAGTCATTATTGTTTCAAATATTTCTTTCAAATATTTCTTCTGTTCCTTTCTCTCTTCTTTTTCTAGTATTCATATTATACCTATCTTACACCTTTTGTAGTTTCCCCACAGTTCTTGAATATTCTGTTCTGGTTTTTTTCCTTTTTTTTCCCCCTTTACAGTTTTGCAGGTTTCTATTGAGATATTTTCAAGCTCAGAGATTCCTTCCTCAGCCACATCCAGTCTACTATTAAGCCCATCAAACATTCTTCATATGTTACAGTGTTTTTATCTCTAGCATTTCTTTTTTTCCTCAAATATCCATATCTTTGCTCACATTGACCATCTGTGCTTGTATACTGACTACTTTATTCATTAGAGCCCCTAGCATATTAATCATGGTTGTTTTAAATTCTCAGTCTGATAATTCTAACATCCCTGCCATACTTAAATCTGATTCTGATAGTTCCTCTGTCTCTTCAATCTGTGTTTTATGCCTTTTAGTATGCCTTGTAATTTTTTCTTGATAGCTGAATATGCTGTACTGGGTGAAAGCAACTGCTGTAAATGGGCCTTTAGTAATGTGGTGGGAAGGTGTAGGGGGACGGGAGGCATTTTATAGTCTTAGATTAGATCTCAGTCTTCAAGTGGGTTTTTGCTTTGCTTTTCGACTGTGAACTTCACAGGTTCTTTTCAGTCCCCCACCCCACTTAGGTGGGACATGATGGCTGGAGTGGGCTGGGGTTGGGCACTTCTCTTTGCCCAGGTCAATTAAGCTCTGATAAACCCGAGCAGGTCCAGCTGTGGTTAGTGTATCTTGAATGCAGACCTTGTTAAGAAAAACAGAATGCTCTGGTGCCTTTCAAAATTTTTCCTTTTCCCTTCTCTCCATGGGAAGCACAAGGAGATTTTCTAAGAAAAAACCCAGTTAAAGCTCCTGGAGGTAAAACTTACAAAAGTGTGAAGCACCCCTATGACTGGATGCCTCTCAACTTTCTAACTCTCAGAGTTACCCACACCGAGCCTCAAGCAATTCATCAATTACAGTTTAGATTTTTCTACCGCTAACACTGCTTTCCAAAAAGATTTCAGCTCATGTGTTTTTGCTCTGGTAAATTGTAATTCTCTGTATTTACCAATCTGTCTTTCCAACTGGGGACAGCAGTTTGCTCTGTGACCTCACTTCTCTTGTGGATCCAAGAAAAGCTGTTAAATTTTCAGTTTGCTCAGCCTTTTACTTGTTTTTGGGTGGAGTGGCAATTTCTAAGCTTCTGGGCCAGAAACCAGAAGCCACATGAACTTTTAAAATCTCTTAAATTTCTCAAAGTGAAAAATAAATTATTTTACAAAAATACAAAGTAGGCTTTATTTATAAATTTTAACATTTTTCAATTCACATATTTTATAACTGAAAACATTTAAACAAAGGCAGTTTATGTCATTCATATCTGTCCCTCTCCAGAGGAGAGTTATACTTAATTTAGAATGATATTTGTACCTCAGTAGCAAAGAGAGCCTTGACAAAATACCAATCAGGCCATGCAATACTGTTTTTTTGTTTGTTGTTTCTGTTTTTGTTTTTGTTTTGAGACAAGTCTTGCTCAGTCACCCAGGCTGGAGTGCAAGGTCTGCATTCAAGATACACTAACCACAGCTCACTGCAAGCTCCGCCTCCCGGGTTCACGCCATTCTCCTGCCTCAGCCTCCGGAGTAGCTGGGACTACAGGTGCCTGCCACTACGCCCGGCTAATTTTTTTGGCAATACTGTTTTTGTTTTTGTTTGTATGGTTTTTAGATTTCTTTTTTTTATTATTATTATACTTTAAGTTTTAGGGTACATGTACACAATGTGCAGGTTTGTTACATATGTATCCATGCGCCATGTTGGTGTGCTGCACCCACTAACTCGTCATTTAGCATTAGGTATATCACCTAATGCTGTCCCTCCCCCCTCCCCCCACCCCACAACAGTCCCCAGAGTGTGATGTTCCCCTTCCTGTGTCCATGTGTTCTCATTGTTCAATTCCCACCTATGAGTGAGAACATGCGGTGTTTGGTTTTTTGTCCTTGCGATAGTTTACTGGGAATGATGGTTTCCAGTTTCATCCATGTCCCTACAAAGGACATGAACTCATCATTTTTTATGGCTGCATAGTATTCCATGGTGTATATGTGCCACATTTTCTTAATCCAGTCTATCGTTGTTGGACATTTGGGTTGGTCCCAAGTCTTTGCTATTGTGAATAGTGCCACAATAAACATATGTGTGCATGTGTCTTTATAGCAGCATGATTTATAGTCCTTTGGGTATATACCCAGTAATGGGATGGCTGGGTCAGATGGTATTTCTAGTTCTAGATCCTGAGGAATCGCCACACTGACTTCCACAATGGTTGAACTAGTTTACAGTCCCACCAACAGTGTAAAAGTGTTCCTATTTCTCCACATCCTCTCCAGCACCTGTTGTTTCCTGACTTTTTAATGATGGCCATTCTAACTGGTGTGAGATGGTATCTCATTGTGGTTTTGATTTGCATTTCTCTGATGGCCAGTGATGATGAGCATTTTTTCATGTGTTTTTTGGCTGCATAAATGTCTTCTTTTGAGAAGTGTCTGTTCATATCCTCTGCCCACTTTTTGATGGGGTTGTTTGTTTTTTCTTGTAAATTTATTTGAGTTCATTGTAGATTCTGGATATAAGCCCTTTGTCAGATAAGTAGGTTGTGAAAATTTTCTCCCATTTTGTAGGTTGCTTGTTCACTCTGATGGTAGTTTCTTTTGCTGTGCAGAAGCTCTTTAGTTTAATTAGATCCCATTTGTCAATTTTGGCTTTTGTTGCCATTGCTTTTGATGTTTTAGACATGAGGTCCTTGCCCATGCCTATGTCCTGAATGGTATTGCCTAGGTTTTCTTCTAGGGTTTTTATGGTTTTAGGTCTAACATGTAAGTCTTTAATCCATCTTGAATTAATTTTTGTATAAGATGTAAGGAAGGGATCCAGTTTCAACTTTCTACATATGACTAGCCAGTTTTCCCAGCACCATTTATTAAATAGGGAATCCTTTCCTCATTGCTTGTTTTTGTCAGGTTTGTCAAAGATCAGATAGTTGTAGATATGTGGCATTATTTCTGAGGGCTCTGTTCTGTTCCATTGATCTATGTCTCTGTTTTGGTACCAGTACCATGCTGTTTTGGTTACTGTAGCCTTGTAATATAGTTTGAAGTCAGGTAGCGTGATGCCTCCTGCTTTGTTCTTTTGGCTTAGGACTGACTTGGTGATGCGGGCTCTTTTTTGGTTCCATATGAACTTTAAAGTAGTTTTTTCCAATTCTGTGAAGAAAGTCATTGGTAGCTTGATGGGGATGGCATTGAATCTATAAATTAACTTGGGCAGTATGGCCATTTTCACGATACTGATTCTTCCAACCCATGAGCATGGAATGTTCTTCCATTTATTTGCATCCTCTTTTATTTCATTGAGCAGTGGTTTGTAGTTCTCCTTGAAGAGGTCCTTCACATCCCTTGTAAGTTGGATTCCTAGGTATTTTATTCTCTTTGAAGCAATTGTGAATGGGAGTTCACTCATGATTTGGCTCTCTGTTTGTCTGTTATTGTTGCACAAGAATGCTTGTGATTTTTGTACATTGATTTTGTATCCTGAGACTTTGCTGAAATTGCTTATCAGCTTGAGGAGATTTTGGGCTGAGACAATGGGGTTTTCCAGATACACAATCATGTCATCTGCAAACAGGGACAGTTTGACTTCCTCTTTTCCTAATTGAATACCCTTTATTTCCTTCTCCTGCCTGATTGCCCTGGCCAGAACTTCCAACACTATGTTGAAT
This sequence comes from Hylobates moloch, assembly GCF_009828535.3. NCBI lineage: Eukaryota > Metazoa > Chordata > Mammalia > Primates > Hylobatidae > Hylobates > Hylobates moloch. The sequence continues at coordinate 135,125,569 of NW_026652277.1, forward strand.
AGGAGTGGTGAGAGAGGGCATCCCTGTCTTGTGCCAGTTTTCAAAGGGAATGCTTCCAGTTCTTGCCCATTCAGTATGATATTGGCTGTGGGTTTGTCATAGATAGCTCTTATTATTTTGAGATACGTCCCATCAATACCTAATTTATAGAGAGTTTTTAGCATGCAGGGTTGTTGAATTTTGTCAAAGGCCTTTTCTGCATCTATTGAGATAATCATGTGGTTTTTGTCTTTGGTTCTGTTTATATGCTGGATTACATTTATTGATTTGCGTATGTTGAACCAGCCTTGCATCCCAGGGATGAAGCCCACTTGATCATGGTGGATAAGCTTTGTGATGTGCTGCTGGATTCGGTTTGCCAGTATTTTACTGAGGATTTTTGCATCAATGTTCATCAAGGATATTGGTCTGAAATTCTCTTTTTGGTTGTGTCTCTGCCAGGCTTTGGTATCAGGATGATGCTGGCCTCATAAAATGTGTTAGGGAGGATTCCCTCTTTTTCTATCGATTGGAATAGTTTCAGAAGGAATGGTACCAGTTCCTCCTTGTACCTCTGGTAGAATTTGGCTGTGAATCCATCAGGTCCTGGACTCTTTTTGGTTGGTAAGCTATTGATTATTGCCACAATTTCAAAGCCTGTTATTGGTCTATTCGGAGATTCAACTTCTTCCTGTTTAGTCTTGGGAGGGTGTATTTGTCGAGGAATTTATCCATTTCTGCTAGATTTTCTAGTTTATTTGCGTAGAGGTGTTTGTAGTATTTTCTGATGGTAGATTGTATTTCTGTGGGATCGATGGTGATATCCCCTTTATCATTTTTTATTGCGTCTATTTGATTCTTCTCTCTTTTCTTCTTTATTAGTCTTGCTAGCGGTCTATCAATTTTGTTGATCTTTTCAAAAAACCAGCTCCTGGATTCATTAATTTTTTGAAGGGTTTTTTGTGTCTCTCTTTCCTTCAGTTCTGCTCTGATTTTAGTTATTTCTTGCCTTCTGCTAGCTTTTGAATGTGTTTGCTCTTGCTTTTCTAGTTCTTTTAATTGTGATGTTAGGGTGTCAATTTTGGATCTTTCCTGCTTTCTCCTGTGGGCATTTAGTGCTATAAATTTCCCTCTACACACTGCTTTGAATGTGTCCCAGAGATTCTGAAAGGAACGCAGTTCCTCCCCAGCAACGGAACAAAGCTGGACGGAGAATGACTTTGACAAATTGAGAGAAGAAGGCTTCAGACAATCTAACTACTCCGAGCTACAGGAGGAAATTCAAACCAATGGCAAAGAAGTTAAAAACTTTGAAAAAAAATTAGATGAATGTTTAACTAAAATAACCAACGCAGAGAAGTGCTTAAAGGAGCTGATGGAGCTGAAAGCCAAGTTTCAAGAACTACATGAAGACTGCAGAAGCCTCAATAGCCAATGGGATCAACTGGAAGAAAGGGTATCAGTGATGGAAGAGGAAATGAATGAAATGAAGCGAGCAGGGAAGTTTAAAGAAAAAAGAATAAAAAGAAACAAGCAAAGCCTCCAAGAAATATGGTACAATGTGAAAAGACCAAACCTACATCTGATCGGTGTACCTGAAAGTGACGGGGAGAATGGAACCAAGCTGGAAAACACTCTGCAAGATATTATCCAGGAGAACTTCCCCAATCTAGCAAGGCAGGGCAACATTCAGATTCAGGAAATACAGAGAACGCCACAAAGATACTCCTCGAGAAGAGCAACTCCAAGACACATAATTGTCAGATTCACCAAAGTTGAAATGAAGGAAAAAATGTTAAGGGTGGCGAGAGGGAAAGGTCAGGTTACCCACAAAGGGAAGCCCATCAGACTAACAGCTGATCTCTCGGCAGAAACTCTACAAGCCAGAAGAGAGTGGGGGCCAATATTCAACATTCTTAAAGAAAAGAATTTTCAACCTAAAATCTCATATCCAGCCAAACTAAAATTCATAAGTGAAGGAGAAATAAAATACTTTACAGACAAGCAAATGCTGAGTGATCTTGTCACCATCAGGCCTGCCCTAAAAGAGCTCCTGAAGGAGGCACTAAACATGGAAAGGAACAACCAGTACCAGCCACTGCAAAAACATGCCAAATTGCAAAGACCATCGAGGCTAGGAAGAAACTGCATCAATTAACAAGCAAAATAACCAGCTAACATCATAATGACAGGATCAAATTCACACATAACAATATTAACTTTAAATGTAAATGGGCTAAATGCTCCAATTAAAAGACACAGACTGGCAAATTGGATAAGGAGTCAAGACCCAACAGTGTGCTGTATTCAGGAAACCCATCTCACATGCAGAGACACACATAGACTCAAAATAAAGGGATGGAGGAAGATCTACGAAGCAAATGGAAAACACAAAAAGGCAGGGGTTGCAATCCTAGTCTCTGATAAAATAGACTTTAAACCAACAAAAATCAAAAGAGACAAAGAAGGCCATTACATAATGGTAAAGAGATCAATTCAACAAGAAGAGCTAACTATCCTAAATATATATGCATCCAATACAGGAGCACCCAGATTCATAAAGCAAGTCCTGAGTGACCTACAAAGAGACTTAGACTCCCACACAATAATAATGGGAGATTTTAACACCCCACTGTCAACATTAGACAGATCAACAAGACAGAAAGTTAACAAGGATACCCAGGAATTGAACTCAGCTCTGCACCAAGTGGACCTAATAGACATCTACAGAACTCTCCACGCCAAATCAACAGAATATACATTTTTTTCAGCACCACACCACACCTATTCCAAAATTGACCACATAGTTGGAAGTAAAGCTCTCCTCAGCAAATGTAAAAGAACAGAAATTATAACAAACTGTCTCTCAGACCACAGTGCAATCAAACTAGAACTCAGGATTAAGAAACTCACTCAAAACCGCTCAACTACATGGAAACTGAACAACCTGCTCCTGAATGACTACTGGGTACATAACGAAATGAAGGCAGAAATAAAGATGTTCTTTGAAACCAACGAGAACAAAGATACAACATACCAGAATCTCTGGTTTTTAGATTTCAACAATGTTTTATTATGACTGTCAGTAGAAAATATATAGTCAGTTCTGCTATAACATGATACACGCCTTTCTAGGAATCATTGCAGTATACAAATCACAAAATAAAATTCAGTTTATGGGAAAAGTAGGATGAGGGGCATAACACTAAAAACTTCATCAGTGACTTTTTTAAAAAAAGATAAAAACTTAACAAAAATGGTAGCACAGGCTTACTCATGTTAAATGGTACTACATATTATAATAGTATATATTAATAGTTAATGATTTAATACCTAATACTGCATACTGCATAATAACAGAAGTATGACCCGTTACTTGAAAACAAGGTTGTATGCAATGCGTTTTGACACCACTGGGAGGCCTAAAATATCAGCAAGGGAGAAATAAAAGAAAGAAGAGAAATTATGGGATTGAGAAGAGAAAGAGGACAGGCAGAGAGAACAACAGGACACAGGTTTCCCATCTCTGAAGTTGCCCACCACACCCCAAGCTGTGTTTACACATAGAAGTAATTTGTGATCCAGGGCAAACAGCAATCACAGTGCACACTAGAGACTGGTAGAGTTTGGAGCAAGGATGAGAGCACAACAAAGGGGCTAAAGGGACAGCCTTGGAGAATGAGACATTATGAGATTTTTCCCACCCTAAATTGGGAGAACAAGCTGATTACGAATGTGACTTTATTACCTGGAAAAGGCTGCATGACTGAACTGTAAGCCACAATATGCCTACTCCTTAGGGCCTTCACCTGGGAGATGATGGCCCCATTTCCTTTCTTTGCTTGATAAATCTGTGTGCTGTCATTTGCTGTGATGATCCAGTATATAAAATCTCCATCCACAGTTAAGCTAACAAGGGTTTTTCCTGCTGTTAAAAACATAAGGAATATAAAGAACAAAATTAATATCTTACATTTTTTACTCTAAACAATATACGAAATTCTTTTTCTATAATTGCTAAATTTTGAATCTATTATTTCAACATTAAAAAATACCTTTATTTTATGTCATTTGACTAAAGGTTTTAGAGATGTCCTCTCATTTTAGCACCATGTCAAGCCAATCAGGTAACTACTATTATTACTAACCTCATTTTGTGGAAAGGCAAACTGAAGTTTAAAGAAGTTAAATAATCTGCTCAAGGCCACCAAAGGGCAGACCCAGGATTTAAAACCCACCTATGTGAATCAAAATCAAATAATGCCAACCTGAGGGAAGTATTAAATGATAGGCATAGGGCTCAGTGCCTTTCTCAATATTTTTATCAATGGTTTGGAATGAATGCATAGTAAACATATTTATCAACTTTGCAGATAATAAATGATTATCACCGTCACTAGCAGGTTCAGTTACAGCCTTGAAATTCAAAAATATCACAACAGAATCAGGGAATTGATTCCAATTACAAATGTAAAATCCTAAATTTAAGTTTCATATCAATTCTGTAAATGAACAAATGAAAGGGATCTGGCTTAATAATAACGAATGTGGAAAAGACTATGGTCTTTCAATGGCAGGTATCCTAAAGATCTGATTCCACTTTTGGCTACAACAAAAAGAAGACCTTCATAGTCAGAGTCTCCCTTCACCGACAAGAACACATTGAGAGTACAGTGTCTTTATGGGGGCAATATTTAAGAGAATATTAACTAGCTGGAATGAAATCATGGGAGGGTGACTAGGACAAAGATTTAGATGCCACATTGCCTGGGGAGCAATTGAAGATACTTGAATTTTTCCTCCAAAGCAAATGCTTGATTCCAGCATGGTGGCTCACGTCTGTAATCTCAGCACTTTGGGAGGTCAAGGCAGGCAGACTGCTTGAGCCCAGGAGTTCAAGCCTAGACTGGGCAGCATAGCAAGACCCTGTCTCTATAAAAAAAATACTAAAATTAGTGAGGCATGGTAGTGTCCACCTGTAGTCCCAGCTACTTGGGAGGCTGAGGCAAGATGATCACCTGAGCCTGGGAGATGGAGGCTGCAGTGAACCATGATTGCACCACTGCACTCCAGCCTGGGCAACAGAGTGAGACCGTGTCTCAAAAAAAAAATGCTTACAATGAGCTACAACAGTTATCTCTACGTAGTTGAATGGCTATCATGTGGAAAGTGATTAAATTATTCTTTGTAAATTTAGAGGTAAGAACTAAGACTAATGAATGGGAGAAATGAAGGGAAGACTGGCTAAATACAAGAAAAAAACTAATATTCAGAATTGTCCAAAAGCTTAAACAGACTTCCTTATAAAGTAGCAGGGTTTTTTAAAGAAACAGTTGTTTAAGCATGACTATTTTTAAAGAAAAAATTTCTTGTAACATCATAACATCTAAATGATCCCTAAAATTGTTCTAATTTTCTAATTTTAGGATTTTAATTACAGGTTTATGAAAAACTGGCCAGTTTTATACATATATAATGGTCTACTAGGTAATTCTTGTGTCTTGTGTATCAAATATTAAAGAAAAAATTATTCTGATACTTGTTAAAATGGTAAGAAAGACTTTAGTCAAGACAAGTGCAATAGCGCACTAGGAAAGACAAATATTGCAACATAACAAAGACAGTTGGGGTTTTTATAGCCAAAAAACTGAGTGAGGAAGTCACTGGGTGGAAAAATACTAAGAGACAGCCTCCAGGACAGGGCAATCCTTGTCAAATCAGCCTAAAGGGATTTTTGCTAAAGGCAGGCCAAGAACCTAAACAGGATTCTTACTTAAATCAGACCAATGTCCATCAAGGGTGGGAGAGGAAGAACTTGATCAGGTATCAGTGGTAGGGGTTCTCTCTAAACTGACTTTGTAGGATTCTTGCTAAAACTGAACTCAGCAAGGAGGGACACATGAAGACCAAGGTTGAGGCCTAGTCAAGAAGAGGACTCAGAGGAGCATAACCACATTTTGATCAAGGAAAGGGTCTTTGTCACAGGTTTAACAGAAACAAGTAATATACCTAAGGAGGAATCATTCAAAACATTACCTCTATCATTAAATCTATTTAATGATAGGAATTGTTTCTAAAAGGCCTCTAAACATAGGAACTGCTTCTAAAAGGCCTTGATTGACATGTCAACAAAACCTATATACAATTATAACACATACACACATATTTGCAATTTCAAAACTTTACTGTATAATCTAGCAATGACCAATAGATTTCAGTGATGATGGAAATGTTTTATGCCTACATTGTCCAATACAGTGGCCATTAGCTATTTGAGACTTTTGAGCACTTGAAATTTAGCTAGCGTGACTGAGAGATTAAAATGTTTAATTTTATTTAATTTTAATTTTTTTTTTGAGACAGTCTTACTCTGTCATCCAGGCTGGAGTGCAGTGGCACCACCTTGGCTCACTGCAACCTCCACCTCCTGGTTCAAGTGAGTCTTCCTGCCTCAGCCTCCTGAGTAGCTGGGATTATAGGCATGCACCACTATGCCCAGTTAATTTTTGTATTTTTAGTATAAACAGGGCTACACCATGTTGGCCAGGCTGGTCTTGAACTCCTGACCTCAAGTGATCTACTCACCTTGGCCTTCCAAAGTGCTGGGATTACAGGCATGAGCCACTGCACCTGGCCTTAATTTCAATTAATTTAAACTTAAATAACCACATGTGCCTAGTGATTACCACACTGGGCAATGAAGAGTAATTTTAAGAGTATATGGGATATTTAGAGTATATATTTTTTTCTGTTGAATTACTCCTAATTAGGAGACTTCCAAATTGTACTCGACTTTCGAATATTTATTCTACAAGCATGTGAATTTCAACAAATACACGCAGGTATTGACCAACTCATGTTGAAAGTGGAATCTATGGGATCATCAAAGTGGAGATAATTTAGGATAGCGGGAAGATCATGCATGTTGTAGTTAGACCCAGTTTCAACTCCTACTACCTAACTGTGGCCCTTGGGAAAAGTTACCTTACTTTTCTCAGCCTCAGTTTCCTCATCTGTAAAATGAGGATATTAGTACCTACTGCACTGAGGTATTATGAAGATTAAATAAAATAATGCATTTAGTACATGCTGAGAATATGCAGTTAAGCTCATTAAATTGTAGCTCTATTATTAATTACAATTTTTTAAAACACAGATTTAGAAAATTATGTGAATGCCTACATACAATTTTCCTGGAAACAACTTGATTTGAATTCTGTAAGAACACTTGGCATGGTACAGAGCAAATATCATATGTATATTCTTTTGAGTATATGGGGAATGCAAGCCCTTTGTAAATGCAATTGAAGGGGCTGCTCTTATTAACACATATCTGTGCACATACATCAGCATCTTACCGAGCATAGCAGGTACTGTGATAACTCTCCAACACTGACAGCCTTCCAGATCCATTGCCCAGATCTCTTGTGCTTTGGCAAAGTATATCAATGGTTTCTCTAGGTTAGAGGTATCAATAGCCATTGCTCCACTTAACTCAAATTCAGTCACATTACAAGAACATTGATTCCTTTTGTTTTGTTGGTTTGTAGCTGTGGGTTGCAGAATTTGGTGCAAGGTGTGATTGATAATACTGTAGTAGAACATCTGGTAGCCAAAACTGGAAACTTCTGTCCAATACAAGCGACTATAGAGGAAAAAAAGTCCCCCCAACTTAATGAGCAAAATACATCATTTCAAATATTGGTTTCTAATGCAGAGCAACCATTCCTAATGACTGTGAGAGACAAATGGAGCCTTTGGAGAGAACATGGTCAAGTTTTCAATAACCATTTTCTGAGATGGAAGAAGTCACAAGAAGTCTAACTTGTAGCATTTCCAATGATTTCTCAATAGATGTGTTTACAACTAAAGTCTTGGAATATAATGACCTTAGGTGCTATATTAAAAGGCCCACTTAATAACTAAAATATAAAATATATTTGCATAATTTTCATCAATGTCCATCTCTATTCCCCTCCTCTCATGTTTGTTTCTGCTTCTTAATACAAGTTAATGATCTAGTTTTAAAATAGCCTATCCCCATGCTTATGGCACAAACAGAAATGTATCTTTCCAGCCTGGGAAATTGCTACTTATGTGCTAAAAGGAAACTTTAAAGCTCACCTTATGAGGATATTAGTTAAACTAAGATGGATGAGCACAGAATAACTTTTGCTGTGCAAGTCCATCTGTTCCTGCTCATCTCTTGCCACCGACTCAATCCTCTTCTTGTCCTTGCCAACTGATGATGTTATTGCATTCACGAGCATAAAAATCTGCTATTGTTTCCTGTTAGGTAATTAGCCTAACTTTGTTAGGCTTACTTACTATACTTACTTACTATAACATAGTGGGCCAAGAGCCCTAAGCATCTTATTTTCCCATAATTGTCTTCTACTATTAAACCAAAAACATTACACTAAATATATCTACATCTATTTCATCACAATATAAAAAGATACTTGCATTTACATACCTTAAAAAAGGATATACAGAAAAAGAAATTATTGTTGAATTCCTATTGTGAATCTTCACCTCTCTGGGGTATTTCACCTTGTGTTCAAGATCAACATCAAATATTTGCATTCCATTTTGCGATTCTTTCAGTGCAAAGTAGAGGTGCCTTGAAATCCAGTCAATTGTAATAACTGTGATATCAAAAACCAGTGAATCTTGGAAAAGCTTAACAACAGGTAGAGAACACAGCCAAGAAGAGAGTGGTTATTTTTTATTTGAAGACTTTTCTATATTCACCCATATCATTTGTTAACTGCACTTCTCATTTGTAATCCCAAACCTCAGCAATCTGGATAGTATACCATTGTAACGTGGGCACTCTTCACACATTTTTCCTAAATGATTTTAACCATCATGGCTTTAACTGCAATCTACAAACCAGTGCTACAAATTTATATCTTCAGACAAGATGTTTAATGAGTTACTGATTCAAATATTAAACTGCCTACTGTACATTTCCATATGAATTATCCCAGAAAACAGACTTCATCACCCACCCCAAAACCTCTTTTTCTCCTGCATTTTATATTTTTATGGATTTTCAACACCCACCCAAGGAGCTAATCCTGACAAATATGGTCCTCCTTGACTTCTTCTTCTCATTACTACCCATAGTAAACTAGTCCCCTTCTTTTTTTTTTGGAGATGGAGTCTGGCTCTGTCACCCAGGCTGGAGTGCAGTGGCATGATCTTGGTTCACTGCAACCTTCACCTCCTAGGTTCAAACGATTCTCCTGCCTCAGCCTCGCGAGTAGCTGGGACTACAGGCGTGCACCATCACGTCCAGCTAATTTTTATATTTTTAGTAGAGACAGGGTTTCACCATGTTGGCCAGGCTAGTATCGAATTCCTGGCATCCAGTGATCCACCTGCCTTGGCCTCCTACAGTGTTGGGATTACAGGTGTGAGTCACTGCACCCAGCTTGAACTAGTCCCATTTTAAATGTCCAGTTTGTCATCTCCTTTCTCACCTCATGCTCATCCCTATAACATTTTCTACCTGGATTTCTTTGACAGCCTCCTAATTGTCTCAAACTTAACCCTCTCTAAGTCACTATTCACAATGCTAACAGACAGGCCTTTCTAAAACACAACTTGACCATGTTAATGACCCAATAAATATCTTTACTGGCTTGCTGTTGGCTTCTAGAATGACACCTGCCTCCTTAGCACAGTAAAGGAGGCCCATTATGCTCAGGCTCCCACCTCTCCAGACTTCCCACCTTCCTTTCACTCCACCTCATCCAAACACTCTATGGTTCTTTGTTTTCCTGTCTTTGTACCCCCTCAGCCTTCACCTGTCTCATCTTTGTTTCCAAGATGTTTTTCCATTCTACCAACACCAAGCCAACCTAGACTATGTGTTCATTCTCGGTGATTCCACCACATCCTGCTCTCAGCACAACAGTTATCCTAGTCTGTCTTCACTATCAGTTAACATTTAGTGAATGCCTAATGTCAGGCATTGTGCTAAGTGCATTACGTGGATTATCTCATTTAATCTTCATGGGAACCCTATGATGAGGTATTACTTAACCACAGAGGTTAAATAACTTGCCAGTGGTCACAAATCTAGTAAGTAGTAGAGCCCAAATTGTATTCTAGGTAGTCAAATTCCAAAACTCACCTTCTTAATCACTAGGCAATACTGCCTTCCTAGTGTTGGACTAATACTAGACTGGGTTTATTAAGAGCAAAGCCTATAAACTTTCACCTATAATATCCCAGGCTCTAACACAGCATCCTAAACCCAGTAACTATTTGCTAACTGAGTGTCGAATGACATTTGCCCAAAATGTAGTCTGTATTCATTTGTGGCTAAATAATTATACAATATCTGTCCTTTTCATTCTAATCTTAATAACTAAATCGTCTTCCAGTCATTTTAACTATAGAGTAGTGTCATATGCAAATACTTCACTTCCTTTATTTCGAAAGAATTACATAGTGAAATACCTCAGAGCTAGAACGATTGTGCAAGTTCAGAAGAAAGAGTGAGTTCCCTTCAGCATAATATCCCATCTCATTATCAGCTGTGTAGCAAATGGCACTGATAATTCTTTCTGCTGAAAACGTCCACACAACTTGATTTTGATCCATATCTAAAAAAACTATCTTGTTACCAAGAAGAGTTATGAGATGAGGAAATGGGTTGATTTCTGAAAGCAAAAAACATGTAGATAATATGCATGAGAAAACTAACTTTAGCTTAGCAAAGTCTCTTGATTTAATATCCGGCAGTTTTGAAGTCCATGGGCTCCCTTTGGTTCCTCTAATACATCTGTCTCAGTGACAACCTTGTAGGCTCTTCTACCCCAGGTTTATTTAAACATATTTTGGTGATGTTTTGGGGTCAAAAACATGTTTTTGATCTAAACTTTAGTTCAGAGACAGTGTTCATATCCCTAAAGGTACCAATGGGAAAACACACACACACACACACACACACACAAGCCTCTAAATTATTATTTGCACAGATTTTAGAAAACAAATACCTGATGTTGTAGACTTTACAACGTCAGCAAATGGTCCTGGCCCTTCAGATGTAAAGGCCCTAACCTAAAGAAAAGGAAACAAAAACTGCATTCAATAGTGTTCTCCTTGGCAACAATTAAGTTCTGAGACTGAGAGATTACTAAATGTTTCATTTCACACTCCTGATACACAATATTAATAGTTTCAAATAGTTATTGACATTAATATACAGCAATATAAATCACCAAGAGAAAAAATATTGCTCTATATTTATGTTGATAGATTTTTTATCTAGAAAAGTGCAAGAATTGGAACAAATCTCTCTTGCTAAAAAATGAATTTCTAAAAATGTCTGGGGATTTAATGTACAGCACGGATGGTGATGAATGTCTAATTAATTCAATTGTGATAATTACACAATGCATACATTTATCAAGTCATGCTGTACAGCTTGAATATATATATGTCAATTGAATATTTTTAAATAAAATAAGGCCATTATTTTCAAAATTAATTACATAGAACATTTAACAGAAATAAAACTGTACAAATTATGATAAACTTCCATTTTTCTTGAATTCAACAACTAGAAGCTTCAAAAAACTAAATTTCCAGACTTTTTAAAAAGAGTAACTTTTAAAAATAATTAAATCTTACATTTGAAAATGACTGTGCATTTCAAACCAGTTTCACATACATTGCCTCTTTTGATCTTCACAACTACTAAGAGTAGAAACTGGACCAGGGTACTAATAAAGGTAAGTAACTCATGCACAATGACATATGTAGAAACTGGCATCAGAACCAAGTCTTCTGAGGTCTGCGTACATTTTTTCCCATTGGGCCATGCCACATTCTAACAGTAAAGTTTATTTTTTTTTTTAGATATTTTCTATTATGTAATAAATTATTTCCACTTCCAAACCTTGCATATGTACAGTAGCCTGCAAAGAAAATTGACATCTATAATGGTGGACTCAAAATATAAAGCCCCAAGTGCTTTATCAATAAAACATTGTATTATTTTTATTATACTTTTAGTAATAAACACATTTTACTATATTTTATATATTACTATCTGTGTATGATTTATAATGGTGCATATATATATAGTAGTGTTTACCTTTGTACAAAACTGTGTTAAATGAAACTAATATATATCCATGCATATCACTTTGCATGGTTCCATGGTGACCAAAATTTGAAACTATATATCTGTATACATATTTATATTATATATTCTATATACATACTATATATTCTATATATAGACACACTTAACCAGAATATTTATTTTACCAAAACACTCCTAATTTTTACCAAATAGGAACGTGTACTATCTTTAACTTTCATGTATAACTTATTTGATTAATATATGTAGACAATAAATTATCAAAATAATTATTAAATTAGAATTTTATGAAAAGAAAAACAAATCCCTACGCAACTGAAATCTCCAAAACACTCCCCAAGATGTTATTTTCCCCAAAAATAAATGGTGGAAAGCATTATAGCAGAGTGCTTTCCAGCCACACAGCTTTGGTAATTGACTGATACTCTCAACGACTTAACTTTTTCTTTATAGTATGAGGATCAAATGAGATAATGAATACAAAAGTACCTACTGTGGTGCAAGGCCCATAGTGATTTTATTGAAAAATAATGGTTTATCAAAATAACACGTGTACCCCAAATGTATGTACAACTATAATATATATCAATAAAAAATGTAAAATAAATCAGTAATGTGTAACATAGAAAAATTAAAATCGTGATACAGCTTCAAAAGAAAAGCAAAAAGAAAAAGAATGACTTACTCTGAATTTGCAAAGTTCCCTGAATGTGAGAAAGTTGTGAAAATGTCCTTTACCCAAGCAATCCCCTCTTGCCTCTCTACTTTTGCTGCCCACTTGACCTCTTTGATGACAATATACCTAAATTATTGACAGGGTGGCAGAATTCTTAACCTAGTCCTTTAGTTATTCTTCTGTTTGCACTATTTTTTTTTACTGCAGTCTTCTTGAATGGAATAAAAATGAATTCCTGCATATTAATCCTCAATAAGTCCACTTTCCATTTCTTTAGCAGTTTAGTCACTCTTACCTGAATTATCTCCATTAATTTTCTCATATAATTTTAAAAAACCATAGCGGCCAATCAAAATCTAGGTATGTGTGCCATTTACACTGTAATATATCCCAGAAACACAGTCTTTCCCTCTCCCCACAATGCCGCTATTAAGACTCTCATATCTTCTGTTTTCTCTCTCATACCTGGAAGGCAACAAAGCATCCAGGACTCATGCCTTCGAGTTGAAAAGACATCACTGAGGGAGTGACACTGACAGCAATCCAGTCTTCACATGTTTTGTTTGTAATACTTTGATTGGATATATTGTAGAAAATTTCAAATTTTGTTAACACCCCATTTTCATGCTTAGGTTTGTTCCACCTAAATTCCACCACAACTTCATTCTTGTTGCAGCATTTTCCACTTGGTAATATAAATATTCTGGGGTTCTCTGGTGCTGATGGAACTGAAAAGTAGAGGCACAGGTAGAGCAGAAAAGAATATAAGACTGACTTTTACCACTTATAATGAGATGGTAAACAACTTAACAATATATCTCATTCCAGGCAGTATTTATTACATTCTTAAAGATCTTCAGGAGAGAATATTCCATAGATTTCTTCAGGAACCCATCCTGATAATTTCAGCACATCTGACTGACAGGCAAGACTTCCTTATGTTCAACTCAAATCCTTCCTACTACACTTAAGCACGCTTTTCTTGTCTGTGCCTTGTGTAGATGGAAAGTGTCTGGTTCTCCCTATAAAATGCAACATTCACTTTCATCCTGACAGAGTGATTTCAGTGAAGGTGAAAATGTCATCATCAGGATGGATGGCAGTAAGTCTCACCAGTCTTCAGCCAGTTCAGGGTGTAAAACACAGCATAAATCAGAGACCTAGGCCCTGTCACTCTGAAGTCCCTAGGAAGCAGAAAGTTTTAGGGGAAGCTAATAGTATCCCAAGAGTAAGGTTTGGGAGTATTCATTTATTCTAGAGCCAAATGAAGCAATGCATTATCTCTCAGTCCTTTATTCAAGAGAAATGTCTCTGCCTGATTTCTAAGTCATTCTCTCTAGATGGCCCTCTCCTCTCTTAGGACTCCTCCACAAGGTCTTCACTCCCTCTCTGATCACAATCACATTGCTATTTAATGTTTAACACTCACACTATTATTCAATCTCCAAGCCTTCTTACATTAGGCTTCTCTTCTCACATGGGATACCTCTTCTTGCTCCATCTTTCAGGGTGCACTAAAGTTTCCATTTCCCAAAGGCATCTTCTCTCTTAAGAATGCCTGAGGCAGCTTGATATAGGTGAAGATTTCATAGGTTTGGCTACTCATTTTATGCCACTGCTGCTCAGGTATAAACTCTCTAGTATCTATTATCATTTGCTGTGCATGTGTTTATCTCTTCCCTGTTTTATGAGCTCCATCAGAGAAAGCATCTCTTCTTATTCCTTGTTAAATCTTCCCAAATCTAGTATAGAACTGGCACACAGTAAGTGGTTAATAAATATCGGTCAATTTGGATAATTTCCTGGCTATATTGTAAATTTCCTGAAGGCAAAGGCCAAATCTTGTCATCCTTTCTATTGCCTCCAATATCCAGCAGAGTGCTGTTGACTCTTGCTCTCGCTGGATCCCCTGATAGATGCAGTCAAGTCCATTTCCACAGGACAATTCAACCAAGCTGATATCCCAAGGAAATCTCAAGCAGAACATTCCTGGATCCAATGCTTACTGCTTCGGAACCTGCCCAGGCCCTACTGTGTTCCTGTTGTGTGATTCATAGACGAATGTTGTTGAAATAATCTTAATAGTAAAAAATACAATGGGGAATGGATATCTATATTTATTAAGGTCTTACCACCTGCCAAATCCTGTATTAGCTTTACATAAATTAAATCCATCATACTATCATTTACCAACATTTGTAAAAGTGACTGGAGATTTGATGAAACTGTAGTGAAAAGTCCAGATTAAGTCCCAGCCCAGCCACTTAGTAACTATTTTATTTGGGCAACTGCTAGGCTTTTATTCTCTTTCTTGCATAATCAAGATAATAAGACTTTCCTACCCACCTCAGAGCTATGTGAGGATCAAATGAAATATGTTTCTGACATATGATAGGTATGTAGTAAATAGTTAACAAAGGAGTGATACGTAAAAATGTGTTTTGTACACTTTAAGGTGATACACACATGTAATGATATGGCTAGTATCCTTTTAAAAATATCTTTTCCCCAAAACATTAAATTTAGATATCAGTTATTCATCTGCAGAAGATTCTGAGTCACCATCTATGAGAACAGTCTGCCTTCCAAGAAAACTGTCTCTGCCCTTAAATGCCCATTTTCCTTATAAAGGATTTTGCAAATTACCTGAAATATGCATCTGCATCTTCTATATCACTACAATCAAATGAAATGGCTGTTAAGAAATCTTTGAAATATTCTTTTGGAATAAATTATGCATATTTATGTTAATGGAGCTATTCTAATCTCCAAAAAGTCATTGAAAGGGTGTTAGATCTAAACACATCTACAAAACTGAAAGTTATTTTTAAATATCAACTATCCATTCCAGATCATGAAAAGTGAGATTCTGCTTTTTTTTAAAAAACAAAAAGACAGATTTTAACCCCTGTACCTGTTTCAGGTGCTCGAAGTGACAGAGATGTTTTGGGGCCCTTTCCCCAGTAGGTATAAGGAGTGACAGAAAGATTAAATAAGGTATAAGGTTCCAGTCCTTCCACAGTAAATACAGGTAAAGAGTGTTGTTCACTAGCCAAGCACTAAAATATAAACAGAAAACATTATTGTCTCAGGGAGAGAATTATAAAATCTTTCATTCCTTATTATCTAAAATCTCCAAACTTTGGTTCACATGTAAAATCAAAATTTACAATTCTGGAAGTGCTAATTTTGGCAAGTTCTATGTTGTGCCACACAGACCAGTTAAAGTGTATCCAGCACAGTAGTTAGCACCAAGCAGAGACTGGCTGTAAACAAGTCTTCTGGGGAATAATCTTAATAACCAAATGCTATGGGAATGACAAAGAAGATGGGCTTGGCTAAGTCAAGATGGTACAGGTCAGTGTGGGCAGGGCTGACACAGATGGTACAGTCTGTTTGGGAAATGAAAGTTAGTAGAACCAACACCATACCTTAGAATGAGCACTAAATTCTACACTGTAGAAAACCACACCCCAGTCTACTGCAGGGGGACCATTCCACAGGATTTGAAAATTTGAAGCATTTCCTTCAACTCTAAATGAAGACTCTTGAACAGAATCTGGAATAACCTTAGGGGTAAAGGAAAAGTTCCCTACAGGATGAAAGAAAAAAAAGAAATAGGAGAAAAAATTGGGGATTATTGAGCAATATAGAAATCACAGAAAATCAATAGTAATTACTAATGATTAGAACTGAAACAAAATTTTTTGTTTCTTTAACATATCCTGAAAAAAATCATCTTTTTCTGACTTTTTCAGGCTGTAAATTTGGATTAAGATTAAACTCACTGCAAGCAAACCAACTGAAATTACTGAAGCCTTACTCCTCTTAAAACTTAATTCTTAAGAAAAAAAAATATCCCAACCTAAACATTTATTTAACCAAAGGTATAATGGAGCAGGGTAAGCAGGAATGAAATACTGTACCTGGCAGAGGCTTAAGGGATGTCTGAATAATTGTGAACTGATTAAATTTGGCTGGTTCCAAAACAGAGACACTGGTTTTCTGACCTATTTCCTGAGTTGTGATAATCCTAAAGCCATTGATCCAGAACAGCCGACCACTATAGTACATCAGTGCATTCTGGGAAATTTCAGAAGTACTCCAGGCTGCAAATTCTGTGATGGTGGTATCCCCAGTGCTGCTAAAACATAACACCAATTAGTGTGTGTTTCTGGAGTGGTGGAAGGGCTGGTCCATGCAAGTACTCATGAGAATATATGTTTGTGAGTGTCTGTGCGCATTTGCGTACATTAAAATAAAGAAAATACTTTCTAACAATTATTGTCTTTTTTGGTTTCATATTAAGTTGGGTTTTTATTTTACATTTTTTTAAAAGTAGTAAACCTAAAGTAAATTTTCTGGGGGCTTTTCTTGTTTCTTTGAGATGGAGTCACACTCTGTTGCCCAGGCTGGAGTGCAGTGGCATGATCACAGCTCACTGCAACCTCTGCCTTCCAGCTTCAAGATATTCTCCTGTCTCACCCTCCCAAGTAGCTAGGATTACACGCACACACCACTATGCCTGGCTAATTTTTTGTATTTTTAGTTGAGACAGGGTTTCACATGTTGGCCAGGCTGGTCTTGAACTTCTGACCTCAAGTGATCTGCCTGCCTCAGCTTCCCAAAGTGCTGGGATCACAGGCATGAGCACTGTGCTCTCTGGGGGCTTTTCTTATTAATGTGATATTGCAATATCAAGAGTGTTTAGATAGGTTGCAGCTTTTTAAAAAATACTTGTGATTTTGGTAATACTCTACAACAAAGGCACAACCTGGATTCTCATTACTTCATTAGTTCAGAGATTACCTCTTTGGTTTATTCTATGTGCTCCTACAACACTCGCATTAGCATAAGAAAGACATGAAGCAAGGTTCTTACAGGACCTGGAAATAAGGTAATCATCCAGAAATGAAACCCATAAAAACCAATGCCTAAGGTATAAATTTGCCATCTGTAGATGTGAAGCAGAAGGGCTTTGGGACCAACCAATGCAATAAATTAGCCTATAGATGTGAAGTTAGCCTATGGATGTGAAGCAGAAGGGCTTTGGGAACAACCAATGCAATAAATTAGCCTATAGATGTGAAGTTAGCCTATGGATGTGAAGCAGAAGGGCTTTGGGACCAGCCAATGCAATAAATCATGATGGAGACAGCAAGTTAGGATTCAGGTACATGTTCCTTTAAAAAGGAAAGCCTATCGCATTGAGGGATTTGAAAAAAAGACACACCCAAAGAGCAAGAATTTCCAAGCATTTATCCAGAATTGGCAGGAATGACAGCTCTTAAATGTGGTAGCCATGAGGACTCCAGTCCCTAGGCACACAGAATAACTCTGTTATGAGCAGAGTTCATCACTGCTCTGACACTGGCCTGTGTGGGCACCCTTCTAGTCTATCCAACAACCCTCACTCAGATTCCTTGTTCTTAAAGCAACCACCTCACATCTAACCCAGTTCACATGATGCCAAGAAGGCATGGCCTGCATGCCCACATGAGTATTCTCATTTCTGAATGAGACTAGGCCCCACTGGGAATTAATGAATTTGCAATGTAGGGGATTCTTCAGAAACAGAGAGAACTGCATGGAACCCCAGCTCAGCCAATTATTAAATGTTTGACTTCAGGCAAATAATTTAACCTCTCATTGAAGCATCTATTAAATGTGGGTATAACACTAATAAATCTGCATCTGGGTGAAGCTGATCTCATTTCATCACGGTTTTCTCAAGAAATAAAAAGACTGATTTAAAAAAATCAATTCCATGACCCCACCACCCCAAAATGAACAGTGAGGCATAACAAGATGAACAGGGAAAATCAATCCAGAAGGCATGGTCTGTTGAATTGTTTCTCCCCATTGAACCATGCCTTCCTCCTACTCTTGGTTAGTCATCTGATTTACCTGCCATTTATTATTCTAGCCTGCTGGGTCCTTCACTTTATACTATTCACAACTCTCCGTTATTTCAATGTGCTTATCAGTTTCTATAGTTTGATCAAAATACTCCTTTTCAGACTAGGAAATTCAAGTAAAAAACTTTAAATTGTGTTTAGAGGATTTTTCCCTCAGTGGAAGGAAATTTTGCAATTATTTTTGCTTGAAAAATCTGCTTGGTTGTTTCTAAAATTGTAACAGTTGTTTAGTACTCAAAAAAAGAACTATCTCAGTTATCCTCAGAATTTTGGAGTGATAGTTTGATTTTTTTTTTTTAGTGATTTCTGTAAATCATTTTAAAGCATTCACTTTTCTCTCTTTAGAAAAATATAAATAAAAGTTTTGTTTTGAGAATTCCACAGTGCCTCAAATAGGATTACTCTTGTATAAACTAAAGGGAATGGATGTACATAGGAGAGGGAAGAGTAGTTTGAAGGGCAATTCAATTACAATTCTCAAGTTCAGAATATGATGAGTGACAGCAATCAGTTTATCTCATCTCTACTACAGACTAGAGCCGTACTGCTCAGTACAGCAGCAACTAGCTACATGTGACTACTGAGCCCTTGAAATGTGGTTAGTATGACCGAGGAACCAAAAGTTTAATGTTATTTAATTTTAATTAACTTGTGGTAAATTTTAAAACTAATATTTGATTCATATATTATGAATCATGTATAATATATTAAAATATTTTTGAGTATTTTAGAACAAGTATGTAAATCAACTATTTTGCCTGTAAATTTTATGAAATCTAAATACAGATCAAAGATTTTCTATGAAAACTTAGTTTGCAAATTAAGATATGCTATAAATGTAAAATACAGACAGGACATCCAAGAATTAATGTGGAAAAAAAGAATATAAAATAACTTTATAATTTTTATTCAGATTGCATGTTGAAGTGACATTTTGATATGTTATCAAAATATTAAAATGTACTATTAAAGTTACGTTTACTTGTTTTTACTTTTTTTTTAATGAGCCAACTGGAATATCTATAATTACATATGTGACTTGCATTATATTTGTATTGGACAAAGCTGATCTAAACTAAAGGGAAGGAAATTTGATTATATGTTAGAAAATACTTTCTCCTTATAAGATGACTCTGGAATCCCAATTTCTATATATAAAATTTCTTTTTTTCCTGATAGGATTAAAAGGCAAGACTTACTTGGAGGGCAAAAGTGCCTGCCCTTTATGTTATCTCACTGGGCGCTGCTATACTCCACTGTACATATATACAAGAAAACATTACTAACCTTGAGATGAGGAAATACATTTTTTAAGAAGGAACTTCCTTCCTCTACTTTATATTGAGTCTGTGGATGCTTGAGGAGCTAGACTCTTAAAGAAACCAGCTCTCCCTGGCTAACACGGTGAAACACCGTCTCTACTAAAAAATACAAAAAATTAGCCGGGCGTGTTGGCGGGCGCCTGTAGTTCCAACTACTCGGGAGGCTGAGGCAGGAGAATGGCATGAACCCAGGAGGTGGAGCTTGCAGTGAGCCGAGATCGTGCCACTGCACTCCAGCCTGGGCGACAGACCAAGACTCCATCTCAAAAAAAAAAAGAAACCAGCTCTCTGGCATATACAGACACAGAGAATGCAGAGAATGGACTATGATCCTTCAGGACACTGTTGCTTTGAACACTGTCTATGTCTCACTTCAGACAGCTTGTTTTGGCAATCAGATTGTCAGTACCTTAAGTTCCTAAGGAAAGGAATAATCAGTTTTCTCTGATTCACAGGTAGGAAACTAGCCAGAGCTATGTGCCATACTTGATATGAAGTAATTGATCAATCAGATTTGTTGTGTTTATGTGCTTATAGGCATTATGTGTGTGTGTGTATATATATATGGATATATACATATCCGTCTACATGCATCCACACGCATATACATATATATACACATCCATATACATATGTATATGTACATGCATATACACATATGTATATACATATATGTATATACGGATGTGTATATGGATATGAATGTATGTAGATATATATGGATATATCCATATGAATGCATACAGATGTATGTGTATAAATCTGTATCTATAGATAGATAAATATACACATACATACACTCCTTTTTCAGAGTATCCATGACTTGGAGTTTTTCTACTTACCAAAAAAAGTAATTTTTATTCTAAAAATATTGTCAGCATTGTCTTCATAAAATACTTATTGAACTTTATGAGACTTTTTGGAATTTTGATGAAAGATACGAATCCTCAATTTCAGAGCACTGACACATCCTAAAGCCTTCTATGAACCCTTTGGGGACCCAAGAACCTAATACCAGAAATCTTTCCTTTAGAGTATATGATATTTTGCTTTATGTTAATCACTTCCTGACCATTCCTCTGATTAACAATGTGATATTAGGAAAATGTATGAACATCTCTGGACCTCAGTGTCCTCATCTATGAAATAAAATGATCTCTAAATTCTCCCTCTAAATTCTGGGTTCTAATGACTTTATGCCCTCTATTTTAATTTTAGATGTGTAACTTCTCCCTTAAAAACTATTAGTTAAATATTTTTAAATTATTAGCTATTTAAACAAGCAGAAGTAAAACATATGACACCAAGAACACTAAGAGTGGGATGGTAAAAATTAGACATATATAAAGTTTTTAAATCATTTATGAAGTGAAGGATATATTTGAATATTGACTTGATAAGCTGAAGATGTATCATGTAAAAAATGCATATTTTAATTTGTAATGCAACCTAAGAAACATAAATAGACATACTTAAAATGTCATTAGAGGAGATAAAATGGAATACTAAAAATTATTTTATCCACCCACAAAAATGGCAAAGAAGTAGAAACGGAGGAACAAAGAGATGAGAGACAAATGGAAGTCACACGTCAAGATAGTAGACTTAAATCCAAACATATTGATAATTATATTAAGTGTAAATAAACCAAATGCCTTAATTAAAATGCAGAAGTTGTTAGATTGCGTAAAAAAGCAAAATCCTATATGTTGTTTACAAGAAAGGCACTTTAAATGTAAAGACTCAGATCAGTTCCCAAAATAGTGAATAGGAGGCAAGGACTAACTTGCAGCTCCCATTCAGATGGACAGAGCAGCATGTGGAGACTCACATTATGAACTCTTGCGCCAAGAACTACCACAAGAACATACCAGGAAAGCCGAGAGAACCCACAGACCCTTTGAAGGAAGAGGCTTGCTGCTGCAGGCTTTGTGAGATATCCAAAAAACTGAGTGCCCAAAGTGTGATATAGGGAGTGTCCACCCCCGAACACACAACCTCTGTGGAAAACCTGAAGGTGCAGGTCATGGGAGAAGGATTTGACCTCACCTGGAGCTGAGGCAAATTTAGAGCCAAGCAAAATATAGCGGTAGAGAAAGCAACAGGAAGAGCCCTGTGGGCACTTGCAGTCCCCAGGGAAGCCATTCCTGACTTTGTCTTGCAGAGATCCTTGGGGAGGGCTGCCAGTGGAACTGGAGAAAGACCATAGGGAGAAGAAAAGTTCCAGCTGAACTTTGTAAAAATTTAAACTGAATACAAAGTTTCCTGGACAGAACCTGGGAAAGGAGGCAAATAGGGAGTGCAGATATGAACACAGAAACCATGACAGGCGGGAGGTATGAAACCTGAAAGCCCTACTTGTTTTTTCAGCAGGGAGGCTTGTAACCTGCAGCAAGTTCTTAGCCCTACTCACGGGCTGCATGGGGGACACGGTGGGAGTGAGACTGGCCTTTCAGGCTGTGTGGGAGTTGGGTGAGGCCGGTCACTGCTGGCTTTTCCCCACTTTCCTGGTGGCCTGTATAACGCAGTAAAGGCAGCCATAATACCCCTGGAAACATAACTCCATCAGCCTGAGAACTACCCCCCCATCCCCTACAGCAGCCACAGCAAACTCCGCCCAAGGAGAGTCTGAGCTCAGACATGCCTAACCCTGCCCCAACTGAGGGTCTTTCTCTACCCATCCTGGTAGCTGAAGACAAAGGACATACTCTCTTGGGGGCTCTATAGCCCCCAAAGTTCAGCATCCCTTTATGATTAAAACCTCAGCAACACTGGCATAGAAGGGGCATATCTTAATGTAATAAAAGCCATCTAAGACAAACTCATGGCCAACATTACACTGAATAGAGAAAAGCCAAAAGCATTCCTTCCGAGAACTGGAACAAGACAAGGATGCCCAGTCTCACCAATCCTGTTCAACACAGTACTGGAAGTCCTAGCCAGAGCAATCAGACAACAAAAAGAAATAAAGGGCATCCAAATCAGTAAAGAGGAAGTCAAACTATCACTGTTTGCTGATGACATGATCATATATCTAGAAAACCCTAAATACTTCTCCATAAAGCTCCTAATACTGACAAATGAATTCAGTAAAGTTTCAAAATACAAAATTAATGTACACAAATCAGTAGCACTCTGTCCGGAACTGGTGGGTTCTTGGTCTCACTGACTTCAAGAATGAAACCACAGACACCTGCGGTGAGTGTTACAGTTCTTAAAGGTGGTGTGTCCAGAGTTTGTTCCTTCTGACGTTCGGACGTGTTTGGAGTTTCTTCCTTCTGGTGGGTTCGTGGTCTCGCTGGCTTCAGGAGTGAAGCTGCAGACCTTCGTGGTGAGTGTTACAGCTCTTAAGGTGGGTGTCCGGAGTTGTTCATTCCTCCCAGTGGGTTCGTGGTCTCGCTGGCCTCAGGAGTGAAGCTTTAGACCTTCAGAGTGAGTGTTACAGCTCATAAAGGCAGTGTGGACCCAAAGAGTAAGCAGCAGTGAGACTTATTGCAAAGAGCAAAAGAACAAAGCCTCCACAGTGTGGAAAGCGACCCATGCAGGTTGCCACCGCTGGCTCGGGCAGCCTGCTTTTATTCCTTTATCTGGCCCCACCCATATCCTGCTGATTGGTCCATTTTACAGAGAGCTGATTGGTCCATTTTGATAGGGTGCTGATTGGTGCATTTACAATCCCTGAGCTAGACACAAGAGTGCTGATTGATGTATTTGCAATCCTTTAGCTAGACATAAAACTTCTCCAAGTCCCCACCAGCTTAGCTAGATACAGAGTGCTGATTGGTGCATCCATGAACCTCGAGCTAGGCACAGAGTGCTGATTGGTGCATATACAATCCTCCAGCTAGACTTAAAAGTTCTCCAAGTCCCCACCCGACTCAGGAGCCCAGCTGGCTTCACCTAGTGTGGATCCTGTGCCAGGGCCACGGGTGGAGCTGCCCACCCATCCTGCACTGTGCGCCTGCACTCCTCAGCCCTTGGGCAGTCAATGGGGCCGGGCGCCACGGAGCAGGGGTGGCGCCCATCGGGGAGGCTTGGGCTGTGCAGAAGCCCACCACGGGGGGACTCGGTCATGGCAGGATGCAGGTCCCGCCCTGCCCCGCAGGGAGGCGCTGAGGCCCGGTGAGAATTCGAGCGTGGTGTGGGCAGGCCGGCAGTGCTGGGGGACCTGGTGCCCCCTCCACAGCTGCTGGCCTGGGTGCTCAGCCCCTCACTGCCTGGGGCCGGTGGCACCGGCCAGCCACTCTGAGTGTGGGGCCCACCAAGCCTGCACCGACCCAGAACTCGCATTGGCCCGTGAGCACCACATGCAGCCCCGGTTCCCACCTGTGCCTCTCCCTCCACACCTCCCCACAAGCAGAGGGAGCTGGCTTCCGCCTCGGCCAGCCCAGAGAGGGGCTCCCACAGTGCAGTGGCGGGCTGAAGGGCTCCTCAAGCATGGCCAGAGTGGACGTCGAGGCCAAAGAGGTGCTGAGAGCAAGCGAGGGCTGCTAGCACGTTGTCACCTCTCAGCACTGCTATACACCAACAGCGACCAAGCTGAGAATCAAATCAATAATTCAACCCCTTTTACAATAGCTGCAAAAATATACTCACAAATGTACCTAAGAAGATAAAAGACTTCTACAAAACTACACAATACTGCTGAAAGAAATCATAGATGACACAAACAAATGGAAACACATCCCATGCTCATGGATGGGTAGAATCAATATTGTGAAAATGACCATACTGCCAAAAGCAATCTACAAATTCAATGTAATTCCCATTGAAATACCAGCATCATTCTTCACAGAACAAGAGAGAACAATCCTAAAATGCATATGGAACCAAAAAAGAGCCCACATAGCCAAAGCAAGACTAAGCAAAAAGAACAAATCTGGAGGCATCACATTACCTGACTTCAAACTGTACTATAAGGCTATAGTCACCAAAACAGTATGGTACTTGTATAAAAATAGACACACATATGAAAGTAACAAAATAGAGAACCCGGAAATAAAGCCAACTGATCTTCGACAAAGCAAACAAAAACTAAAGTAGGGAAAGGATACCTTATTCAACAAATGGTGCTGGGATAATTGGAAAGCCACACGTAGAAGAATGAAACTGGATCTTCCATCTCTTGCCTTATACAAAAATCAACTCAAGATGGATCAAAGACTTAAATCTAAGACCTGAAACCTTAACAGTTCTAGAAGATAACATCGAAGAAACCCTTCTAGACACTGGCTTAGGCAAAGACTTTATGATAAAGAACCCAAAATCAAATGCAACAAAAACAAAGATAAATAAATGGAACTTAATTAAACTAAAAAGCTTCTGCACAGCAAAATAATCAGCAGAGTAAACAGACAACCCACAGAGTGGGAGAAAATATTCACAAACTATGTATCTGACAAAGGACTAATATCCAGAATCTACAAGGAACTCACACAAATCAACAAGAAAAAAACAAACCATCTCAAATAATAGATGTTGGCATGGATGTAGTGAAAAGAGAACACGCTTATACTGCTGATGGGAATGTAAACTAGTACAACCACTACGGAAAACAGTGTGAAAATTCCTTCAAGAACTAAAAGTAGATTTACCATTTGATCCAGCAGTCCCACTATTGGGTATCCACCCGAGGAAAAGAAGTCATTATACGAAAAAGATACATGCACATGCATGTTTATAGCAGCACAATTCATGATTGCAAAAATATGGAACCAGTCCAAATGCCCATCAATTAGTGAATAAAGAAAATATGGTGTCTATATATAATGGAATACTACTCAGCCATAAAAAGGAAAAAAATAATGGCATTCATAGCAACCTGGATGGAATTGAAGACCATTATTCTAAGTGAAGTAACCAGGAATGGAAAACCAAAAAGTACATTCTCACTCATAAGTGGAAGCTAAGCTATGAGGATGCAAAGGCATAAGAATGATACAATGGACTTTGGGGATTTGGAGTAAAGGGTGGGAGGAGGGTGAGGGATAAAAGACTACACATCGGGTACAGTGTACACCACTCAGGTGATGGGTTTACCAAAATTTCAGAATTCACCACTAAAGAACTTATCCATGTAACCAAACACCACCTGTTCCCCAAAAACCTGTTGAATTAAAAAATAAAATGTTTTAAAAAGAAAATCTACCTATTGGGTAATATGCTTGTTACCTGGGTAACAATCTGTACCCCAAACCCCCAGGACACACTATCTATAGAACCTACCCGCACATGTACCCCTTAAACTAAAATAAAAAATTTAAAACCAACAATAAAACAATACAATACTCAATGCAGTTAAAAACTAAATAAATGGAAATAGCTGTACTATGCAAACACTAAGCAAAAGAAAGCTGATGTGGCCATAGTAATAGCAGACAAAGGACTCTTTAAGATGAAGAATATTAGCATAGATGAATAGGAGTATTTTATAATGATAAAAAGGCAATATAATTAAGTATATAGATAATCAATATACTAAATATAAAGCACCCAAATACATTAACCAAAAAGAACTGTAGGCAAATCTACAATCATAGTTGGAGACATAGCAAAATTTGTTGAATACAACTAATATAGACCTTGAAAGAAACTCATACTTTTAAATGCCAGTGAGTAGAATGATACAAAAACAATGACCTTTCTTTTCAATCTAAAAAGCTAGAAAAAGAACAGAAAATTATGCCTAAAATAAATAGAAAAGGGAAAATAATAAAAATAAGATTAGAAGTTAATGAAATAAAAAATTGACAATCAGAAAAAAAATCAATAACGCCAGAAACAGATTATTTGAAAAGATAAATAAATCTGATAAACTTTTCGCAGGAGTGATCAAGAAAAAAATGTACCAATAGCAGAAGTATAAGACCCTATAGACATTAAAATGATATTAAGAGGATATTATAAAATTTGAAAACTCATGCAAAATGACAAATTCTTGAAAGCATGAATTACCAAAACTGGCTCAAGAAGAAATAAAAATAAATAGCCTTATATCCTTAAAAGATACTGAATTTGTAATCAAATGATTTTCCATAAAGAAAACTCCAGGTCCAGATGAATTAGCTTGTGGACTTTATCAAAACTAAAGAAGAATTAACAGCAATTCTATACAAATGCTTTCAGAAAATTGAGGAGAGAATGCTTCCTAAGTCATTTTTGAGACTACTCTCTTACTAAAGTATTCTAGAAGAAATCTACTAGGACATGTAAATTAACTTAAAAATGTATAAGATACAAAGTCATATACAAAAAGCAATTGTATTTTCCCACACTAGTAATGAACATTTAGAAAATGGAATTTTAAAAAATAACATACATAAAGCATCAAAAAAATTAGATACCTAGGCATTAACCTAATAAAAGACATGTTAGACATGTACTCTAAAAACTATAAAACACTGCTGAGAGAAATTAAAGAAAACCTAAATAAATGGAGAGATATACCATTTTCATTGATTGGAAGATTAAAAATTTTAAGATATTCATTCTCCCTAAACTGAAAAGAGATTCAAAATTCCCGCAGGATTTATTCTAGAAATTAGTGAGATGATTTTAAAATCTATTTGGAAAGGCAAAAGATCAAGTATAGCCAAAATAAAAATATTGGAAAAGCAAAGCAAAGTAGAATGACTGAATTTGCCTGTCTTCAAGTTTTTCTCTGAATTTACAGTAATCAAGACAATATAGTACTGGCAAAAAGAGTAGACAAATATATCAAAAGAACAGAATAGAGAGTCCAGAAATAGACCTAAACATACACAGTCAAATTATTATTATTATTATTTTGACAGAGTTTCACTCTTGTTGCCCAGGCTGGAGTGCAATGGCACGATCTCAGCTCACTGTAACCTCTGCCTCCCAGGTTCAATTGATTCTCATGCCTCAGCCTTCTGAGTAGCTGGGATTACAGGCGCCCATCACCGTGCTCGGCTAGTTTTTGTATTTTTAGTAGAGACAGGGTTTCACCATGTTGGTCAGGCTGGTCTCGAACTCCTGACCTTAGGCTATCCACCCATGTCAGCCTCCCAAAGTGCTGGGATTACAGGCGTGAGCCACCATGCCTGGCCCAAATTATTTTCAATAAAGGTCCCAAAGCAACTAAATAAAGAAAGAGAAAATCTCTTCAGCAAATGGCGCTAGAACAACTAGATATCCCTACAGAAAGGAAAAAAAGAAAACTTTAACTCGTATCTCACACCATACCCCAAAATAAATTTAAGATGCATTATAGATCTAATCATGAAAGCTAAAACGATAAAGCTTCTAGAAAAAATACAGTATAAAATCTTCGCAACTTTGGGTAGGTTAAGATTTCTTGTAGAAAACACAGAAAGCACAGAATATAGAAAATGCATAAATTGGACTTAATCAAAATGAAATTCTTCTCATCAAAGCACACCACCAGGAAAATAAGCAGATAAACTAAACAAACTAAACACTGAGACAAAATATTCACAACACATATTTTGACAAAGTGCTTATATACAAAACAACCCAATAATGAAAAGACAACTCATTTAAAAATGAGAAAAATACTTGAACAGGCATATCATAAAAGAAGATATATAAATGGCTGATAACAAACGAAAAAGTGATCAAAACTGATAGTCATCAGGGAAGTGCTGGTTAAAATCACAATATTTACTGCTCCCCACACCAAAGAATGGTGAATATAAAAAAGATTGTCAAAGCCAACTGTTGAGAGGATACGGAAGAATCACAATTTTCATACATTTTTTATGTAAAATGGCATAAACATTTTGAAAAACTGTTTGGCAATTACTTAAGAATATAAACATCTATCTACCCTATCACCCAGCAATTCTACTCCTAGGTATTTATCCAAGTATACATCCACAGAAAGCCTTGTATACAAATATTCAGTTTTATGAATAATAACCAAAATTACGAAGCAATTAAAATGTCCATCTAGACATGCATAGAATGGATACACAGACAGTGGTATCTTCACACAATGGAATACTACCCAGTAATAAAAAGGAAAAACTAATACACATAACAACGTGAATATATCGCAAAAGATTGTATGCCAAGTAAAAGAAGCCAGATACAAAAAGTACATATTTCTGGAGGGGTGCAGATTGATTGGGAAGGGGCACAGGAATTTTCTGTAATGATGAATATGTTCTGTGTCTCAAAATGCATTTGTCTAAACTGATGTAATGGAACACTTAAGATCTGAATATTTCATGTTATGTATATTTTAACTAATTTTTTAAAATAAAAGTGTAAAATTTATTTTTAAAATATCTGACAATGCTAACGTGGAAGATGTAGAGATACCGACAAGATCAGGACAGGGGGATAAGTTTGAGGACACAGATCAAGGAGATAATTCATGTGGTCCCTTTCACTCTCTAGTTTTCATTTAAGACATCACAGGAAGAGTTCTGCCTTCATTCCATAATGTATACTCTATTTTGTGAAGAAGCAGAAAAGCTTATCCATACACTTCCTGGACTCTTAAGCAGCATTCTCCTGAGTGTCTATACTGTACTCTCTTCATACCCCATCACAGCACTTACCATATTCTACTGTAACTAGTTATTTACAAACCTCTTTACCCTACAAGCCCAATGCCTGCAACACAGTGGATAACCAGAAAATGTTTATTGAAGGAATAAATGATTTTTCATGCATTATCATTTATGACTGACAAGTTTTCTTCTCAATCAATTGCTTTTGAGGGACTCTACTTACCTCTGTCCCCGAAGAACAGCTGTGTACAGGTGAATACATTGACTGTCTTGAACCAACCAATACAGGAGCCCATCACTGAGGTCTAAAGTTAGAGCAATTACCTAAATAGAAAGTAAGGTCAGAAAATAAACCAAATACATGTCTGAAGCATAACTTTGTGAACAGTTCACACTTAAGCTATAGATTTCTCTTTAACATCCTCTTTGGAATAATAAATTTAGTAACTTTTACTGTTTTCTGACTATAAAAGTTATATGATTATGCTTATTACTATGTTATTTGGATATAAACACTGGTGTCCTAAAATTTTACAAAAAGGCAAGGAGTATATTATTCACTTTTATATACTTAGCTCCAGTAATTATCAAAGTATGACTCTCAGACCCGCAGCAACAGCATCACCTGGAAACTTGGAACAAATATAAATTACCAATCACACTCCAGAGTTACTGAATCTGAAATGCTGAGCCTGTGTCAAGCTTGCCTAAAGGTAGTGATAACTCTGGCCTCTTTAGCAACATGAGCCAGTGAATTTTGTTGTTGTTTAAACCTGTTGTTATCAAACATAGCTGCATATTAGTATGATCTGTGGAGTTTTTTAAAAATCTCAATTCCCAGGCTGCACTCTATTAATTATGATCTCTGGGGATGGAACGTAGGCTCCAGTATGCTTTAAAACTTCTCAGGTGATTCCAACGTGCCACCAATGGTTTAAACCATTTTGAATTGTATTTTCTATTAATTGCAATGCAAAACATTCTCATATACTTTAAAAAGATCATACACAAAGGATGTTTATGTGTTAAAATTGAATAGTAATGTGTATATAAAGCCCTATTTCCAGATGACATATGAGAACCACTTCTTCCTACTCTTTGCTTTCTTGTTGCAATGTATATCTTAAGTTTACATCCAGTCATCTAGATGAGGCCTGATGGCATAGAATCCTTGAGATATGGCATAGAATCCATGAGATAGATAGAAGTTACTATCCAAAGATCCTGTTTTTGCTTTTTTTGGCTTTACAAATATTTTTCAAATAAGCTAAGATTGCCAGTAGCCTGATCTCAGAGCAGTGCAATCTCCCTGTAACATACCTAGAGGCTGTGAGGTATACCCAATAGAATTAAAGTTGATGACTACATCTTTAGCAAGATACAGCAGCATTTAAACAAATATGATGAGCCAGTGAAAGATGTGAAAGACTACATTAAGGTATCCAAGAGCTAAAAATTCTTCCTGAAAAGTTACCCTGCTACAAAGAAACAGTTATAAGGTACATGACGGCAAAAACCCTTTGGTTGTCATACAAATCACAGCCTTCTATCTTCAGGAAAATTCAACCAACTTATTCTCCAGAAGGTAAAAATGTATTCTGGCAATTCTCAGCCTTTTAGGAGTTGAATCATGTCCTTGCTCCATGGTGAGAGAGATTTATTGATTTTTTTTTTCAGTTAAAGAGAAATCAGGTTAACCTTGTTTGGTTGTTTACAATGAGATGCACTAGAGTTTCTACATTACAAATCAAGTCTATTTTATCTATTTTAAAAAGGAGATTCTACAATTTTTTGCTGGAATACAACAAACTATTCAAACTCTAAGTAAAATTCAGGTGTTGGGTCATCATCCCATTCCTCCACAGCAGTCAGCAGCTTCATATTTAAAGAGTCAGAGGGTACTCCATACCTTTTATATAAACCTCTCTGATCTAAACTAAAACCCTTATGTTAAATTTTAATTCTATGGTAAAATGTACCATATGCTGTGAGTTGAGCTCATCAGATGTGGCAAAAGGTATCTTTTTACCTTAGAAGAATCTCTTACTTTGTTCATTCTTTTTTATCACACAAGTAATTGGGCCTTTCTATAAATAATTGCCTGACTGTATTTCATTATATCAGCTGATTGCAAAATATATTATTACTGCATAATAAATCTGTACATGACATCAGTGAACAAGAGAGAGATGAAGAGCTTTGCTGGATGCAGAATGCATTGCCTTCAAAACATCCAGTCACTAAGGGAGTCAGATAGATTAGACATCAAACCATGGAACCAGAACACAGATTTGCAAAAGCAACAACTGCACTTGACAACCCGGGAGAGGATTTGGAGAGGAGTGTTTTTTTGTTGTTGTTGTTAATTTCCATTCTTTTGCTTTTATTATATATATATTTTTAACTTCAATAGCTTTTTGGGGTACAGGTAGTTTTTGGTCACATGGATGAATTGTACAGCTGTAAAGGCTGAGATTTCAGTGCACCAGTCACCTGAGTAGTTTAAAAATGTACCCAATATGTAGGGTTTTTTTTATCCCCCACCCAACTTCCACCCTTCCTCCTTCTGAGTCTCCAAAGTCTATTATATTACTCTGTATGCTTTTGCATACCCATGGCTTAGCTCCCACTTATAAGTGAGAACATATAGTATTTGGTTTGCCATTCCTGAGTTACTTTACTTAGAATAATGACCTCCAGCTCCACCCAAATTGCTGCAAAAGACATTATTTCCTTCTTTTTTATGGCTGAGTGGTATTCCATGGTGTATTTATACCACATTTTCTTTATCCACTAATCAGTTGATGGGCACTTAGGTTGGTTCCCTATCTTTGCAATTGCAAATTGTGCTGCCATAAACATATGTGTGCAGGTGTCTTTTTGATACAATAACTTCTTTCCCTTTGGGGAGATACCCAGTAGTGGGATTGCTGGATCGAATGATAGAAATACTATTAGTTCTTTAAGAAATCTCTGCACTGTTTTCCATAGAGGTTGTACTAATTTACATCCCCATCTGCAGTGTATAAGCGTTTGTAGGGGGGATTTAAAGAGGGGCAAGAAGGATGAATTTCCCCCAAACATGCTGAGATGACTCACTCATTTATGGGAAGGTCCCCAAGGTCACATCAGAGCTTTATCCTGGCTGGTGAGAGTACTCAAACAACCATATCAGAACACTGGGAAGATTACTGACAAAGTCCCTGAGGTGGATAAGTTATTCTTGAGATAATATTATCAATATGTTTTTACAAAAATGAAAATGCTTTTCCCTAACAATTATATTTTTTGAAAAACAACAAAAAAAATGCTTTCTTCGTATTCAGACACAAGTGACTCCAAAATAGAATTAAGAGACCTTTTTATTATTTGACAACAATGATTAATCTTTGGATATGGTACATAAATTTCCATCTCTTTTAAATGTCTGTGTTATAATCCATGTAATGCAAATCGGGTCTCTTTAAATATCCTGGGAATTATGGCCCATATATGTTATTAGAATTGGAGATCAAGTGACTCAACTATTAGTTCATATATATATATATATATATATATATATATTTTAAATCATCTGGTATTCCATATTATGTATATTTTATCTCTGCAGAAAAAAATGACTCAAAATAAGAAAATCTTAAGGGATACATTAGGTAGAAATGGTGTGAATAATTTATTTATTCTTAATGCATTTCTGCAATTTTCAAGTTCTTCACAGTTGAAATATGTCGCTATTATGATCAGAAAAAAATAAAATTTAGAAACTTAGATGGATACCTAGTGGGTAGCTAAACAGATTCAACAAAAATAGGTATTGCTTGTAGAAGCTGAGGAAGTAAAAGTAACATTTGCTTTAGAAACATTCCTGTATCAGGCATATTTTGCAGGTTGAGTATTAACAGCTTAACTACCGAGCATTTACTTTGTACCTGGAACTATTCCCACTCCTTCTCATGAATAATCTCATATAATCTTTATTTAAAAAACCTAGGAGGTAGAACAATAGTTAACAGTCCCATTTTTCAGATAAGGAAAGAAATGAGCAGAAGTGAAATAATTTGCCTAGTTTTTAGAAACAGTTTTTAGAAACAGTTTTTAGAACAGTCAGTGCCCAAAACTGATTGAAAATAGTAAAATGCCTAGTCACCACCTGATTCAAAGCTTCTAAAATATTCAACAGAAGTCCTTAAGACTATAAAAACAGTTATAAATTAAAACACTTTTAAGTTGGGTTCACTCAACATAAAGCAAACAAAAAAATCTCCATAGTGCATTTGAACTTACATAATCATTTATCACCATCAAATGAGGCTTTCAATAATGACCACCAAATAAGGCTTTTTTTTTCAAATAACAGAAATCTTGGTTAAACCAAGATCTTACCAAAACAGTATTTCCTTTAGGAGTCTATATTTATATCATAAATATAGAGCTATTTAGTATTACTAAATGATCAGATCTTTTAATTTGTCACCTTTTTCCCAGAAAACCAAGGCTGTGCCTGTAATATAAGGGAACTTTCCCCATTTAGTCTGGTGCTTTCCACTGAATAGAGTGTAGTCCAGTAGAGATATCCACCAACTGAATCCACTACCATGTCATTCACCAATAGCTTCACGTGGGTAACCATGTCTGTGTGTCCCGTCAACACAGACTGCCTTTGTATCTAAAAAACATAATTGTATGGCCAGTTAATGTCTTTCAAGTGACATTATTATTTCTGAATAGTTTATTGCAATCATTAATAAATTGCTTGATTAATCCATTCATTCACTCAACCACAAATAGTGATTGGCACTATGTGCTGGGTAGTGTGATAAGCCTTGGAAACACAGCAACAAGCAAACAGGCATGGCACCTGCCCTCACGGGGCTATCTGTTTTCATGCCTCCAAAGAGAAGGGAAATAAATTTACTTTGCATAAAAATAACTGCTTTTCCTAATTATACATCCAGACAATGTGAACACTGCTGGATAGGAATATATTTGATTAGACTCCCGAAAAAAGATGTATATGGTCTTTATAAATGATGACATCTCTCCTCGCTCCTCTCTACCAGCATAGTTCCCTAATATTTCATGATTATCAATAATGTGCCAGGCACTGTACTTTTTTATCTTTAAAATATAAACTCCTGTAATCCTCACATTAAGCTTATGAAGGATTTCTATTCTCTATTTTTTCACAGGTAAAGTGGGTTAAAGTTAAACAATTTGTCTTGGAGTTAAACACTTTTATAAGAGATAGAGAAAATACTTAACACTGGTTTTTATGTCCACTCTTCCATTTCCTTTTTCAAAAGTATTTTTAAACTAACCCATTTGAGGGAGTGTTTTCTGACTAACCCCACTCAATTTCATTCTGCTTGCACATCTTTGGCACTTATGAATTCAGATTGCACCATATTGCTTTCTCTCTAAATACATTGCTTCATATGCTTCTTTATTTCATATATGTATTTTATCTCATCAGAAGAGCAGGGACAACTGATGATGGCTGCACATCACTGGACACACTAAAAAATCTCTGAATTCTACACAATAAAAGAATGAATTTTGTGTTATGTGAATTATATTACAACAAAGTTGTTTTTAAAATAGCAGGGACATGTCGGCTATTTGTTTTGTATTCCCTACTTGGCCTTCTTTCAAGGATTTCAATGCATTGGTAGTAGATAAATGATTGCTGGACAAATAAATGAATGGACAGCAAGTACTTTCCTGATTAAAAATGATTTCAATACCTTATTTCTTGATCTGTCAGGCCAATGTTCTTGTCATTAACCATCATCTTTCTCTTCAAAATATATCACTCCACAGGTGTGCTGGATGTCTTTATTTTGCCTCTAGGTCTAATCTCCACCCTTCTCCACCCTACTCTGTGCCCCTATAGGCCAATATCTATGGACTTTATCTGCTAGGTTGAAGGGTTGTTGTCTGGCCTCTGGGGGGGTTCAGCCAATGGAAGCACTGGCAGATCAGAGGGAAGGAGGAAGGAGGGGTTGGGGTTCTTATTCCTTTAGCTGGCTCCCTGCCAGACCATATATCTTGATAGTGGCCAGCTTCTGTGCCTAAAGTCACAGTCCATATCAGCTACTCTCCTACAGCTACAGCCCTCACCAGGTTCTTCCACTTCTTCCCCTTGCCTCTTCACACCTAGACTTATGTCTTCCCACACTCGTAAACCGTGAGGATGCTTCACCATCATTTGTTCATTTTCCCTAGCCCTGTGCACACCTTTGAAAATAGTCTCTTCACTTAGTTGCCTTGAATCATGCCTTTGGAGCATGCCATGTTCCTGCCAAGACACCAACCCTCAGGTGAGCATTTTCATGTATTTATTTAAACTATTATTGGGGAAAAAATAACTAATTCAACAAATAGTGATAAATTTAATTTACAAAAAACCATATTTTAAAAGTGAGATGAGGCTGGGAGCAGTGGCTCATGCCTGTAATCCCAGCACTTTGGGAGGCCGAGGCAGGCAGATCTCTTGAGGTCAGGAGTTCGAGACCAGCCTGGCCAACATGGTGAAACCCCATCTCAACTGAAAATGAAAGAAGTAGCCAGGCATGGTGGCGTGCGCCTGTAATTCCAGCTACTCGGGAGGTGGAGGCCAAGATGGCGCCACTGCACTCCAGCCTGGGCAGCAGGGTGAAACTGTGTCTCAAAAAAAGAAAAAAAAATTTTTTAAGTGACTTGGTTTAAAGATAAACATTAAATAAATAATAGCATAAGTGGTGCACAGGTATTTAAAAAAAAAAAGAAATTGGTGTGCAAGTCGCTGAAGTAGATAAGTATTGTTCTAGAGCATCTAGAATGCCATGCTTTAACTCACCACATATGTCTTTCCAGCCCAGTAGAGAAAGTGACCCAGCCACTCAAAAGCTAAAGCCCCTGCTCCTGCAATGCTGGGTAGGTGATAATTCTCTGAGATATCCGTCCCATTCAGGAGCCACACAAAAACGTCACCTTTCATGTCACTGTAGTAGAGGCTGTTGTTATACCAATCCATGTCTCAAAATAAAGTGAATGATTAGCAGTTATTTTTCATACATACCAACAAAAACATAATGAGTCAACAAATCACATCTGCACCTCAGCATAATTTTAAAGAACACACTGACACATATTCACTAGAACTTGATCTGTCAAGAATATTTAAATAATGTTTCCCAAACTCTTAACCCCTGAAACCGGGCAGAACAGTGGATACACATCGAGCATCTCCTCTTTGCCAAACATTGTCCCAGGCAGTTTACAGATCTCATTTAGTTCCTAAAACAAAATTATGAAGTGGGAATTATTCCCATTTTTGAGATGGCAAACCTGAGACAAGGTGAGATCAAGTGTTCTGCCTGAGGGCTCACAGATACATCAAGAGAAAGCCCAGACTCAGCCAAAGCCAAAGTGGCATTCTCTCCGTTGGTGCTATATTACCTACATTCGATTCCTATGTTGGTCAGAAATGCTCTTGCACTTTTAATGGCCAAATAAATCAATAAACAATTAGATAACTATGGAAGATGTCATCTTCAGGCAAGATCGCTGTTACAACACCCTAGAATGAAGACTTTTCTTCCTTCTAATGCCTTCCAGGCAAATTATCCATTCATTACTTAATAATCCTCTTTGTCAACCAATTATTCCTTACACCTTATTTAGAACTCTATGCAGCAGTTTCTGCTCCTGTCTTATAGCAAACGCATAGTAAATTACTTAAGTATAACTGTCTTAGTGGAACAAGATAGGCTGTTAATGTGAGATGACATTGGTAGATTAATACATGAGCATTATATCAAAGCCTTCCTGGTGGGCATAAAACTAGAAACAACCTCACATTTTGTGACTTAATAAATAGCATTCCTATCTAAGAACTGACATTTTCTTAACAGAATCACTGGCAGTAGAGTTCAGTCAATATTTTTTCCTTTCACTATTGACCTAATACCAAAATACCCTATTCTTTTGATTTATTGAATGAGGTGGGAAGTCTTATGAGTAGAAATCTGTCATTCAAGTGAACAGAGGACTTGGTGTTTACCTGACACATTTCCTATACCAGAGGATAAGAGCTCTCCTGGGCCAAAGCTATTTAATGGTTTACTCCAAAGCCCATCTTCTTTCACAGCCATGATAAATGGTGGTTCACTAGCTATTTAGTAAAAAATAAATTAAAAGAAACATCAGTGAAAGCAAACTCTTTAAAGGTATCTTATACACTTATATCTATGTCTTATATCTTATGATTTTCTTTATAAAGTAAAAGAATGTCAACAGTTTGAAAAGTTCTATAAAAGGATATGAGTAATTGTTATCTGTGTAACAAGAATGATCCCATTAAACATACTTTCTGATTTTCACATAAATTTTTGAAATGTGAAGAAAAACGCATGGTGAGATTGCCTCTATAACAGTGTCTTGATCATTGCAGAATTTTTTTTGAGGGTGCTTTGACTACTGTTTGTCATGGTCTCATTCAGAGCATCCAGAAGAGATTGTGTTAACAATAGTAATATGAATGGTATAGTCATCCTTCCATTTCTTTTCAGCCAAGAGGATGGAATTCAGCATAATTCATAGCCCCTCAACTTCTCTCAGCAAGACCCTCAGAGTTCTGAAATGCCACTGCTTAATATACCATAAGAAAGAAGAAACCCATAAAGAATCAATTATAGTGTTTCCTTAAACATATCTCAGAAAGTTTAAAATGGCAGGTTAGAAACACTAATTAAATATCACACACTGCTTTATTTGCTTTCCTAATCTCAGAAAATAAATACATACTCAATATGTGTTTACTCATACACATACTCAAGAGGTCAATACACCCTCATTCTCATTTCTTTAAACCCAAGGCAAGGAAATTTAAAGGACACTCAGCTAGTCCTCTTTCTGTGAGAGTCACTCCCTAAATCCAGAACATTTTCTCACCTGGCACCAGGGTAGTACCCACTGAGGGCTCTGACCAGGGGCCTGGCCTCTTTGGAGAACTTGCTCTCACAGAAACCTTGTATTTCGTAGCACTCTGCAGCTCAGGTACATTCAGCATGGTTCCACTTACGTTCAAGAAAATATGAGTGACTTCAGGAGGGTCTTGGGTGGATACTTTCACCTCATAGGTCCAGTTCTGCCAGGCAGAAGGGCCTAATTCAAAGAGTTCAATAATATCACTGGTCAGGATGACATCTGCAAGGGCAAATCAAGGATTCTCAATAAATTCACCTACAGCCTCATCTCAAATGGGAGAGCAATTGGGCAGTAATATCCACTACCCCGATAATCACCAGGGATAATTTGTTGATGAGGCCAGGACAGTGTTCATTCCTCATGCCACTCATTTGGCTGCATTGAAGGAGACAGCATTCCCAACAAATAGGACTGTCCTTCAAAGCTACATGCTTGCTGCATATAATTGTCAGAAGGGTTCTCTACAACATTAACAGATATAATCAGGCTCTTAATAAAAAATGCTTAATGATGAATCTTTAATGTAATTACCACTGTTTGTATAGTACCTTCCTCCAAGAAGCCCAATCAATAAAAAAAAATTACCTATTCATTTTCAGCCATCTTTGAGATATGCAGCAAACAGACATAATTAACTTTGTTCTAAAGCAAAAAACAGTCAATGTTTTCTAAATACTTACTATTGTCTAGGGGATCAGGGGTTGGCAAACTCCACTCACAGGCCAAACCTGGCCCACTGTTTCTGTAAATAAAGTTGTAATGGAACACAGCCACAGTTATTCATTTACATATTATCTATGGCTGTCTTCACACTACAACAGCAGAATTGAGTAGCTGACAGGGACCATCTGACCCACAAAGTAAATAAAAATATTTACTCTCTGGTCTTTCCTTTACAGAAAAAGTTTGCTGACCTCTGTGCTAGATACTGTTTTAAGTGCTCTACTTATGTATTTTAATTTTATCTGTATGACAGTTCCATTAAAAGTTATAATAAATATTCCCCGTTTCCAGGTGTGGAAACTGAGGCACAGAGTGGTTTAGTAACTTGCCCAGGGTCATTCTGTTAACAAATGGCAAGACAAGTATTTGAATCCGTGCAGGCTGACTCTAAAGCCCACCTGCTTACCCACCCACATACTACCTCTCTCCAGAGATGGAGATTCGAGTTCAGAGAGTTTTAGGGAATTGCTGAAATTCATGCAAGCTTTCAACAGCACAAAAAATCTCAACCCAAGTATTCCATCTCCCTGGCTATTTGTTCTGACTAGAATGTCAATGCCTGGATCTTAGCAGACACTCAATAAATGTTCAAATTATTCTATTGGGATATACATGAGAAGTATGGAGATTCTCTTAATGTAAAACTAATAAATGCAGAACAAACGTATAAACTTTTTTTTAGCTAAGTAGCTGCTTCTGATTGATGATTGAATGGCCACATGGGGCTCTCAAAATTGAATCACAACGCCAAGCAGTTCAAACCTTCCTCTTATTCCAGCAAGGCCAGTAACCACCCTGGGGACACAGCACTCACTGGCTCCTATGGCAAGGGCAGGAGGCTTCCATTGAACAAGAGCCTGGTGAGAGCCAAACAGCACCGAAAGCTCCTGTGGGCGGCCTGGAAGAGGGTGCAGCTGGGAGGATGAGCCAAAGATGACCAAGTTACCAAATCCAAATTCTTCTATGTGACTCAGGTCACATCCCACGATGAACTCATTAAAAGACAAAGCATCCTGTTGGAAAATGACCTTGCCATCTGTGACAAGAAAGTCATTGTTTTCACAAGCAAAACTTTTCACATCAGCAAAGGGGATGCGAGGTAGAACGAGATGGGAAGCAGAGCCATCCAGAAATGTTGACATGAAGACTTGGGCGGTGTCATTGAAGTAAATGATTCGCTTGGATTGTGGCTTGATGGCAAAGTCCTTTAACGTGCAACTCTCCACAATACGCACAGCTTCTGCACACCGGCCAGATGGCACAGGAAGGTCTGCTCTATAAATGCCATCTCTCAGGAGGTAAAAGACATACCTGACATAGGAACAAAAGAAACCTCATGAGATTCAGTCCAAAGGTTGATGAGTAACTTCCTCAGCCAATTGCTTTATTCTGTTGCACAATCAGAACTATGTATCTCTGATGTTGCTAAGTACAGGATTTTCCGAGGTGCAAAAAGGTAATTTCCTAAGATATACTCTATTCATTTAAGTTACAAGTTGGAACATTAGAAAATTTCAGCCTCACTTGTAATGCTTAGTCTCTTAATTATTATAAGTGACTTTTTAAGGAATCAAAAAATTCAAAAACAGGAAGAGTCTTTTATTTTTTTGAGAAAAGGTCTTACTCTGTCACCCAGGCTGGAGTTCAGTGACACAATCACAGCTCACTGCAGCCTCAACCTCCTGGGTTCAGGTGATCCTCCCATACCTCAGTATCCCATGTAGCTGGGACCACAGGCTTGCCACCGTGCTCGGCTAATTTTTGTATTTTTTGCGGAGACAGGGTATCACCATGTTGCCCAAGCTAGTCCTGAACTCCTGGGCTCAAGTGATCTGCACACCTTGGCTTCCCAAAGTGCTGGGATTACAGGCATTAGCCACCAGGCCTGGCCAGGAAGGGTCTTCCAAAATTTTAAAGGAAAACATACTATATAGAAATCACATGGCTAAATATGGTATTTACTATCAAACGTTTTCCTCTAAAAAACACACATCCTTAAGTCTAATGTTATCAGTAAATTTTCTCATGCATTCTGAGTGATAAATGGAAGAAAGTAAAACATTTAAGCCATTTTTAAATGTACAGTTATCATTTTGCTGTAACTATCTAGCATGGCTACTTTGCATTTGCAGGGGACTAATTTTTTTAATCTACAATTGATTCAGGCAATAGAGCTACCATTTTATACACCACAAAGAAATACCCCACACATGACTGAAGCAGGAAAATCCAGCAATCAGCAGAAAGAAGCCAATGGAGGAATTAGAGAAGCACATCTAATTTAAAGTTAAACCTCACGGTAACGAGGCAGGTTATTTTAATAATGAAAAAGAAAACATACTGCCAAAATATTTCATTGACAATGAAATATGTAAATAAACTTTTAACTAAAATATAAAACCATTAATGTGGATGTAGCTAATTTACAATTCGTGATTACGGAGAAAGGTGCTAACAGAAGTATACTTTGATAAATTCTTATCCCAACCCCAAGGACTGGCAGCATTCCACCCTCTCATCACAACTGTCAAATCATTTTCCTTGTCCTTATTTAGTTCTGCTCTAATTCCCCTTGATGACTATTCCAAATCTTTATCAATTTTCTCAAAACTCCTATGCTAGAATAATATCCTAAGATATAAGCTCCATTCTGAGATATGTAGCTGTGTTCTTTTCCCTGAGGACGGATTGTAGCAGGCCAAAAGGAAAAACAACTTGGCTCTTAATTTTCTGCTTTTGTTTCCCAAATTCAAAACTGTTAATGGAATTTGGAGGAATTTCAGAGTAGATAAAAGGAAAACTATCTGTGGTAAATATTACAATTATTATATTGAAGCAGGGAGGAAGAGAAAGAAAAATAGAAAGAAGATGAAGAGATCTGGTGTGTGGGAAGAGGAGGACAGAGTGAGGAGGAGAAGCTGGGGTGGAAGAAGATGGGGAAGTGGTGGTAGGAAGAAAAGCAGAGGTTTTACAGTAAGTCTGAACTCAATGAGGAGACAATTCGCAGTGCAAAAAGAACAGCATAGAGGAAAATATTTCTAATACCAGGACAATACACTGTTTCACACATCTGATGTCCTTTAGGACTACTATACACAAACTATTGCTGAAAGTTACATGCTGATTTTTATAGAAACTCTCCTATCATGGTATAGAGAGATGGTCAGAAGACAGGCCCTGGAGCTAGAAGTCCTGGAGCAAGACTTCTTGTTCCAGGGCCTGTCTGG
Source organism: Hylobates moloch (assembly GCF_009828535.3). Classification (NCBI taxonomy): domain Eukaryota; kingdom Metazoa; phylum Chordata; class Mammalia; order Primates; family Hylobatidae; genus Hylobates; species Hylobates moloch. The sequence continues at coordinate 135,168,008 of NW_026652277.1, forward strand.
TTCCACTGGCTCCATCGCAAAACAGCTGTATAATCTTGGACAATTACTGAATCAACCCGTGTTTCCCTTTCCTTATCTATAAAACTAGAATAATAAAAGTACTTATTTCATAGGGTTGAATACAAATTAAATGAATTATTGGACATAATACACTTAGAAACACATTCAGTATAAATACTAATTATCATTATCATTTCTAGTCACATTGCAAAATCTAAGCACAAATCTATTTTATCCTAATGGAAAAAAAGAGCCACTGAAGACCTCACTGATCGCATTTGAATGATCGATTAGTGGGTAAAGTTCATTATCCTCAGAATGAGTCATTTTGTGTAAGTGTCAACAACAAAGTTACATTTCATAGGACTGTAGACCTTTACACATGAAAACAGTAAGATTCAGAGAATCCTTGTCCTACATCACAAAGCGTTAAATATTCCATAATTCAGTAATTCATTCAAACCCAGAAGTTAAAATAAATCTTCAGTAAATTGTGAATGAATAGGAATAGAAAGCTTGATTTTAAAATCAATAATGAACTTTTTTTTAAAAGTAAGTTTTTTTTGTGAAAAACATGTTATGAGCTGTATTTTTTTTTTCATTCAAAATGAAAGCAACTTTATTCCTACAGGAAAGAAAAAAAGTTTAATCTTACAAACATCGGCTTTGCCTGCTGGTTACTAATATGTTATTATCTGGTCATATCTGAGAAATAATAACTCCAAAATAATTTTCTATGTGTTTATCCTTTGTATTCATGTATATCTGGAGTTCACAAAATACATGTACAATAAATACCTCACTTTGTCTTCAAAATAACCCAACTGGGTAAGTATTATTACCTTCCCTATATGGATTGATAAACCAATGGTCATAGACATGGTATTACTTGCTTGAGGTACTACTCCAATTTAACAGCAAGACTGCGGTACAATGTGTCCATTTCATTTGGGGGTAGGAGGCAGAGTTATCAATTAGCTCCTGTCTCCTAAGGTGGAAGCTAGCAGCTTTCTTACTAAAGAGCCTCTTGATAGATGTGAGAACCAAACCAGAGAAATGAACTACAGTTGAATGGCTCAGCAAAAGCAACAGGTGGAATGAAGGGGCTTTGTCACAGGTAGTGTTGAGGGGGGCAGTGAGACTCTGAATCCCATGATAAAGAAGTGGCAAATCCAGGACTAGAACCCAGGCCCCTGACTCCCAGACAGGAGGTCTTTCCCATATGCCCATATTTGGCTGTGAAGGAGAGAGAAATAACTACTTTAGAAGAGTTGATTTATGTTTGAAAAAAAATTCCCTCCTGGCTCTACAGAATGAAAACTTTGCCTGAATTTAATTAAATTTACCTAAAGTAAGATGCATAGATAGGCTCATCTGGTACTGTAATGTTTCATTAGCAAGCAAGTTTCTCAAAGATTATTTATTGCCAATGGAAAAGAATTCATCTTTACAAGGCTAACACTTACCCATTGTATGAATCAGCCACAATTTTTTGAGGTGCACTAATAGAGGGTGGACTAATTTCCTCGACGTTTGAGCAGTTCTCTAAATCACAGACACATACCTAAAAAAATAAAAAATATACCGGTAGGATTAGCATCTGTCTATACAGCATTAAATTCAGCCAACAAGTATCCCTGAGTATCTGTTCTGTTGGAATTGTACTAGGCACTGAGCACTGTCCAAGACAAATGAGCAAAAAAAGCCCTTAAACGGCAGTTTTATATCCTATATCCTAATGAACTTATACATTATTGACATCAACGCAATACAAGTGCCTATTTTCCTGGCTTGTAGAGGCATCCGACTATTTTTAACATTTAAGCGATATCTAAATTTATGGGCTTTCAACCACAGCAATGGCTGTTGCTTATTGTGATAAGCCTGTACCTTCCAAAGAAGTAGAATTTGAAACATGTCAAGACTGTGTCTTCATCAGCTCCGAATAATCCTTATGCAACAACAACAACAACAACAACAACAATAAAATGGTCTTCCGAAAAGTACAGTACTACTGTGTTTTTGGAGAACTACTAAATTTCCCTCTGGTTATGATATAATTTTAAATGCTTGCAGCTAACTTTGATCATGACTGGCAGTCTTACCTAATAATAACACAGGTACCACCACTATCTTATAGAAGATGAATTATTTTTAGTATAAACTCATGACTCTAAAAAAGTACAAATAAAGATGATTCAATGCTATGTCAGGACTAGCACTAGGTAAAGGCTACACCCTCCTATAGGCCAGATCTATGATTCATTGATAACCTAGTATCTAAGGCATAGTAAATACTTGAGTATTTATTGAATAAGGTAATTGTGTTTAGTATTAAATATACCAAGATATGCGTATCAGTATCACTGTCTATCACTATTCCTCTTTAACTTCTCAGACTAACCAGTTCATCCATGATGAAATACATTCTTTGATAAAGCCAATCTATGGAGATAGAGGAAATTAATCCTGAACCTCTGTAAAAAATTCTCAGGTCAGATACATCAGACATGTTGGCAGCCTTCTTCGCCCATATGAGAGTTCCTTCAGAGAAATAAACAATTTGCTGGTGGACATCAACAGATATTCCTAGAAGAGTCATGCAAGTGCACATACATTATTATATAACAACCAGGACAAAAAACTTGTATTAATGAGAATTTATTTATTTAATGCTTAATAAATTAAAATAGAAGTATTTTATCGTAAAAGAAAATATTCTTCTAAATTATTCTAATATATTAGGATATTAAGAGAATATGTTCTAGAAAGATTCAAAAATTTTCTTTTGTTCTAAAAGTACTTCTTTTAGAATCTTTTTTTCACACTAAGGAATCATTTATCCTTATCATACTGACCTGTAATATTATGGTATATAGCATCCAACCGAAGGCAATGTGCTTCATCTACTAAAAGTTTTAAAGATCTCTTTCTTAGAGAAGTTTTTCTGGATAAAAAGAGCCACTGTTCCTCTTGCTGAACTGAAAAAAACAACACGATTTGCAGACAGGTAGACCAACCACAGGTACACTAACAGACACAAAAAAAGATCAATACTACCCTTCAAAGCAAGGGCACTAGTGCTTGAAAGAGGCTGGTCAAATTTTCTCTAAGGGCACTGGAGAATTGCATCTATGGTAAAACTCACATTATTCTATGATTGGAGGTAGGAAGTACAGTAACAATCAAATAGGATTTATGTTCATATGCCCCTAAATAACTCAGAAATGACATCACGTGATGTATCACTATTCTCAACAGCCTTGCCCCAGCTCAGCTCATTATTTTCAGCAACGAGAATTGGCTCGGTGGAGGTGGTCCACCCTAGGCCAGAGTGGGTTATGCATAACACACACATATTGTCAGACACTGGTTGTCTCTGTGTTGCCTTCAGTATCTTTCCTTCTGGGGCAGAAGAAAGGTCCTTAGAGGAATGACACTGGAAGGCTGCAGAACTCTGCTTGATGCCCTGTTCAAGTGGAGACTGATGCAAGGTGCATGGGTGAACATTTTTAGGGTATTTAATGAATGTTATGCAATAATCACAGTAACAACAACCTTAACCCTGCTCTATATTTAACTCACCCTTTGGATGTGCTTCTTACATAACAAAAATACTTCTCCTTTCCTAGAGTCTAGGAACAGCCAAAAAAACAAAGGCTGATGATGGATGACATTCAATACCCATTGGCACAGGCATGTACAGATTAGAGTAAGGGGCAGTCAAGTCAGCAAATAGGGTTCTAGTAAAAATAGAAAACAGGCTCCCAGAATTCAGAATCTTTGGATGTTCTCAAAAATATTTAATTAGTTTCCCCTCAAATTTCCAGTACTTCTTAGAAAGCATTTTCATTTATTATTTTGCTCACACATATATCATACAGTAAGTATTCAGTCACTTGAGGTAATCAATAAAACACCAAAGCCAAAAAGAAAAGGTGCTTACAAAATGATAAAAGATACTTTGGCAGATTGAATACTTATATAGTAATATGTAAATTATTGAAGTCCAGATATATTTAAAAGCAAAGATACTGGAAAAACAATGTCTGATATATATCAAATAATTATATATAATCTAAAATAGGGATTAGGGCAGAAAAGTTATATGTATCCCTTAAGTGTGTAAATTTGAGTCAGAAACACTAGTGATTTCAACTGAAACCAAAGATTTGAGGCCATTTCTTAAAACCCTAAATTTTTTATTCTGATTTTCAATTCCCAAATCCTAATATTAAAACTTTCAATCTAACCACTTACTTTAATTCATCAAATACTTAGGTTCACTTAAAATGGAAAACTTAACAAGTACTCAAAAGACAATATTCATTTGGGCAGAAGAGGTGGGTCTTGAGGTCTACCAGGTGACCCAGGGCTTCTGGCTCTGAAACCACCCTTGCCACCCTCATTCCTGTGTAGCTAAAGGAACAAGCCTGAGCCATACCTGCTGAAGATGAAGTGGTAATACTAGATTCTGCTTCTGGACCCTCACCAACTTCATTTACTGCTGCAATAGAAAACCTATTCCAAAAACAATTTGGAGAGACGTGTTTCACATGGTGTGGTGTGAACATGAGATAAAAATAGAAGGAGCAATAACTTTTCTATTTAAAGGATGATGTGGCAATGCATGAGTCTAGTTACATGGTGCCACTGCTCAGCACTAAAATGACCATCAATCACATCCTTGTTTGCATTCCCCTAGAACAGTTCAGGGTCATAGAGGTCAAAAGCTGAACTCTGCTATCTGCATGACCCCCATTCTTCTCCAAATTTAAAGAGGCTCTAGTAAATGATAGAAAAGCTAACAATAGGCCGGGCGCGGTGGCTCACACTTGTAATCCCAGCACTTTGGGAGGCCGAGGCAGGCGGATCACGAGGTCAGGAGATCGAGACCATGGTGAAACCCCGTCTCTACTAAAAATACAAAAAATTAGCCGGGCGTGGTGGCGGGTGCCTGTAGTCCCAGCTACTCGGAGAGGCTGAGGCAGGAGAATGGCGTGAACCCGGGAGGCGGAGCTTACAGTGAGCCGAGATTGCGCCACTGCACTCCAGCCTGGGCGAGACTCCGTCTCAAAAAAAAAAAAAAAAAAAAAAAAAAAAAAGAAAAGCTAACAATAATAAAATAATTACCCTAACAGTTAATAAAAATACCTAAACAGAACTCTACCTCCTTACTTTTTTCATACTGGATTAAATGAAAATTTGACATTCATGGTGTTTATGTCTTTATTAGCCATATTTATAAGTATCCTCTGAATATAATAGAAACGCTTGAGAATGTTTTTGCTTAGGACGCTATAATCTAATAAGCATATAAGCTTGAGGAAAACCACAATGACTTCAACCCAACACCATGGAGTCAGCAGCGCTTCTCAAAGTACATTTAAACTATTTGATACCCATATTTCTTAAATAATTATCATGCCTGCAGCCATGCTGGCTATATTTTCCTCTGTGTCACTTAATTCTTACCTGTAAATAGTATTTGGTAAAGTGGAGTAAAACTGGAAACTGGTTCTCTGTGTCCCTGCATCTAATTTTTGATTTTTGCTGATCAGCCTTAAGTTATAACCCAAAATAGGTCCACCTGGGAATTGAGGTGGATCCCAGCTGACTTCCACAGTGTCGGGACTTGAGCTCTCAATATTCCTAATCAAAGGTGCAGTTTCAGGAACTGGAAGAGATAATGGTGACATGGTGAGCAGAAAAATGTGCAAGCGTGATGTTTTTAAAATAAGATGGAAAAAAGTCTTGTTTTTTTTGAAAACTTAATGGAAATGAAATAATTTTATTAATACTCAAAATATGTGATAGAGGAAAGGTGGTAAGATGTCTAAACCAGTTCGCTCCTTTCCCAAGACGCCCTTTCAAATGTTACTTTCCTCACTTCTAATTAATGAAATAAAATTAAATATAGTGTATACGAATACAATAATGGCCCTTTTTAAAAAAGTCATTGGGACTTTCTAGAGACTTAAATGAGTTGAAACGTGGGATGGAATCAGTTTAGGAAGAAGAGGAGAGTGTGACTAAAACTGGAGTCAATGATCGACGAGTTTTAAAAAAAAAGGCCATCCTGGCGCCTTTTCACTCATTTGAGTGGGGCAGCCTTGCTGGTTCCAGCTGGAGATGTGGGTTCAGACGAGCTGGAATTCGAACAGTTGGCTTCACTTTTGTTGGCATCAGCTCTAATGACCCAGACTACACTTTCCTTACCCCAGCTCTCAGGTCCTGGAAATCCAGGCTGACTGTGCTTCAGCACCCCTGCCCTGGCAAAGGATTAAAGGAGCATGTATGAAACGACTGAGCATTCACACACAGTCCCCAGCAGCTACTTAAGTGGACAAAGAAAGGACAACAAATGATCTGACAGCCTAGCTTCCATCTGTGTCTCCACCTGCTTTTCAAACCAAACCCCTAAAACCAGACTCTTTTATTTCCTCTTTCCGTAGAAAGACACAATTAGAAGTTACCTTGCTCTTGAGTAGATTTCTCTCCCTCTGAACACTTTTGGCAAATGCTCTGCATCACCACTGACTTTTAAAAGCCCTTTTAATTGCTCTCTCAGCCTTTCTCTGATGCAATTCATCTCTAACTCTCAGACTAATTTTCAGCAAACACAAGCATCATTGCATCACTCCTCGGCTCCATGTAGTCAGTCACCATGATAAACAGGGAAGAAATGCATTTCTCCCACTGAATCATAATATAATTAGAATGTCAAAATTTAAGTCATTAGGGTCAATGCCCAAATGTGATCTTCTACTGTTGAAGCAAGTTAAATGTCACCTACATGGCAAGATGTGATCATTGTCCAGGTCTTCCCTACCAAAAAAAAAAAAAAACACAAAAATCTTCCCTGAAATGCTAATATCCCTTGCCTGACAATCATTCCTCTTTGTCAAGAAATTATTTTCTGAAAGGACCCAGTTAAAAGGCAATAGCACCATTTAGGCCGGGTGCGGTGGTTTACGCCTGTAATCCCAGCACTTTGGGAGGCCGAGATGGACCAATCGCTTGAGGCCAGGAGTTCGAGATCAGCCTGGCCTACATGGCAAAAACCCATCTCTACTAAAATTACAAAAATTAGCCGGGCATGGTGGTGCATGCCTGTAATCCCAGCTACCTGGGAGGCTGAGGCACAAGAATCACTTGAACCCAGGAGGCAGAAGTTGCAGTGAGCCGAAATTGTGCCACTGCACTCCAACCTGGGCGACAGAGTGAGACCTTGTCTTAAAAAAAAAAATGCGGTGGCTCACGCTTGTAATCCCAGCACTTTGGGAGGCCGAGGCGGGCAGATCACAAGGTCAGGAGATCGAGACTATCCTGGCTAGCATGGTGAAACTCCGTTTCTACTAAAAATACAAAAAGTAGCCAGGCATGGTGGCATGCACCTGTAGTCCCAGCTACTCAGGAGGCTGAGGCAGGAGAATCGCTTGAACCCAGGAGGCGGAGGTTGCAGTGAGCTGAGATTGCACTACTGCATTCCAGCCTGGGCGACAGCGAGACTCTGTCTAAAAAAAAACGCAATAGTACTATCTAAAATCATGTCATTCCCATAGCTAAAAGAAAATAGGGTTATGAGGCAATTAACACAATATAGATAAGTTTCTAATTTTGATGTAGCTAGAAAAGTGAGAATCAGAAACATGAGATGCTATCCATAAGAAGGACACCCATGTAGGGTCTAGAAGACACAGAGGGTATGTGAGCTTGCTTATCCAGGAGAAAGGCCCAGAAATGGATGCAAAATTTGCTTTCATTATTTTGATTTGCCCAGCCAATGTCCCTGCATGGTATTTCTGTAGCACCAGAAAATGTCCCAGCACTGTTGGATAACATATGGCATTGCTTGGAACAAGGAAGAATTCATTCTACTCTGATCTGGAAAATTTCAAACATAGTCCTAGGCCAGTGTTTGATCTGAGGCTCTAAGCAAGAATAGTCACAATCATCAGCAGAGGTGGCCACACAAACCCTGAGATCTGACAAACAAGGAGAGAGCACCCATCAGGGACGGGGAAAAATGCCCTAGCCAACTTCATCAGCTGCTGGGCTCTGCTTAGGTCCAAGGCCTAGTTCAGCCTGAGGCTCTCTGCAGATAGGCACATCTCCAGAGCTGAGGGTTAGGGCATCCAGCCTGGAGCATGTCTTCCTGGGTTGCCTCAGCTAACTCTGAGGGTGAGGGCACCAGACAACTCTCCCTCAGTGTCTGCCTCAGCATTTGCCTTTCTCTAAGGTTTCTATGCTTGAATCCTTTTCCTGGTGTGGAAGTCACATCTTCAAAATAATAAGTCAGAGAATACCCAATATATGTTCTGTTTTTAAAAAGCAGTTTTGATAAAATCTTAAAATAATATAGTAACTTCCCAGCTGGTCGCTACCTCTGTACTTTCAAATCTGTCTCATTCTCTCAATCTATTCTATGTGCAGTTGCCAAAATTCTCTTTTTGAGAAGGATGTGAAGCAATTACTGCTGTGCTTTAAAACCTTCCATAACTCCTAACTGCGTTCTAAATAAAGCACAAACTCCTTACCCAGGACATTTAAGATTGTTGGTAATCTGGACCTAGTCTGCCTTCCCAATGTTATTCTCACTATTTTTCTTCCTGTATCCTATGCTTCCAGCAGATGGAATACTGACTGATTTCCCTCCATGCGTTAGAATCCAATCTTGGTGACCCTGGTCACATAGACACCTGGACCTGCCCTTTTCTCTCCTCACCTCATGTCTAACTCAACAAATGAGACTTCCTCCAAAGAGATTTCTTTAACATTTCATTTCGGAAATAATATTTCCCTCCTCTAAACTGCCATGGGAATTTGTCAGTACCTTTTCTATGTGTTTAATAAAGCTTTACCTTATTGTGAGGTTAGTTAGGCATGTGCTTTATCTCTTCTGCAAGAGAGTAAGCTTCTCAAAGTATCCATGCATCTATAGATATCCCATGAATATATTTTGAACAAGAGAACAATAACATTTATTTAGAGCTAGAATTGCTCTAAGGATATATTAGTATTCAGAGGACAGCAGCTCAGATAAAGTTATATTCCGATAGGGCAACATTCTGTATAAAGGGTGGGAAAATGAGGAAGCAGGAATCTAGCAGACAAAAAGCTTTTTGTTGCTTTCCAGAGACAATCTCACTGTGTCATACTCAATCACCTTCATTTTTGAAACACTTTCATCACTTGGCTTTGAGACACCACAAGCTCCCGAGACTCTCCTTCTCCCTGTCCTTTGCTGTCCCTCCTCTTCTTCCCAAATATTAAGGGCCCTTGGGCTGACAACTTGACCTTCTCCTTTTTTCAACCACGTTCACTTTTAGCGTATTGCCTCCAGGCCCATGGCTTGAATCACATCTCTGTGGTGATAACTCCTAAATTGATAGTTTGGATACTTTTGACTTACCTCCTGAGTTCCAAATCCTTCCATTTAACTGCTTCCTCAGCAACTCCACTTGGATATCTAATAGACATCTCAAATTTTGCTTGGCCGAAACAGAACTGATGGTTTTATCTAGGAAAGCCACTCCTCCCTTACCCTTGTCCCTGTCTCAGTAAATGATGACATTCAGGTGTTCAGACTGAAAGTCTAAGTTAGCAACATTGATTTTCCCATCTTCCTTGCCAAATCCATTCAGCAACCCCAACAGCTCAATCTTCAAAATATATGACAAACCTTTCCCTATTTTCCCATCATCATCCTAGTCAGAGCCATCACCAAATCAAGCCTGACTTGCTTGGCCTCCTAACAGCTCCCCAGCTTCCCTGGCCCTCCCTCCACCCTCCCAGTCTATTCTCCATGCATCAGCCATACTGAAAGTTTTAAAACTTGAACCAGTCCCTCCCCTCCTTAGAACACTCCAAAGACATTCTATCCCACTTAGAATAAAATCTGTACTCCTTATCAGGGTCAGTATGGCCCTGTGTGACCAAGCCTCTGGCTGTGTGTCAGATCCCACCTCCTGCTTTAAAATCTATCATCATCCTATTTGGCCCTTATCAGAAATAATATTGACATTCCTGCAGCCATCTTCCGGCTGTTTTTGTTTTATCTTTTATTGGTTCAGAATTCAGACTAAGAAGAAGGGGTGCTATACATTGGGTCTTCTCATAACCCAACAAATACTTTTACTTAATTACTTATCTGACTGTCTTCCCTAGCTGGAATGCAAGCCCCATAAGTGTTAGGATTTTATCATCTTTAGTTCCTAGAATAATGTCTGGTATACAATAGGTCCTTGATTAATACTTGAATGAATGAAAAAAGTGCCCAATCTTCCTTTCAATTATATTAAAAATATAATACAAAAAATAACCAACTTTTCAGTAAAAAAAATAAAAATAAAACAAAAACGAGGTGAATTTTTTTACTGATATTATTTTTCCACAGCCAAAGAAGTTTACAACCTAGGCAATAAAAAGACTAAAATTATATCAAGAAATAAAAATAGAATCCAAACATATCTATACCACATCACTACCACCCCTGGGCCTCTCACCTGGGTCACCGCATGGCTTCCTACCAGTTCTTCCTGCTTCCTCCCACACCCCAGAGTTCATTCTCCATACAGCAGCCAGTTTTCCTTTTAATGTACAAAGCAGTTCGCATCAGATCATGTCACTCCTCTCCTCAAAACCTTACAGTGACTCTCCTTCCAGAATAAAAGCCACATTCCTTACCAAGGTCCCTGAGGTAGACCGGGATCTGGCCCCCATCTCTCTGACCTTAGCTGTTACTCCTCTGCCTCCTTCACTCTTGTTCAGCCATATGGGCCTCCTAGTTGCTCCTTGATCAGGCCAAGGATGTTCTTGCCTTCGGTCCTCCACATGGACCATCCCTCTGCCTGAAACTCTCTATCTGAGACAGCTGCCTGGTTGACTTCCTTGCCTTCTTTAAGTCTTTGCTCAAACTTTACCCTGCCAGCTCACTAAGGCTCATTCTGGCCACCTTATTTCATACTACCACTGGCCTCTTCTTCTCTCTTCACTCTTCATTTCCAATCCCCTAAATGACAAACTCTGCTCAAAATATTCCTCTTACTATAGCACACAGCACCATCCCACTTACAATATACTTTATTTATTTCTTATGTTTATTGCAGAATATTTCTCTTCCACCAAAATGTGAGCTCCAGCTGGGCGAAGTGGCTCACGCCTATAATCCCAGCACTTTGGGGAGGCCAAGGCGGGCAGATCACTGGAGGTCAGGAGTACAAGACCAGCCTGGCCAGCATGGCAAAACCCCACCTCCACTAAAAATACAAAAAATTAGCCAGGCATGGTAGTGCATGCCTGAGTCCCAGCTGCTTGGGAGGCTGAGGCAGGGGAATCACTTGAACCTGGGAGGTGGAGGTTGCAGTGAGCCAAGATCACACCACTGCATTCCAGCCTGGGCAACAGAGCAAGACTCTAGTCTCCAAAAAAAAAAAAGAAAGAAAAGAAAAGGAAAGAAAAGAAAAGAAAAGAAAAGAAAAGAAAAAAAGAAAGTGAGCTCCACAAGAGCAGGGGTCATTGTCTCTTTTGATCATGAAGGTATTATGAGTACCTAGAATACTACCTGGCACATAGTTATGTACCCAGTTGTTGAATGGATCGATTAATAGGAAGGAATAGATTTATTTCCTTGTTTAAAATAAAAACAAACTAAATTAAAGCTTTGGAATAATTTCCTTTCATAAGAAATGTGTGCACACCATACCTCCATGAGGATGAGTCCTGTAACTGGGACTTGGAGGAGAGTAGAGCTGCAGCTGCGCTGTAAAGATCCAAACCACTCGGAAAATGTACTCAGTGAAGGGGTGCAGGGGCTCAACCACATAGGACAGTCTGGACACGGTCTAGATCAAGGAGTGATCAATAATCAGCATATATAGAATCAGCACCCTACATTGGGACTCAAAAGCATAGATTAATTTGTAAAAGATGGATGGCTCAACAGAGAAGATGAAAGAGAGGCCTGGAGCTTAGAGCTAAGCCATTCAGACATCAGCGTGCAGAAGTCACTCAGAAATTCTCCCCTTCCAAATAGCAAAATTATGGATTCAATTATTTGGCATTTACCTCAAGGACTTAAATTTTTCTATGTTAGTACACATAGTATCTCAGGACTATTTTTTTTTTTCTAAACTTTCTCATGCTTCTCTAAAAGACACAGTCCTGGATGACCACCATAGACAGTACTTCTAAATTGCAACAACCCCCATGAGAATCTTTCTTCTGCCCTCCATCCTAGCTGGACTCATCTTAGCTGGATGGGCAAATAATGACTAATGAGGTGAATGGTTACGTGATGCTGTACTGAAGGAATAGTATATATGTCCAACATTATATTTTCCTTATAAAATAAATATTATATTTTCCCTATAAAATAAGCCTTAATGTTAAGGCTTAGTATTAACATGTTACAGAGTAGCTGAGATTAAAGTTCATCTAATCCAACTACCCATCTTACAGTTGAATATTTTCTAGAAGGCCTTTATGCTTAAAACTATAAGTAATAATTTGGCGCTTTTAAAAATTGGGGGCCAGGCGCGGTGGCTCACGCCTGTAATCCCAGCACTTTGGAAGGCCGAGGCGGGCGGATCACGAGGTCAGGAGATTGAGACTATCCTGACTAACACGGTGAAACCCCGTCTCTACTAAAAATACAAAAAATTAGTCGGGCGTGGTGATGGGCGCCTGTGGGAGGCTGAGGCAGGAGAATGGCGTGAAACCGGGAGGCGGAGCTTGTAGTGAGCCGAGATCGCGCCACTGCACTCTAGCCTGGGCGACACAGCGAGACTCGATCTCAAAAAAAAAAAAAAAATTGAGAAGGGGTCTGGGTTTAGGTACAAAGGCAGCCTTTCATACCTTAGTATAAGTCCAGCTTCCCAGAAGTTGTGCATATTTCCAGTGAATGATGTATTTTACTCCAGAGAAGTTGGCAGATTTCCATCGTAATGTCATGTTGTGGCTTCCAATGGAAGAAGCAAAGGGCGCAGTTGGAAGGTCTGCATTTTCTGGGGAGAAAACAAGATTTCACTCACTCTGCACTCCTGTCCATCAGCGCAAGAGAGTGTGTGCCTGTCTCATCTAGGGCTCTCCGTATTCTCTTGCTAAAACTGCATCTTGCCACAATAACTCACCTGAATAATCAATGGTATGCATATTCAATTTATTTTTAAAAATCAATCAGTCTGTCAGTCTTTTTTCCACAGAATTTATTGTTATCTTTGAACATCGTATTTTTTTGTTCAGGTTTTGGTTTTACAGGCAGATGACACAGAGGGTTCTGAGGTGTCCAGTTTTCTCTTACAATACCACTCTCTTACAGACTGGGGGAGCCAGTGCTCAGAGCATGTCTGTGGCACAACAGAACCATCCATTATCCTGGGATGTGTACCCCAATATATTTTCTGAAATTTTATACTCCAATTCTACTATTGCTGTGCATCTTAACAACAAATTATTTTTTATATGTACAGAGCAATTGCCTTTACTCCAAAGGATGCTATGATTGGCTGTTTCACATTATAAAATATTTCAGGACATCTAAACATTAGACATATTACAATTGGCAGCAATTTCTCAGGTGCTGCTTGCCAGGCATGGTACTAAGGGCTAGATTTCTGAATGGTATGTCACTGGGATTAAATTATTTTACTTTACTTTTTGTATTTTTCCAAAATTGTGATGAATTTAATGTTTCAGCTTTCTTTTATAGAAACAAAATCAGCACTCTGGTTGAGAAAGCATGGTAAATTTGGTAGGGAGCTTAAAATGGTTAAATACAAACTCCTAGGATCTTACTCTGGTTAAGAGAAAATTGACGCAATTCTCATCACTACAGACACCAGACATGGACCAAATAAAGTCCATACTCTGTAATCCAGAAAAATCAAAGCCATTGTCATCTGAGGACCTAGCCCACAAAGAGGCCTAGCACAACTCTTCTCTGCTGATTCTTCTTTTTATAGTTCATTTTTGACTATTATAACTGAATAAGCAAAGTACAGGTCCATTTTCCTTCCCTTTCTTGTTGTGAAACTCTCAATAGCAGGAATTAGGTATGTTGTGGACACCCTGAAGGGGAGTCCAATGATGGAGTTGTCAGCAGAGTGAGGAAAAATAACCAGGAGGCATCAGAAATGACAAAAGTTGAGAACTGGGCAGATGTGATCAGTTATATAAGTACAAGTAAATGTAAATATCATAGCTAAACATAGACATATTTCAAAGCCATGGTGATACATATGAAAAAAAAAGGTAAAGTAGGTTTATGCTAAAATATCAAGGCAAAGAGAGAGCCAAATGAAAAAGGGAAGCTAGACTGAACTCCATCCTATTTTCAGTACATGGTACAATGGGTAAGAAAAGGCTCTGTTACCAGGCAGCTGGGTTATAATTTCAGAGATATCCCTTACCAGCTATGTGGCCTCAAGCAAGTTTATAAACTTTGTGCCTCAATTTTCTCACCTGTAAAATGAGGTTAATAATAGTATGTATAACTCTGAGGACAAAAGGAGCTAATACATATTAATTAATGAGAAAAGTGGTCAACTTATAAATGCCTAATAAAAAATAGCTATTTTTGGCCAGGCATGGTGGCTCATGCCTAGCTACTCAGGAGGCTGAGGTAGGAGGATTGCTTGAGCTCAGGAGTTTGAGGTTACAGTCAGCTGTGATTGTGCCCCTGTACTCCAGCCTGGGTGATAAGAGTGAGATTCTGTCTCTCTCTCTCTCTCTCTCATATATATATATAAAATACACATACACACACACACACACACACACACACACATGCATACATATTTTTGTATATGCAAATATATACGTTTATTTATTTATTATATTAGCCATTTATTTAATATGTTATTAGCTATTATCATTTTCCATCATGTGAAAAGAGATATGGGAGGTATCTAAAATGAATATAGCATACTCACCAATAAATGACCTAGAAATCAGATGTGTTAAAGACAAATAAGGTCTTAGGATCATAGACAAAAGGATTCATTATAACAGACTACAGATACGGTCTTTAAGTACAAATGCCTTTATTTAGACTTCGTACATCTCATTTGTTAGTGGTACATAGACATTGATCCACAGCCAATGAGAAAATAAAAATAAAGCATTGATTACTCTTGTATTCTAACAGAATTGTATAATTAAGCTGGTAATATAATTTTAGAATATAATAAAGGAATGTAAATAAAAGATTCCACACTTCCTCAGTTCTGGTGTCCTTAGTTTCTCAGAAATTTTTTTATGATTCCCTGAACCAAAAGAATTCTCTAACGGTTCAATTTTTTAAGTAATATAACTTAATAAGTATGTGTTAATACCAAATTGACTAACAATTTGGTATCTAACAATTTGGTAGATATTTGAAACAAATAAGAAATTGAAAGATAAAACTGTATATTTATTTCATCCTTAAATAAAAATAATTGCATACTAATGGGGCCTGTGTACCTGTTGGGCACTGCACAACTCCTTCAATCTTATGATCAGATTGGGTATCACCATCCAACAGATTTCACATATCTCTGTGTTTACCTTGAGTGTTTAAAATACTCCATGGCTCCCCATGAGATTGCTGTAATGGCCTGGAGCACATCAGTGCACAGCTTGGAAACCATAAAATATACATTTTATCCACAGCTAATTCCCATGACACTGAAAAAAAAATGTAATATCACTACCTCTCCACAGAAATGTCTAGGGTGTCTTTTGTGGGACACTAAAGGGCAGAAGCAAATCAGAACAGCAAGATAAGATTCCCCTTCTGATTTCTATCAGCCAGTGAGAGCAAGGAACAAGCCACTGAGTCAAGGACTACAATGTATGGAAGAGCCAAGCATCCTTCAGACTTAAGGGGACTGTCTACAGCTCGGGGGGAGGGTGCCCTAGGGAATTCTGGAAATGATATCTGCTGACATCCAAGCCATGAATTATCAAAGCGTTGGCCTTTTAGAAACTACTGGAGAGTTAACACACTAAGGCAAAGCTACTTTGACATGCCCAACCTACTCTGAAATCAGGCAGAGGGAGCTGATAAACACCCAAGCCCCCTACTTGCTCAAAATCTAACACAGAGAAGCATAGCTTCTGGATATTTTACAAATTCCTAGAGCCTTTTGGGGAGTCATACACACAGTACGCACTCTATCAGATA
This sequence comes from Hylobates moloch, assembly GCF_009828535.3. Classification (NCBI taxonomy): domain Eukaryota; kingdom Metazoa; phylum Chordata; class Mammalia; order Primates; family Hylobatidae; genus Hylobates; species Hylobates moloch. The sequence goes on from NW_026652277.1 coordinate 135,184,176, forward strand.
ACTGTTAGCTGAATAATGAAAGGTACATTCAATACAAAATGCCTACACTTTCCAGTCATTAAAACATACTGCACAAGGTAATTTATAGATTCAATGCCATCCCCATCAAGCTACCAATGACTTTCTTCACAAAACTGGAAAAAACTACTTTAAAGTTCATATGGAACCAAAAAAGAGCCCGCATTGCCAAGTCAATCCTAAGCCAAAAGAACAAAGCTGGAGGCATCACACTACCTGACTTCAAACTATACTACAAGGCTACAGTAACCAAAACAGCATGGTACTGGTACCAAAACAGAGATATAGACCAATGGAACAGAACAGAGCCCTCAGAAATAATGCCACAGATCTACAACTATCTGATCTTTGACAAACCTGACAAAAAACAAGAAATAGGGAAAGGATTCCTACTTAATAAATGGTGCTGGGAAAACTGGCTAGCCATATGGAGAAAGCTGAAACTGGATCCCTTCCTTACACCTTATACAAAAATTAATTCAAGATGGATTAAAAACTTAAATGTTAGACCTAAAACCATAAAAACCCTAGAAGAAAACCTAGGCAATACCATTCAGGACATAGGCATGGGCAAGGACTTCATGTCTAAAACACCAAAAGCAATGGCAACAAAAGCCAAAATTGACAAATAGGATCTAATTAAACTAAAGAGCTTCTGCACAGCAAAAGAAACTATCATCAGAGTGAACAGGCAACCTACAGAATGGGAGAAAATTTTTGCAATCTACCCATCTGACAAAGCGCTAATATCCAGAATCTACAAAGAACTCAAACAAATTTACAAGAAAAGAACAAACAACCCCATCAACAAGTGGGCGAAGGATATGAACAGCCACTTCTCAAAAGAAGACATTTATGCAGCCAACAGACACATGAAAAAATGCTCATCATCACTGGCCATCAGAGAAGTGCAAATCAAAACCACAATGAGGTACCATCTCACACCAGTTAGAATGGCCATCATTAAAAAGTCAGGAAACAACAGGTGCTGGAGAGGATGTGGAGAAATAGGAACACTTTTACACTGTTGGTGGGGCTGTAAACTAGTTCAACCATTGTGGAAATCAGTGTGGTGATTCCTCATGGATCTAGAACTAGAAATACCATTTGACCCAGCCATCCCATTACTGGGTATATACCCAAAGGATTATAAATCATGCTGCTATAAAGACACATGCACACGTATGTTTATTGCAGCACTATTCACAATAGCAAAGACTTGGAACCAACCCAAATGTCCAACAATGATAGACTGGATTAAGAAAATGTGGCACATATACACCATGGAATACTATGCAGCCATACAAAATGATGAGTTCGTGTCCTTTGTAGGGACATGGATGAAGCTGGAAACCATCATACTCAGCAAACTATCGCAAGGACAAAAAACCAAACACCGCATGTTCTCACTCATAGGTGGGAACTGAACAATGAGAACACATGGTCACAGGAAGGGGAACATCACACACCGGGGCCTGTTGTGGGGTGTGGGGAGAGGGGAGGGATAGCATTAGGAGATACACCTAATGTAAATGACGAGTTAATGGGTGCAGCACACCAACATGGCACACGTATACATATGTAACAAACCTGCATGTTGTGCACATGTACCCTAAAACTTAAAGTGCACATGTATACAAAAATAAATAAATAAAAAAGAGAGAAAAAAACAGTGGCATTCTCTGACATCAAGTCTGCTCAGGGTGTACATTTGTCTGTCATTAAGATAGAAGTGAGTGTACCTACTGAACTTGAGGACAAAATCTGGTCCTAAACATTAATCATGTACTGTTTCCTCTGTTTTGTTCTGAAAGAAGAATCTTGCTGAATCTTTATCAGAATGGCCTATACGTTTGAAATTATTGAATTCTCTAAGTAGATATTTTTGATTATAAGGAGATGCAGAAGTCAAGATGTTTTGAGAGGTGTTTCATTATCTTTACAGAAGTACAAGTCACTAGAGTGGTGCAGCCTATTTTTTAAAAGTTGTGTGTGTCCTCTTACCCAGTACTTCCTCTTCATATGCACCTTCCGCGCTGCTGCAGCCAACCTCACATGACTCCCGCTGTGGAAGACAGGGAGCATGACAGTCAGGGCAGCCTTGGAACTGGTTTTGCTGATAAGCTTCAACTAAATTTTCAAATCCGAATGCCTAATATGCAAGTATATCTTTGCCCAATAGGCGAGTAAATCTTTGAAATCTGAGTGCCTAATATGCAAGTACATCTTTATGTCAACTATTTCCCCTGCAGTAAAATTCCCACTTGCTAGACTGGAACTTCCCAAACTTTTGACCATGCTCCATGGCAAAAAATAATTTAACAAAACAACTTAGTAAACACACACATGTTGAAAAAAAGATTCCTGAAATGATCCATACTTTTCCCTCCATTTTTAGAAGTTTTATTGAAATATATTCACCTGCCATAAACTCACTTATTTAAAGTACACAGTTAAGTGCTGTTAGAATATTCAGAGTTGTGCAATAATCACCACAATCTAATTTTAGAACATTTTCGTTGTCCCCAAGAGAAACCCCTTGTCTGTGATGTGCTCTTACATGTACAATGATATTCTATTCTATTGTTTCACTTGGTTTAATGTGACTCTTGGTTGGCTGAATTGATTTGACGACCCTCTAATGTGTCACATCGTATAGTTTGAAAAAACACTGAGCTTAGCAGTACAATTATCTGCTTGCCATCTTGGTCAATGTTTTAATGAGCTTAAAACCTAAAACTTTAGAGTAAAATGATGCTTAGGGATTACCTATTTATTTTATATATCCTGGTCTTCCTTGGAAAATTAAAAGTTGACTATAAATTTGTACAGTAGCTGAACATTTCAATGAATATCTTTATAACAATGTTGAGTTTTAAAATCTATGGAAACTTAATGATATTTACATTTTATCTCATTAATGAAAAATACAGTACATAATTTGATGACTGAAACACAAATTTCCTGCAACTCTTAACAGATGAATTAACATCAGCTACAAAACACACACACACATACTTGCAGAAAAGGCACATATTGTAAAACTGCAACACAGTCATGATCAATCTTCTTGCTGTCTTTCAATTTGTAACTATAATACCTAGGACAACATGCTATTGTTTCTCATGGTAATAGCGGAAAGCAGGCACAATACATTGGCCCTAAAAAGAAGAGCTATAACTTGCAAATACGAACAGTTCAATGATTGATCTGCATACTAAAAGGAAGGGTGCCTGATAAGCCCAGGTTTGCTTAGTTAAGGATTAGTTTAAATACCTCAGTTTGGGTTTGGTTAATTTAATTTCAAGATTTAGTATACGTTTCACATCCTGTTTACATATTTTAGTGAAGCGTTCAACATATTTATTAAGTGCAGAGAATAAACAAACCAATTTACAGCAAAATCATTATATAACATGAGGGGTTTTTTTTCCCCAAAAAAGAAAACTGAGGAGAAGAGAGGAGATGTATTTGGAAATACACATTATTTTGAAATATAGCTAGTCCTGACAATCAGGGGAAATTGTGGTCCTGTTTTTTCTGATATTTTCAGGGGAAATAGATAATAAAATTCCCATCCTTCTGGGAGTTTAAAAGTTATCTCAAGTGGAGGCAAAGCTAACAACTACGTTTCCTTCTCTCAATCTCTCTCTCTCTCTCTCTCCCTCCCTCCATCCCTCCCATTCCCTCCATCCCCCTACTCCTTTCACCTCCCTTCACCCCTCCCTGAACCATGGTGGCAATTCAACATTGGACTTCAAATAAAGTTATCCAGTGTTTCTCAAGCTTGAGTTGCCTAGAGAGAATCTAAAGATGTTTGGATTTAAGGAATTTACAGAATCTGAGCCTGAAGCCCCTGGATGGGACATTCATGTGGAATATTCCACGTTACTGAGTTGCCATACCCACAGTGGAGGCCAAGTTTACTCTTCCCAGGGGCTACATCCGCTTGCTCTCTCCATTCCCCCACATTCCCAACTCTCTCATCATAGTCAGTCCATCTTTATTGTCCCTCTGGCTCCACCCTTGGTTTCCCAGACTGGTACATAGGCTGCCAGTGCCCTTTCCAGCTTCTGTAAGACAAGGAAGCCTCCCCCACTGCCCTCCATATGAACTGAGGCATTGTTCCCTTAAAAATTATTCATTCATTCATTCAAGAATATTTGAACAATTGGCCTTTCTCATGCCAAGCATGGTTTTGGGGTCTAAGAATATGACAGTAAGCAAGAAAGTTAAATTCCCTGCCTTACAGGACTTCCCTTAGAAGGAGGTAGATAACAACTGAGTGACAAATTTTTAAAAAGAAAAAATAATTCTGATAATGAAAATTGCTAGGACGAAAATAAGTCAAAGGCACAGGTATAACTAGGCAGAGAAGGAGACTTTATTAGGGTGATCCAAGCCAAGACTTCAGTCATTAGGAGGAACTGGGCTTGCAGAGATCTGGGCAAAAGCAGAAGCAAGAGCAGGATGAAAACTTTACGGCAGGAATGTGTCTTCTATGTCAAGAAAGAGGGAAAGGTCAGTGTGGCCAGCACAGACACCAAGAGGAGAGTGTGAGATGAAGTCAAGACAGGCAGGCAGTGGAGCTGGTAGACCTTTGTAGTTTGTAATTTTTTCCAAAGAGCAGTAAAAAGCCATTGAAATGTTTCAGGTACAATAGGATCAATTGGCTATAATAAGATCTATTTTGACTATTTTATATTATATATATAAATATATATGTATATATATTCTATTGTTTCATTCTCTATATAGCTATATAATCAAAGGCCAAGATGCAATGATAAGATCTAATTTGTGTTTTAAATTATCAGGGATAAGCCATCTCACTAGCTATCATCATTTTCCAAGTTCTATTTCACTGAGCTATCCCTTTCAAGATTATTCCTTCCAAGAAATATGAATTGCAAAAATGACAAGCTTCCTATGTTCAAACATCAATGAGTAAGGAGTTTGATTTCCTAAAGGTGTGGACAACTGAGGTAGATAGATAGATAGATAGATAGATAGATAGATAGATAGATAGATAGATAGATAGATAGATAGATAGATAGATAGATAGATAGATAGATAGATAGATAGATAGACAGACAGACATACATACATATAGCACATATTCCTGTTCAGTTCTACTTTATTTACAGTGAAACATTTTAAAGTGTAAAATAGCAAAGTATAAAGAGAAAGAATAGTTATACAAGTTATAACACTGAGAGGAAAGATTTACACTATATAAGCACAGAAAACTGAGCAACATAATGATTAACAAAGAATTAGCACATTACAGATCTAATCCTGGGCTGCTTCAATGCTTTAAAGGCTCTCTCTCACTGATTTTCCTGACACTGGTACATTTATCATAGGGACTATTCTTTGGGGGTAATTTTGCTTTCATCACATAAAAGGATTCGCAGGCCATTTTTTTTCTATCTCAATCAGGAGAGACCTTTGTCTCTTTACATATGGGTGACTTTTCTCCTCTGTTTTCTCTCTCTCTTCTTAGCCAACCCTCACCTCCACCCATTCCCAAGACAAATTGCTCAGATGCGATTTTTATAACCAACCAGTAACAACTGAGAAAACATGCCAATTTAATTTTTTGTTTGTATTTTTGCTCTCTATTAAGAAGGAATTTTTCTGTTTTACTAATGAACGATAATTTATACTCCTTCCCCAGGCTTCTGGTTACCAGTTTCAAGGATATTTAAAAAAGAATACAACATAGGTTTTAAAGTTTTTTTCTTTAGGGGACAGTCGTGCTATGTTTCCCAGGATGCTCTCAAACTCCTGACCTCCAGCAATCCTCCTACTTGAGACTCCCAAGTAGCTAGGACTACAGGTGCACACCACCATACCCAGCCAACATAGGTTTTAAACTGATAAATAATGTAGCTTCTTCATATCATCTATTGTCAAGTAATCTTATTTTGAAGGGATGAAATACAGGACAGGTAAGCTCAGTTGAAGACTAAGTAGGAAACATCAAAACCTCAAGTTCTCTTTGAAAGAGAGAAAATCAAGTGTAGCAGAGGTTGCTTAGAGGACCATGAGGACACCTGGGTAGGGCAGTGGGAGACATCACTTACCACTGGGAGAAGGGGTGGGGAGAAGCTGTGTTGCAAAATGTTGGCAAAGGATTTAGTTGCATGAGAAAGAAAATTGCGGCCAGGCTTGGTAGCTCATGCCTGTAATCCCAGCACTTTGGATGGCTGAGGTGGGTGGATCACTTGAAATCAGGAGTTTGAGACCAGCCTGGCCAACATGGCAAAACCCCATCTCTACTAAAAATACAAAGTTAGCCAGGCGTGGTGGCGCATGCCTGTAGCCCCAACTACTTGGAAAGTTGAGGCAGGAGAATCACTTAAGCCTGGGAGGCAGAGGTTGCAGTGAGCCAAGATTGCACCACTGCACTCCCCCCGGGTGACAGAGCGAGACTGTGAGAAGAAAGAAAGAAAGAAAAGGAAGAGAGAGAGAGAAAGAGAGGGCAAAAGAGAAGGAGAAAGCAAGAAAGCAAGCAAGCAAGAAAGAAAACAAAGAAAGAAAGAGTTGCAATTAAAGGATTCTCTTTTCATGTCCTATATTTAATGATAGAGCACCATACGTTGTGGGAAAGAAAATGGAATCACCAGAGATATCTCTGAATGTGCCTTTTTCTTCTCTCCCTTCCATTACCCCAACTCCAACTCTGCCCAGGGTCCAGGGATTATAACCTCCCAAACCAGATTAGAGTAATATATATATACATATGGTGAATGTGTGTGTATGCACATAGGAACATATATATTATATACATGCACATAGATACATAAAACAGTAAATATTTGTGCCAAAATGGAATTTAACAGTCATTTGTATACTCAGAGTAATAACACTGAGGAAGAATGTCTCAGTACACTGAGAATAACTTAGGTTTCTTCACCCCTATTTTAAAAGCTTTTTAGAGACCAGAGATAAAGACATGTGGCTTGATGACATCTTTTTTGTGATTGCCAACTCACCTCACAAACGGTGGCATAAGTATCATTCTGCATAGAAAAAAAAGACTACTTAAAATCTTGAAAGTTGTAAATAATTTTACACTTGATCTTAGCCAAAAGGCCGAGAAGCGATTAGTTGTAAATAATTTTAGTGACACTGAGCTGTACATTCATTTGAAATTAATTTATTGCCCCACCATTGATAAGCAACCAAAAAACCAACAAAAACAAGGGAGCCCAGAGCAGGACCTCCTGTCTGGGCAGGACACTGTATAAGCAGCTCTAAAAATTAAGCTGTTTGCATCACTGGAAAAATGGGAGAATATGATGTCCACCAGAAAAATCTCAGCAGGCTGAGGTAATCTGTGGTGGACCAAGTTAGAGAGTGAAGGAGTATTTGCAAATGCCAAAGGTAAACAGAACAGGAAATGAAAACCACCAATAGCTCTTGCTAGCAAAGGACAGCAGATTCCTCTGTCCATGCTGGCCCCTGCAGCAGCCACACGGCCTCCTGAATTGTTTCCCAGCAACAAATGGTGCTTTCCATTCATTCCATCAGCAAATGTTGACTGAGCAGCTGCTATATGTCCCACACTGTATTCAATGCAAGAGATAACAATCTAAAAAAGACGGAGAGCATCCTGCCCCAACAGAGTTTACATGTTGGGATAAAAGATACTAAACACACAACTAGACAAATTATTTGTTTGAGTTGCAATTTCTGAGAAATATTTAATAGCCACTAAGTCCAGATAGTGCATGCTGTACCTTTTGGTAACTTCCATTCTGTGAGGCAGTCAGTCACAAATGTGAGAGTGGGCATAGGTAACTGCTATAATAGAACTTTGCAAGGACACATTATATGAGTCAAACTATGAATATACTCTAAAAACTATGTATATAAAAAGAGGTTAATGCATTACTTAAATCTCAATGTTATAATTTAACTCATCAATAGAAAATGACATTAGGATTCCCCAGCATTACCACAATTCTTACTGATTTAATACCTGACCTGAACAACCTAAACAAGGGAACCCACTTTTAAATGGCAAAATTCGTAATCATGTGATCAGAGTAGTTACAACGTGACAGGCTCTATCTTTAGGAGAAAGATTCTGTTATTATCCTAAAATGGATGAGGAATGTAAAGTACTAAGGGGTTAAGTATCTTAAGTTACATACTGAGTGGCAAAAGCCAGGCTACATAATAAAATGAAAAATAAAATATCTGGAGATGTATTTCCTACATAAAGGGGAGTAAACCAGGTGTTTACGGCCCTGAGTTAGACATCTACTATAATTCCCGCATAGAAACTTTGAACATGACCTACGGCCCTGGTATCCAAAATGTGGTCTGGGAACCACCAGCACTGCAACACCTGGGAGCTTGTTACAAGTGCAGAATCTCAGGCTCCACCCAAGACCTATTGAATCAGAATCAGCATTTTAATAATATCCCAGATAATTGCACATTAAAATTTGAGAAGCATAGGCCTAGGAAATTTAACAAATACCGGACATTCTACTAAAAAACATTTATAGTTTTGGAGCAATTGAACATCCCTGGGTTCTGTTATTTGCAATAACCTTCCGTGACGTCTAGTCGCATTAAAAATGTTAATCTCAATCTCTTTTCCATTACTATGTATTATCCAGGCTATTGGTTTTTTAGTTTTGTTTGGTTTTGTCTTAGGGTCAAGCAAACTAGTTGAAAGCCAATGGAAATGCAAATGGGAATCCTCTTACACAACTTTCCTCTTGAAAGAAACATCAGTATCAAAATAGTAACCTAATTAATACTTACACACTTTAAAGCACAGTTTTTCTGATCTACAGAGTTCCAAAAGTAACATCCTTGGATACACTGCAAGAGACAATAACAGACAATGGTGAGTGATTGAAGAAATGTGACTTTTTCTTGTCACCTGAAAGTACAACGTAGTAACAAAAAGCATCACTCTGTGTTTTAGAAATAGAAATCTACCAAGAAACCTGAGGCCTCCAAAGGATCCGAGATTTTGGGATTCCAAATAGAGCTGTCCTATCTACAGGTAGAACAAGGCTTGTGGCTCACTGCAGGGCAGCAGAGTTGCTGAGTGGAGTTAAGCCTGGCATGTGCAGGCCTAGAAGCCAGAGAACAGCCAACCTTCAGGGAAGACACTGTACACTGGGTAGTTGTCAAAGGTAAAGCCCAGGACAATGTGGCATTGGTATATCCTGGGTCCCTAAGGTGTCCTCACATATCAAGCAAAACTCAAAACTGGAGATTCGACCAGATGGTAGCACGTCAAAACCTAAATAGGTAGACAGTTTGGGGAGTTGGCTGCCTACTAGCAGCTTTCACCCCACAGCTGCCCTGAAAACCCCAAGTTGCCCTGACCTGCTATTGGACAGATTTGATATATTTCTCCTTGCCTTACTTAATTCATCTGTACCTGTCTCGACCATTCCTTCCACAGGCCACGGTGGCACCTGGATTCCTTTTTCTTACTTCCTGCTCAGTCTCCTTTGCCATCTCTTTTTGCCTCTCTCCACCCCTTTGGTGTTTGTGTTCTATCCTCAGCTTTTTCTCCTCTCACTCTTCTAGTTCTCCCGGAATGAGTTCATCCCCTACCTCAGCTTCAAATGATCTGGATGTTGATATCCTCCAAACTTCTAACTGCAGCTGAGGCTCCTTCCTGAGCTCCAGATCCAGATATCCACTGGCTCATTAGATGTCTCCATTTAAGTTCCTACAAGCACTTCAAATCCATCATGTGGAATTCAATTCCTCACTTTCCATCCTCAAATTTGCTCTTTCTCCTATGTTTCCCATTAACACGCTACATTCTCCTGAGTTGTCCAAGCCTGGAACCAGGGTGTCTTCTTCTCTCACCCCATTCTCCCCTCTCATGGAAAACCCATCACGAAGTCCTATTGACTTATCTGGTCATTAACTAAAATCTTTACTGCCTCAGGGTTCATCACTCACTGCCTCAATTTTCCGCTTTGCCATTTACCACTTGCCAAAACCTTAGGGGGGACTCCTCTTGTTCCCACATTTGGAGTGATCTTTTTAAAACAAAACCTGGTTACACTCTTCTCTTATCTAAAACGCTATATGTCTTTCCATCATCTTGTGAGTTAAGACCAACTTAGTAAGCATGGCAGACAAGGCCCTTCATGATCTGGCTCCATGTAACTTGGCAATTGGTATGTAACTTGGCAATTGGTCTTCCACTTCTCTGTCCTCTATACATGTACCCCATCTTCCAAGCAAGCTGAAATACTCAGTTTCCTTAACAACTTAGGCTACTTCACACCTTTGTGTCTTGACAAAAAGGGCCTTCTCTGATCAATATGCTTTTTCCCCTCTAGTCCATCTGGAAAACTCTTCCTCTTTCTAGTTTTAGTTTGAAGGCCTTGCAGGCAAGTGAGGTGCTTTTTACTCTTGTGTATTCTCTTTTCACTCCTCACACACACCACAATTCTGGTTCTGATGATGAGGTCTGGCCATAATTTTATGCATATGTCTATCTCTCTGGTTTTAAGTATGTGTCTCAAAAAGGTTGAGAGTCCTTTTAAACAGAGACCCTATTTTTTTCATTGTTAAATTTCTAGTTCCTGGCACAGTGCCTTGTGCATGCTTATACCTTAAGCCACTAAACACTTGTTAAACAAATGAATAGATGTGCAGAACAGTAATAAAACCATAAAATGTCATTGTTAGAAGAAATATTAGATGCGATCTCAAACAACACATAATAAAACTAAATCTCAGAAAAATTAAGTAATTTGTCCAAAGCCACACAGTTATATAGAGACAAAATCATGCACTTGGATTGGTCCTGTGCTGTTTCTACTTCAACACACTTCATTTTTATATAAATTCAGACTTCTCATTATTTTCAATTTGTCTTCTTCCAGCAAGGATAAATGAGATTTTACTTAGCAATTCTTACTGTGATAAAATCTGATCATTGTCCCTTCATTATCAACACAAACATTGTAATATTCTTGACAATTGAAGAAATTACTTACCGGTTCACTCAGATTATGTGGTGTGCCAAGGTCAAGCTGCTGGCCCTGAAACGAAGAAGGAAGTAGTAAACACCAGCCATCAGTACTGGGTTCCGTGTAACTAACACACCTTTTAAAAAAGCTTGCTGAAATAATGTTGCCTCCTCAGCATTTTGTAACTCTAAAGTAAAGAGCCAAATGTTTTAGAGGCATTAAATTCATCACTACCAGACAAAATGCTGGAGCAAATTACAGATATAATGTCTTAAGAACTTTGCAGGAACTACAAAGGTGGGAGTAAGAATGTGGCTATAGGGAGAGAGTCTCACACAGAATTAAATAATCCTGTGGCATTGGTCGGTTAATCAAGTCAACAGACTCCTAGGTTAGTGATGAATTGTGTTCAGACTTTTCCTTTTTAAAATTAAGAGCAGGGAGAAAATGCAAATTGGTATATAGTAAAACATAAGATTACTCTTTTATGGCTCACATACAAATTTTAAGAACTTTTTTATACTGGAGGAAAATAAAAGAAATAGGAACCAAGGACAGAGATCTATAAATTGCTCATTATCTCTCTGGTTATAATTTGAATAGAGTCCTTCATAAACAAGACAGTTTACAAAGGATGGCAATCAGATAATCTGGGCCATCAGATAATCAGATAAGTACCCACATAGTGTTCTGTGCTTTGTAGAGAGAAGAGAGCAGCATCTATCACTGAGCTCACTGAGCATGCTCCTCCTTTCTATCCATTTGGCTCTTCACTCCATCCTCAGCACCTAGAACACTGCCTGACAGAAATAGGTGTTCAATAAATACTGATATGCTAAAGGAGTAAATCCATTAATTCAAAGTGGTTTCCCACGTAAGGATGCTCCAAAAGTCCCTTGAAAACATTATCCAATGGCTTAATATTGTGTGGGTTGACTTGCAAAGTAATCAGACTCAAGAACCAAAGAAAAAATGTTGCCTATTTTTTTCTTTAATTTGAAGCATGAGTGAGGATTCCTTTAAACTCCATTCCCTAACCGGTTATATTTGTAGGAAAAGAAGAAGGATGATTATTGGCTTTTGTTTTTAGATAATAAGCATTTAGATAGTAAGAATTCTATCTGTGAGATGAATTTTGCAACCAACTGCTTAATAGTACTTTGTTTTCATGATTTTGTTCAAAAGGTGGTTGAATCGCAAGCAAATAAAAATCAGGTGAGAGATAATGAGTTGAAAATTGAATCTTTTCCTACCCCTTCAAAAATGCATGTTAGCTCATAAAAGCAAAAGGGTGGATGCTGGGTAGTCTTTGTGTTCCATTTTAAACAGTAGGAGAGCAGAGATATTTCTTGATGATCATAGTAACATTGTAACAGTAGTGAGTCCTGATGGCTCTTCTCAGGAGTAAATTTAACAGGCTGAGTGAAATGACCATCAAATGGTCTTGGGCAGGGTAGCCTCACAGTCAGGTCTAAGGGTTTCTAATGAGGCAGATTTTGTCAACACTCTTCCCTAATCTCCACTCGCTCCCCATTCTTCTCCTCACAATTACAATAGCTAACATTTACTGAATTATTGCTATGTTCCAGGCACTCTTATAGGTGTTTTACACTAAATCTCATTGAATCATCTCAGCAACCCTATAAGGTAGCTGCTATAATTAACCTCATTTTACATCTGGGGCACAGGGAAGTTTAGTAAATTACCTGGATTAGGATTTGAAGGGGGCAGAGTGATCGACTCCAGAACCCGTGCTCTTAACCGGATGCCTTCCATAATCTCCACCAAAATCACATTTTTCATTTTGAACATTAGTGAGAGGTGACAGCATGCTGGCAGTCCTCACAGCCCTCACTTGCTCTTGGCGCCTCCTCTGCCTGGGCTCCCACTTTGGTGGCACTTGAGGAGCCCTTCAGCCCACCGCTGCACTGTGGGAGCGCCTTTCTGGGCGGGCCAAGGCGGGAGCCGGCTCCCTCAGCTTGCAGGGAGGTGGGGAGAGAGAGGCGCGAGCAGGAACCGAGGCTGCGCATGGCGCTTGCGGGCTGGCTGGAGTTCCGTGTGGGCGTGGGTTTGGCGGCCGCCCCGCCCCACTCGGAGCAGCCAGCGGGCCCTGCCGGCTCCGGGCAATGAGGGGCTTAGCACCCAGGCCAGCGGCTGCGGAGGGTGTACTGGGTCCCCCAGCAGTGCCAGCCCACCGGCGCTGCGCTTGATTTCTCACCGGGCCTTAGCTGCCTTCCCACGGGGCAGGGCTCGGAACCTGCAGCCCGCCATGCCTGAGCCTCCCACCCCCTCCATGGGCTCCTGTGCGGCTGAGCCTCCCCTACGAGCGCCACCCCCTGCTCCACAGCGCCCAGTCCCAACAACCACCCAAGGGCTGAGGAGTGCGAGCGCACAGTGCAGGACTGGCAGGCAGCTCCACCTGCAGCCCCGTGCAGGATCCACTGGGTGAAGCCAGCTGGGCTCCTGAGTCTGGTGGAGATGTGGAGAACCTTTATGTCTAGCTCAGGGATTGTAAACACACCAATCAGCACCCTGTGTCTAGCTCGACGTTTGTGGATGCACCAATTGACACTCTGTGTCTGGCTGCTCTGGTCGGGCCTTGGAGAACCTTCGTGTGGATACTCTGTATCTAACTGATCTGATGGGGAGGTGGAGGACTTTTATGTCTAGCTCAGGGATGGTAAATGCACCAATCAGTGCCCTGTCAAAACAGACCACTGGGCTCTACCAATCAGCAGGACGTGGGTGGGGCCAGATAAGAGAATAAAAGCAGACTCCCTGAGCCAGCAGTGGCAACCCGCTCGGGTTCCCTTCCATGGCTGGAGGCTTTGTTCTTTCGCTCTTTGCAATAAATCTTGCTACTGCTCACTCTTTGGGTTCACACTGCTTTTATGAGCTGTAACACTCACGGCGAAGGTCTGCAGCTTCACTCCTGAAGCCAGCGAGACCACGAGCCCACCGGGAGGAACGAACAACTCCAGACACGCCGCCTTAAGAGCTGTAACACTCACCGTGAAGGTCTGCAGCTTCACTCCTGAGCCAGCGAGACCACGAACCCACCAGAAGGAAGAAATTCTGAACACATCTGAACATCAGAAGGAACGAACAACTCCAGACGCGCCACCTTAAGAGCTGTAACACCGCGAGGGTCCGCGGCTTCATTCTTGAAGTCAGTGAGACCAAGAACCCACCAATTCCAGACACATTAGGATCCCCGCTGGTTTGCCTTAGCTCCAACTACTCCAATTATTTGCTTCCAATAGTCAAATTCAGTACCAGATCTCAAACTTTCTTAACCTAATACCCACTTCGTGACATAAGCTTTTCTGTTCTGCCCACCTGAGCCAGAACTAATCTCATTCTTTACTTCCTACTCTAATAAATGGAACAGAGCAGAATGATCTGTAATTTAATTCCACATGATATTTGCTCCCAATGTGATATTCTCAAAGTTATCTGTGGTTATATCCGGTACATAAGTAGGATAATACTTAATTCATAAGCTTCTGTGAAGATTCAATTAAATGCATTAATTATTATAGCGCAGTGCAGGCACTTAGAAATGTATTAGTAGTATTATGTCCCAACTTGCTATTAACAGCCTTTTGCATACATATCTTTGGGTAGTTAAGCAATAATATCCTCAGATAAATTTGATGTATAAGATTAGAGGTATATTTTCTCTTTCAATTTTGAGATTTAATAACCCATTCTTTTCTAGAAATTTATCCATTTACATCCAACCAACAATTCATGAAAATGGAAGTTTACCCATACTTTTTCCAACTATAAATGTTTTTATCTTTGCCAATTTGATAGAAGAAAAATTGATAATTTATTTTTATTCTGCAATTCTGTGGTTGCTGTGAGGTTGAATATCTATCACATGATTTTAGCCATTTTTTATAATATATATTATATATTATATTGGAATATATATTATATATTATATTGGACTATATATAGGAATATATATTGGAATTATATATATTATATTGGAATATATACATAGGAAATATATATATTATATTGGAATATATATATATATATAGGAAATATATATATATATTTCCAATACCTTTTGGGGTACAAGTGGTTTTTGGTTACATGGATAAATTATATAGTAGTGAAGTCTGAGACCTTAGTGTGCCTGTCACCCAAGTAGTATACATTGTACACAACATGTAGTTTTTCATCCCTCACTCCTCTCCTTCCCTCCCCCTTCTGAGTCTCCAAAGTCCATTATAACACTCTGTATGCTTTTGTGTACCCATAGCTTAGCTACCACTTATAAGTGAGAACATACAGCATTTGGTTTTCTATTCCTGGCCAAATAATGGCCTCCATAGAATAATGGCCGCCATAGAATAATGGCCTCCAGCTCCATCCAACTTGCTGCAAAGACATTATTTCATTCCTTTTTATGGCTGAGTAGTATTCCATGGTGTGTATATATCACATTTTTTTATCCACTCATCAGTTGATGGACACTTATACTTCTTTTTTGAAGTGGCTGTTTATATTCTAAACTCATCTTACATGCTTTTATGTGTATCAGGGAATTTTTCTTTAAAAACATTATTTATCATGTGTAATACTTTTTTTCCACTTTTTGGCTTTGCTGTTACTGTATTCTGTTGTCATAACAGTTTAAGTTTCTAAGTAGTCAAATTTATTGATAATTTCTTTTTAGGGAGTCTAAATTTTTTAATTAGGCTTCTTAAGACATTTCTACTTCAAGATTACAGAAACAGTTACCCTAATTTCTTCTAATATTTTTATGAAGTAAACACTTGCTTTGTTTCGTTTATTTGTCTGTTTGTATTTAAGTAAACCTTTCTGTTTTTGTTTCTTAGAAACAGAATCACCCAGGCTGGAGAACAGTGGTGTGATCACAGCTGACTGCATCCTCGACCTCCCTGCTCAATCAATCCTCCCACCTCAGCCTCCTAAGCAGCTGGGACTACAGGTGCATGCCACCATGCCCAGGTAATTTTTGTATTTGTTGTAGAGACAGGAGTCTCACCATGTTGCCCAGGCTGATCTCAAACTCCTGGGCTGAAGGGATCTGTCCGCCTCAGCCTCCCATAGTGCTGGAAATACAGGCATGAGCCATTGCATTTAACCAAAAGTCATACCTTTTTACAAAATATATCCTGAAATTTATTTGAATCTGGTAGTTATGTAGGAATTTTTTATGCTAAATGGATAGCAACTCATTGGTTTGAATTGTCATCTTTTTTTTTCACATTCCTTTATGTACATGGTTTTATTTCTTGATTGTATTCTGTTTTACTCACAGGTTTATTCCTGTAGCAATAAAAACTATGCTAATTTGTGAATATTTTATAAAATTTCTGAATTATGATCTTATTATGTTTTAATGTTATATATTGATATACAGGACACGTTTTCATGTCTGTCCATTAATTTTTTTAAAATCTTCCAAATCCTATTATTTCTAATAGTCTTTCAGTTGATTTTCAGTTTATTTCTTTGGAAGTTGAGATACAAATCAAAAATAAATATATTCTCATCACCCTCTAATATTATAAAAACACATCATGTTTGTAACAGCCTTTAACTGTCTAGTGTTAGAAACCTTGATATCTCAGTATTTGATAACTTACTTTAGGGCATTGATTACATAATTTACTTCTTTTGTATTCCCAACTGCATCCACCACAGAGCTGAATATACATAGATACCTAGAAAAATTTATTGAATGCAATTGGTATTCCAGTCAATAAATTGATATTGAACGAAATTTATTGAATGGAATTGATACTCCTGAGCCCTTCTCAATGTTAGTTCCTCAGTTGTTGTGATTTGTTAATTCAAAAAAAAAGGGGGTTGTGATGTAATTCAGGAATGGAAAACCAAACATCATATGTTCTCACTGATAAGTGGGAGCTAAACTATGAGAATGCAAAGGCATAAGAATGATACAATGGGCTTTGGGGACTTAGGGGAAAGAGTGGGAGCAGGGTGAGGGATAAAAGACTACAAATATGGTGTAGTGTATACATGGCTGATGGGTGCACCAAAATCTCACAGATCACCACTAAAGAATTTACTCATGTAACCAAATAGCACCTGTTCCCCAAATAACTTATGGAAACATTATAAAAGGGTTTTGTTGCTAAAGAAGATGGGAAAATTATGATTAAACAAAGCCTTTAATATGTTATTGTGCCCTGTGAATCCACAAAAAGAGGGCATAGCAAAATACACTTCCACAAATTATTCAACCATGAATTCTTTTTTTTTCTCATAAAAGATCTCACAATACTAGTGTTCTGAAGAGCATAATTTGCTGTTTTCTGCAGCACATGGCATCTAGAATTCAAAAAAACTTTTCGGTTAATACTTTCAACTAGTACATGCAGATCTCTGTTAACGAAGATAAAAGTAATGTAAAATACCAATGCTCAAGCATAGAACTATGCTTTGTGCAATTTGGCCCACAATTCTAACATTTTATTTTTGGACAAGACATTCTTGTGGTTGTCTTTTTTTTTAAGAAAACATGTCTCAATATCAAGAATTACCCAATAAAATTATAGATGACCTTCAGAGTAAATGCCCATGTTTTTAAAAATGATACAGAAAATATAATAAACTTGAGCACTTTGTATATCCTCTCCTGTGAACCATGGTTACATTCAATTCTACATTCACTTCACTTTTGTCCCTCCAGGCCCTATGTGGGAACATGTAGTACTTTCACTGGTCAAATTGGCAGACCGTGTCTCTCTTGCTGTTGCCACATATCAGCTGTGCCTTTCTCTGTAGGTGGTGAACGGAAGGCAACTCAACAAAGGAACAAACTGTCTATTCCTACTGCCAAACCCTGAAAGCAAGGAGCCCACACAAAAAGATAAGAATAAATAAAACTACAGTAAAATAAAATGGAGACTGCAATATTGGAAACAACTAAAATCAGTTTCAGTAGCAGGGAAATTAACAAATAAATTATGGTGGTACATTCATATAACGGAATACTCTAAAGATATTAAAGATTCTGTTTCTAAAAAAATTTCAGGGTCTAGGGGAAATCTCACAATACAATATAATGAAAAAGCTGGATGCATAGGTGGGTGTAAATTATAGATATATATGTACACATATATATATGAGGAAATATACTAAAAGAAAATTCAATCAAAAGGTTACTAGGGCTAGAATTAGAAGTTTTTTATTCTTCTCTAGTTCTTTATGTTATAAATATTTTATTTAAAATGTATATTCTTATTATAATTAGAAAAAAAGTCTTTTTTAGAACATTTAGTTTTCCATTTAGTAGTTGAAACATTTAATAGTTCCATTCTTCCATTTTTAAGTTTCGGTTACAAATATAAAAAACTAAGGCATGCAATTCTATATTAAAGGCAATGAAGTCTTTGGCAAAGATTTATATAAAATACTAAACTTTTTAAAAATGCTACTAACCATGGTAAACCTAAGTAATGTTTTAAACTACAGTTTAAATCAAAAGTGTATAAGCACAAGTTTTTTAATCTGCCACAGAATTCTATCTCCAATACTTTAGCATAATATAATGAATACTATATTTAGTACTTGTATTATGTTTAAAAGTATGGCTATAGATAGGGTCATATGCAAACTATCATGATATTTTATTTGTCTTTAGACAGGAAGAGTGCATTTTTCTCTGTCTATAGAGTATTTGGTTTTTAAAGTTAATTCAGTGGCTGTTTTAAGTACAACTAAATTACAACTGAAAAGAGATGGTACAATAGTTAGAGAAGGGATGACACCCAGAAATGAGAATGAAAGCATGAATTTCCATATTAAAAAGCTCACTAAAATTATAAATGCACAAACAGAAATAAAGAAATGTACAAATAATTATTGCCTTAAAATATAATATTATTTTACATGGCATCTGTATCTGCTTCCTTTTTCATCCAGCTCCCTACACAGCTGGAATTAGCAGGCATTATCCTGTGGCCAAAAAGATTTCAGGTTTCAAGACAACTACTAATGACTTTGTAATAAATAAGTTTAAATAGAAAGTTTTTAAGTGTGCAAAATTGGCAAAATTGATTCCATTTAAACCTTTACCCAGTCCTCTAGCTCAAAAAATATATGACCACGTACCCTAAAGAAATAAAATAGCCTGCTTTATCTTCTGCAATTATAAGGGCTCCTAACTTATCTAAGAAAAAAATAATCTATCTTGCCTTGTTGCCACCACTTTTCATAAGAAAACTCCTCATAAAGAGAAAACAATTCTATCAGTTATAACAAGCTGAATTCTACACGTTCCACTTCCTGCAAAGACAAATATTAGATTGTGAGACTTACCAGATTAGTTACACACGACTTTAGGCAGCTATTTAAAACTGTACACTGCACCACAGAAATCCATAGGCAGCCAAGAGTTGCAAAATGGACAAGTTTCGGAATAAGACAGTAAACGTTCTTCATCACTTCACCAATGGCAGATTTTTAGATGGCTGGTCTAATTTTCTCCATTTTGCTATATGAATTATTTGGGCTTCATCACTTCAATTGGAGGAGTAGCTGATGGATTTTGTTTTGTTTGTTTTGCTATATTAGGATATACTTGCCTTTTGAAATAATACTTGGCCTTTTTCATTTAGACCTTTGAATCCTTGAAAGCTTGTAACAGTTCCATAAGAGCTATTTCATAACAGCTTCCTTTTACTCCCATAAAGAAAGTCACCCACTGACTAAAGGTTAGTTCTTAGAAGAGCACCTCACATGGAAATTAAAGAAAACGAATTGTATTTCAGCAAGGGTGTGACACGTGCATAGTCTGAAACTGGAATGTTTCAGTGGGTCGTCCACCACGTTACTTCTCTAAGCTCTTTTCCGCCTGCAGGGAACTGGGTTTTTACCACGTACGCTTTAGCAAACAGTAGCACTATTATAATAAAGAATTATTGAAAAAATAGAGGTACCCAAATCAAGCAATGCAACTGAGAGAGAAAACAGAACTCAGAAGCCAAATACATATTTTTAAATTTAAGAGCAAACAAAGCTGAAATTAATAGACAAATACCCTGAGAGAGAGTTAAAAACAAGGAAGTTGGTTAGAGCACTCTCAGAACTTTACTACATATTAACTAAAATACTGCCTTATCAGGTCTATCGAGACAGCCGAAACTAGTTACCAGAAACCTAAGATATGTTCAAGTGTCTGCCTTGAGACGGAAACATTGTACAAGCTTCCTTCCTGCCTTCCTGCCTGTCTTCCCTCCTCTCTCTCTCTCTCTTTCTTTCTTTGAGATCGAGTCTCGCTCTGTTGTCCAGGCTAGAGTGCAGTGGCGTGATCCCGGCTCACTGCAACCTCCGCCTCCCGGGTTCAAGCGATTCTCCTGCCTCACCCTCCCGAGTAGCTGGGACTACAGGCGCCCGCCACCATGCCCAGCTAATTTTTGTATTTTTAGTAGAGACGGGGTTTCACCATGTTGCCCAGAATGGTCTCCATCTCTTGACCTCATGATCCGCCCACCTCGGCCTCCCAAAGTGCTAGGATTACAGGCGTGAGCCACTGCAGTACAACCGGCCAACCTCCTTGTTTTCTTAAATAAATTATACTAAATGTAACTTAACCTTTTCTTAATGATATAAGGTTCTCACTATGAGTTACACATACATGAGATTTTGTTTTGAGCTGAATGTCTTTTTGATTGGATTTTTGTTTGTTTTTTAATTTTTGTGGGTACGTAGTAGGTGTATGTATTTATGGGGTACAGGAGATGTTTTGAAACAGACATGTGATGTGAAAGAATGGGGTGTCCATCCCCTCAAGCATTTATCCACTGAGTTGCAAACAATCCAAGTACGCTCTAAGTCATTTTAACATGTACAGTTATTATTGACAATAGTCACCCTGTTGTGCTATCAAATAGTAGGTCTTATTTATTCTTTCTACACTTTTTGTACGCATTAACTGTCCCCATCTCCCATCCCCCACCCCACCCACCACTACCCTTCCCAGCCTCTGGCAACCATCCTTATACTCTCTTTGTCCATGAATTCAATTGTTTTGATTTTTAGATCCCATAAATAAGTGAAAACATGCAATGTTTGCCTTTCTGTGCCTAGTTCAATTCACTTAACATAATAATCTCCAGTTCCATCCATGTTGTTGGACATGACTGAATATGGCTGAATAGTTCTCCATTGTGTATATGTACCACATTTTCTTTACCCATTCATCTGTTGATGCATACTTAGGTTGCTTCCAAATTTTAGCTATCGTAAACAGTGCTGCAATAAACATTCGCATGCAGATATTTCTTTGATACACTGATTTTCTTTCTTTTAGGCATATACCCAGCAGTAGAATTCTAGATCATATGGTAGCTCAATTTTTAGTTTTTTGAGGAACCTCCAAACTGTTCTCCATAGTGGCTGTATTGATTTACATTCTCATCAAAAATATGCAAGGGTTTCCTTTTCTCCACATTGCCACCAGCATTTGTCATAGCCTGTCTTTTGGACATAAGCCATTTTAACTGGGTAAGATGATAACCCATTGTAGTTTTGATTTGCGTTTTTCTGATGATTAATGATGTTAAACACCTTTTCATATGCCTGTTTGTCATTCGTATGTCTTTTGAGAAATGTCTATTCAAATCTTTTGCCTATCCTTTGATTGGATCATTTGATTTTTTCCTATAGAGTTGTTTGAGCTCCTTATTTATTCTGGTTATTAATCCCTTGTCTGGTGGGTAGTTTGCAAATATTTTCTCCCATTCTGTGGGTTTTCTCTTTACTTTGTTAATTGTATCCTTTGCTGTACAGAAGATTTTTAACTTGATGTGATCTCGTTTGTCCATTTTTGCTTTAGTTGCCTGTGCTTGTTGGGTATTGCTCAAGAAATTTTTGCCCCAACCAATGTCCTGGAGATTTCCCCAATGTTTTTTGTAGTAGTTTCATATTTTGAGGTCTTAGATTTAAGTCTTTAGTCCATTTTGATTTGAATTTTGTATATGGAGAGAGATAGGGGTCTAGTTTTATTCCTTTATGTATGGATATCCAGTTTTGCCCACACCATTTATTGAAGAGACTGTCTTTTCCCCAGTGTATGTTCTTGGCATCTTTGTCAAAAATGAGTTTAGTGTAGGTGTGTGAATTTGTTTCTGGGTTCCCTAGTCTGTTTCACTGATCTATGTGTCTATTTTTATGCCAGTACTATGCTGTTTTGGTTACTATAGCTCTGTAGTATAATTTGAAGTCAGGTAATGTAATTCCTCCAGTTTTGTTCTTTTGCTTAGGATAGCTTTGGCTATTCTTGGTCTCTTGTGGTTCAATATAAATCTTAGGATTGTCTTTTCTATTTCTGTGAAGAATGTCATTGGTATTTTTATAGGGATTGCATTGAATCTGTAGATTGCTTTGGGGAGTGTGGACATTTTAACAATATTGACTTTTCCAATTAATGAACATGGAATGCTTTCCCATTTTTTGTGTGTCCTAATCAATGTCTTTAATCAGTGTTTTATAGTTTTCATTACAGAGATCTTTCACTTCTTTGGTTAATTCCTAGATACTTAATTTTATTTGTAGCTATTGTAAATGGAATTACTTTCTTGATTTCTTTTTCAGATTGTTCACTCTTGACATATAGAAATGCTACTATTGAATTACTAAATTTGTTTATCAGTTCTGCTAGTTTTCTTGTGGAGTCTTCAGGTTTCTCAGCATGTAAGATATGTCAACTGCAAACAAGGATAATTTGACTTCCTCCTTTACAGTTTGGATGCCCTTAATATCTTTCTCTTATCTGATTCCTCTAGCTGGGATGTCCAGTATTGTTGTGTCCAGAATTGGTGAGTTCTTGGTCTCACTGACTTCAAGAATGAAGCTGCAGACCCTCGCGGTGAGTGTTACAGTTCTTAAAGGCGGCGTGTCTGGAGTTTGTTCCTTCTGATGTTCAGATGTGTTCAGAGTTTCTTCCTTCTGGTGGGTTCGTGGTCTGGCTGGCTCAGGAGTGAAGCTGCAGACCTTCACAGTGAGTGTTACAGCTCTTAAGACAGCACGTCTGGAGTTGTTCGTTCCTCCCGGTGGGCTCGTGGTCTCGCTGGCTTCAGGAGTGAAGCTGCAGACCTTCGCAGTGAGTGTTACCGCTCATAAAAGCAGTGTGAACCCAAAGAGTGAGCAGTAGCAAGATTTATTGCAAAGAGCGAAAGAACAAAGCTTCCACAGTGTGGAAGGGGACCGGAGCGGGTTGCCACTGCTGGCTCAGGGAGTCTGCTTTTATTTTCTTATCTGGCCCCACCCACATCCTGCTGATTGGTAGAGCCAAGTGGTCTGTTTTGACGGGGCACTGATTGGTATGTTTACAATCCCCGAGCTAGACATAAAGGTTCTCCACGTCCCCATCAGATCAGTTAGATACAGAGTATCCACACAAAGGTTCTCCAAGGCCCCACCAGAGTAGCTAGATACAGAGTGTCGATTGGTGCATTCACAAACCCTGAGCTAGACACATGGTGCTGATTGGTGTGTTTACAAACCTTGAGCTAGATACAGAGTGCCGATTGGTGTATTTACAATACCTGAGCTAGACATAAAGGTTCTCCAAGGCCCCACCAGACTCAGGAGCCCAGCTGGCTTCACCCAGTGGATCCTGCACTGGGGCTGCAGGCGCAGCTGCCCGCCAGTCCCGTGCCATGCGCTCGCACTCCTCAGCCTTTGGGTGATCAATGGGACTGGGTGCTGTGGAGCAGGGGGCAGTGATCATTGGGGAGGCTTGGGCTGCACAGGAGCCCACGGAGGCGGGGGAAGGCTCAGGCATGGCGGGCTGCAGTCCCGAGGCCTGCCCCGCAGGAAGGCAGCTAAGGCCCCGTGAGAAATCGAGCACAGTGCCAGTGGGCTGGCACTGCTGGGGGACCCAGTACACCTTCCACAGCCGCAGGCCCGGGTGCTAAGTCCTTCATTGCCCGGGGCTGGCAGGGCCGGCCGGCTGCTCTGAGTGCAGGGCCTGCCACGCCCATGCCCACTCAGAACTCCAGCTGGCCCGCAAGCACTGCGCAGCTCCGGTTCCCGCTCATGCCTCTCCCTCCACCCCTCCCTGAAAGCTGAGGGAGCTGGCTCTGGCCTTGGCCAGCCCAGAAAGGGGCTCCCATAGTGCAGCAGTGGGCTGAAGGGCTCCTCAAGTGCCACCAAAGTGGGAGCCCAGGCAGAGGAGGCGCTGAGAGCAAGCGAGGGCTGTGAGGACTGCCAGCATGCTGTCACCTCTCACTGTGTTGAATAACGGTGGTGAAGTGGGCATCTTTGTCATGTTCCAGACCTTAGAGGAAAGGCTTTCAGTTTTTCCCTATTCAGTATAATACTAGCTGTGGGTAGGTTATATATGGCTTTTATTATGTTGAGGTATGTTGCTTCTATCCCCGGTTTTTTTCTTAAGGTTTTTATCATAAAGAGTTGTTGAATTTTACCAAATGCTTTTTCAGCATCAATTAAAATGGTCATATGCTTTTGATCCTTCATTCTTTTGATATGATGTAGCACACTGATTGATTTGTATATGTTGAATCATCCTTCTATCCCAGGGATAAATCCCACTTGGTCATGATGAATGATCTTTCTAATGTATTGTTGAATTCAATTTGCTAGTATTTAGTTGTGGACTTTTGCATCAATATTTATCGAAGATTGGCCTGTAGTTTTCTTTTTTGGTGTGTCTTTATCTGGTTTTAGTCTCAGGGAAGTACTGGCCTCATAGAATGAGTTTGGAAGTACTCCCTCCTGCTCTGTTTTTCAGAATAACTTGAGTAGGATTGGTATTAGTTTTTCTTTAAATGTTTGGTAGAATTCAGCAGTGAAGCTATTAGGTCTCAGGCTTTTCTTCACTGGGAGACTTTTATTACAGCTTCAATCTCAATACTTGTTATTGGTCTGCTCAGGTTTTGGATTTCTTCTTGGTTCAATCTTGGCAGGTTATATGTATCTAGGAACTTGTCCATTGCTTCTATATGTTTCCATTTGTTAGCATATAGTTGCTCATAGTAGCCACTAATGATCCTTTGAATACCGCAGTTATCAGTTGTAATGTCTCCTTTTTCATTTCTGATTTTATTTATTTTGATCTTCTTTCTTTTTTTCATAAACTGGCTAAAGGTTTGTCCATTTTGTTTAACTTTTCAAAAAAAAAAACTTTGTTTCATTTTTTTTTTGTTTTTTCCATTTTGTTCTGCTCTGATCTTTATTATTTCCTTTCTTCTACTAATTCTGGGTTTGGTTTGTTCTTGCTTTTCTAGTTCTTTAAAATGCATCATTAGATTGTCATTTGAAGTTTTTCCTTTTTTATTTTGATGTAGATACTTAGAGCTATAAAATTCTCTCTTACTATTGCTTTTGCTGTATCCCTTAGATTTTGGTATATTGTGTTTTCATTATCATTTGTTTCAAGAAATTTTTCAATTTCCTTCTTAATTTCTTCATTGGCTCACTGATCATTCAGGAGCATATTGTTTAAATTCTATGTATTTGAATAGTTTCCAAAATTTCTCTTGTTATTAATTTCTAGTTTTATTTTTGTCAGAGAAGATGCTTGGTATTATCTCAGTTTTTTTAATGTTTTAAGATTCGTTTTGTGACCTAATATCTGGCCTATCCTTAAGAATGATTCATGTGCTAAGGAAAATAATGTGTATTCTGGCTGGGCACGGTGGCTCATGCCTGTAATCCCAGCACTTTGGGAGGCCGAGGCGGGTGGATCACGAGGTCAGGAGATTGAGACCATCCTGGCTAACATGGTGAAACCCCGTCTCTACTAAAAATACAAAAACTTAGCTGGGCATGGTGGTGGGTGCCTGTAGTCCCAGCTACTCGGGAGGCTGAGGCAGGAGAATGGTGTGAACCCGGGAGGCGGAGCTTGCAGTGAGCCGAGATTGCACCACTGCACTCCAGCCTGAGCGACACAGTGAGACTCTGTCTCAAAAAAAAAAAAAAAGTGTATTCTGCAGCCCTTGGATGAAATGTTCTGTAAATATCTATTATATCCATTTGATCTATATTGCAGATTAAGTCTGATGTTTCTTTGTTGATTTTCTGTCTGAATGATCTGTCCAATGCTGAAAGTGGGGTGTGTAAGTCTCCAGCTATTATTGTGTTAGAGTCTCTCTCTCTCCATAGCTCTAATAATATTTCTTTTATATATGTGGGTGCTCCAGTGTTGGGTGCATATATATTTAAAATTGTTGTATCCTCTTGCTGAGTTGACCCCCTTTATCATTATATAGTGACCTACTTCTCTTCTTATTGCTTTTGTCTTGAATTATATTTTGTCTGATATAAGTATAGCTACTCCTGCTCTTGGCATGGAATATTTTTTTACAATCCTTTATTTTCCATCTCTGTGTATCTTTATAGGTGAAGTGTGTTTCTTGTAGGCAGAGGATCAACTGTTTTTTTTTTCCATCCATTCAGCCAGTCTATGTCTTTTGATTGGAGAGTTTAGCCCATTGACATTTAAGGTTATTATGGACAAGTAAGGACTTACACCTGTCATTTTGTTCTTTTCTTATTGTTTTTTGGTCTTCCTTCTTTCTTTCATTCTTGTCTTCCTCTAGTGAATATTGTTTTCTCTGGTGATATGATTTAGTTTCTTGCTTTTTATTTTTTTGTGCATTCATTGTATGTTTTTTAATGTGAGGTTACCATGACGCTTGCAAATATGATTTTAAAACTCATTATTCAGGCATATAAACCAGGCAGAGTGGCAGTAGCAGAGGCAAGACCACCATACCACCAGGAGTAGCAACTCAGAGAAAGCACAGAGCAACACTGACTTCAGAGACCTGGTGACAGCATGAGAGGTACTAGGTTTTAAAAAATTTGTATCATGCTTGAATATAAATTAGTCATTCTTGGCTCAGGAGCTGTTGGAAATTCTGCTTTGACTGTACAATTTGTACAAAGAATTTTGTTGAAAAACATGATCCTATAATAAAAGATATTACAGAAAGCAAGTTGAAATAGATGCACAACTCTGTATGCTTGACATATTGGATACTGCAGGAAGAGAACAATTTACAGCAATAAAGGATTTGTATATAAAAATGGACAAGGCTTTGTATTAGCATATACCATCCCAGCACAGTCCACATTTTATGATTTACAAGATCTGAGAGAACAGATTCTTTAAGTTAAAGACACTGATATTTTCCCAATGTTTGTTGGTAATAAGTGTGACTTGGAAGATAAAAGAGTTGTAGGGAAGGAACAAGGTCAAAATCTAGCAAGACAATGGAACAACTGTGCATTCTCAGAATCTTCTGCAAAATAAAAAATAAATCTTAATAAGGCCAGGCATGGTGGCTCATGCCCGTAATCTCAGCATTTTGGGAGGCCAAGGAGGGTGGACCACCTGAGGTCAGGAGTTTGAGACTAGCCAGGCCAACATGATGAAACCCTGTTTCTACTAAAAATACAAAATTAGCCAGGTGTGGTGGCACATGCCTATAATCCTAGCTACTCTGGAGACTGAGGCAGGAGAATCACTTGAACCCAGGAGGCAGAGGTTGCAGTGAGCTGAGATCACGCCATAGTTTTCCAGCCTGGGCAAAAAGAGTGAAACTCCGTCTCAAAAAAAAAAAAAAAAAAAAAAGTTAATGAGACTTTTATGACCTAGTGTGGCAATTAATAGAAAAACTCTAGTGCCTGGGAAGGCTTGCAAAAAGTCATCATGTCAGCTGCTTTAATATACTAAATGCACTGTAGCTCTGAGCCAGGTCTGAAGAATGTTGCCCAATTCAACAGTGCCTGAGCAATTCCAACTTTGTTAAACCTACCAACGGCTTAAGTGGACTCTCCTGTGGTGATACCCTTTAAGAAACAGATGAAAGATACCGTATCAGTTTGCACATTCTAATAACTTTCCAGTATCACAAGATTTTTACGTATCTAATAGTCCTAGAGTATGCAGCTGGTAAAACCAGAGGCTACATCCAGTATTACTGCTAAGAGACATTCTTCATCCACCAATGTTGTACATGTATGAAAATGGTGTACTGTATACTTGAACAAACCCCATGCATTGTATTGGAGAGTACAATAACGCAAATTGTAAAAGCATCACTATTTTAGCATAATAAAAGAAAGTCCAAAGAGATCCTATACAGACTACTCCAGATACTTTTGTTTTGTTGGTACTTGTAGCTTATCATAATTTTTTTTAAAAAATTCAAGATCATTATCATTGTACAAAATATGCATTTTGATTAACAGCTTATAGTTTTTTTAATTTTTTAAAGAGAAACTATGAAGCAGTGATCTTGTCTTTAAAATATAATAGTCCTTTCAGTATAATATCTTATTTTGAAGATGTTGCCTTTAATATCTATTGGGAAAGAAATGTCCAGACTTTTCAAATCTCTTATTATATTTTTCCTTTTTCGTTTACATAGGAAAAATGTTTATAGTTGTGGGTACAGTAAGAGTCTACAACAAGAAGTAGATATTTTCAAATAATTTTTTTTTTTTTTGAGACGGAGTCTCGCTCTGTCGCCCAGGCTGGAGTGCAATGGTACTATCTCGGCTCACCACAACCTCCACCTCCGGGGTTCAAGCAATTATCCTACCTCAGCCTCCTGAGTAGCTGGGATTACAGGCATGCGCCACCACACCCAGCTAATTTTGTATTTTTAGTAGAGACGGGGTTTCTCCATTTTGGCCAGGCTGATCTCGAACTCCCAACCTCAGGTGATCCGCCCACCTTGGCCTCCCAAAGTGCTGGGATTACAGTGGTGAGCCACTGCGCCTGGCCAGCTTACATATTTTTATGCATGACCATGCAAGATAAAGATTGCCTGTATAGTAAGCCACCATTGGGGTAGAGGGTCATAGTTTATAGGCAACTGGTGGTCTCCTCAAGGGAGAAAGGAAAAGATTTACTGACTACCTACTCATTATGGTTGAATTTTGTACCATGAGCATTAGAGATTCAAAAATAAATTGAAAAATAACAATTTTAAAAATATTCTGCACTACAATTTGAAACATAAGACTTAAAAAGCCTCTTAATTTATCTCAAGTTAGAATAAGATATTCTAAATAAATCACAAAAGTTCACACCAAGCAAGCTCCTCTGAAGTGTCTGAACAAAATTTTAGGTGAAAGTATTGAAATGTTGTCCTAACAAACAAGACTAAAACTTCTGCACAATCCCTCATAATAAATCAAATTTTCCATAGGATCAATTCTACAATTAAGAGATTACATTCTGAAACAATGGCCTTTTTCATAAACTGCATCAGTGAGGTAGCTTTATGAAAGAGCAAATTGTTAAAATGGTTCCCATCATCTAATTCTAATCTTGCTTCCTTGGGATGAGCACTACAACTCGTTAGCAACAGAATCGATTTTATGTCATCAGATACATTTATGAATTCTGAAATTATATGCATTGAAAATATAAAGTGTATATCCTCAGACTCAGTTGTATGCAAGAAATATCATATGACCCAAGGGAAGTTAAATTGTACAGTCATAAAAAAGAGTCCCGAATATGGACCCACTGCCTTTTTACCATTAGGCTAGAGAGAAGCCATGTCAACATTCAAGAACTAAGAATTTTACATGCAAGAAAATTCTTACTCAAGCACACACTTCTGCCATCATTTCTCTCTTTTTTAAATTCACACAATTTATAGGGTACATAGTGATGTTTCTTACACATAATGCGTAGTGATCAGATCAGGGTAATTAACATATTCATCGTCTCAAACATTTATCATTTCTTTGTGTTGGGAACATTCAAAATCCTGCTTCTAGCTATTTGAAACTATGTAATATATTGTTGTAAACTATAGTCATCTTACAATGGTATAGAACACTAGAACTTATTCCTCCTATCTAGTTGTAATTTAGTATTCTTTAACAAATCTCTCTCTATCCCTCTGTTCTCCCTACCTTCCCACTCTCTCATATCTTTCTTTCTACTTTTTGCTTCTATTACATCAACTTTTTTTAACTCACTTCCACATGTAAGTGAGAACATACAGTGTGTAGCTGTCTGTTCCTGGCTTATTTCACTTAACCTAATGTCCTCTAATTCCATCCACGTTGCTGCAAATGACAGAATTTCATTCTTTTTATGGTGGAATAGTACTCCATTGTGTATATATGCCACATCCACTTTACCTATTTATCTGTTGTTGGATACCTAGGTTGATTTCATATCTTGGCTATTGTGAATAGTGCTGCAATAAACATGTGGGTGAAGATGTCTCTTTAATATACTGATGTTCTTCCTTTGGATAAATGTCCAATAGTGAGATTTCTGGATCATATGGTAGTAGTTCCATTTGTAGTTTTTTTTAAGAACCTCCAAACTGTTTTCCATGGTGACTTTACTAGTTTACATTCCCACCAATTGTGTATAAGATTTCTCTTCTCTCCACATCCTCGCCAGCCATTGTTATTTTTTGTCTTTTTCATAATAGCCATCCTACCTGGAGTGACATGATATCTCATTGTAGTTTTTATTTGCATTTCCCTAATGATTAATGATATTGAGCATTTTTTCATATATTTGTTGGCCATTTGTATGTCTTCTGTGAAATGTGTTCTGAGATCATTTGCCCATTTTCTAAATCAAATTGTTTGATTTTTTGCTGTGGAGATGTTTGAGTTTCTTGTATATTCTGAATATTAGTTCCCTATCAGATGAATAGTCTGCAAATGTTTTCTCCCATTCTGTAGGTTATTTTTTCACTTGTTGATTGTTTTCTTTGCTGTGCAGAAGGTTTTTAGTTTGATATAACCCCATTTGTTTGCTTTTGTTGCTTGTGCTTTTGGGCTCTTATTCATAGAGTGTTTTTTTAAAACCAATGTCCTGAAGTATTTCTCCTACATTTTATTCTAGTAATTTTATAGTTTGGGGTCTTACATTTAGGTCTTTGATTCATTTTGAGTTGATTTTTGTATAGAGTGAGAAGTGTATGTCTAGTTTTATTCTTCTACATATGAATATCTAGTTTTCATACATATATGTATGTACTTTCATACATACATATATGTACTTCATACATATATGAAGTAATTTTGGGGATCTCTATTTTGTTCCACTGGTCTATGTGTCTGTTTTTATGCCAGTACAATGCTGTTTTGGTTACTAGAGCTTTGTAGTATATTTTGAAGTCTGGTGGTATGAGGCCTTCGGCTTTGTTCTTTTTGCTTAGGATTTTCTTAGCTATTTGGGGGTCTTTTGTGGTGCCATACAAGTTTTAGGATTGTTTTTCCTAATTTCTATAAAAAATGACATTGATATTTTGATATGGATTGTATTGAATGCAGATTGCTTTGGATCGTGTGGTCATTTTAACAATATTCTTCCAATCCATGAGCGTGGGATGTCTTTTTATTTGTGTATCTTCTTCAATTTCTTTCATCGGTGTTTTGTAGTTTTCCTTGTAAATGTATTTCACCTCATTGGTTAAATTTGTTGCTAGGTATTCTTTTGTAGCTATTGTAATGAGATTGCCTTCTTGATTTCCTTTTCAGCTAGTTCTTTGTTAATGTATAGAAATGTTACCAATTTTTGTGCACATGTACCCTAAAACCCTAAAGTATAATAAAAAAGAAAAAAAAAAAAAAAAAAAAGAAATGTTACCAATTTTTGTATATTGATTTTATATCCTGCCACTTTACCAAATGTGTTTATCAGTTCCAAGAGTTTTGTGGTAGTGTTTAGGTTTTACTATGTATAAGATCATGTCATCTACAAACGGACAATTTGACTTCCTCCTTTGCAATTTGGATGCCCTTTATTTCTTTCTCTTGCCCAATTGCTCTGGCTTGCCATCATGTCTTACTGCAGTATCAGGCCCACTACAAGCCTGGTCATGGTCTACCATAGGTTGAATCTTGAAATCGGCCAAAACACAGATACACTGAACATCACCAGAGCAATAAGTATTTCTCTCATGGAATATTTTGTGATATTAATCAATGATATCACAAGATATCCCACCTGATATTGTCCTCATTTAAGTTCCTTACACCCAGTGTATCTCATCTTTATGCCTTGGGGAAGAGGTGATGCCATAGAGTGCAAAGAACAAAAATATTAAATAACTAGTATTTGGGTTTTAAAAGCCAATGTCCCAGCCTAGAATAACAGAATCTGAAAACAGATAATAAGTTTAGTTTCTGGTCTGCAATTTGTTAATACTATATAATTTTCTTTTTTTTTTTTTTTTTTGAGATGGAGTCTCGCTCTGTCGCCCAGGCTGGAGTGCAGTGGCGCCATCTCGGCTCACTGCAAGTTCCACCTCCCAGGTTCACGCCATTCTCCTGCCTCAGCCTCCCAAGTAGCTGGGATTACAGGCACCCACCACCACGCCCGGCTAATTTTTTGTATTTTTTAGTAGAGACGGGGTTTCACCGTGTTAGCCAGGATGCTCTCGATCTCCTGACCTCATGATCCACCTGCCTCGGCCTCCCAAAGTGCTGGGATTACAGGCATGAGCCACCGCGCCCAGCCTAATTTTTAAATTAAAATGTTATTTTAGGCTAGGAACTTGGTTGTTGAAATGCAAAAGTGGACTATTTGACATTCTCGTTCTCTGCATTCTATCCCTGAGGCTTGAAGATGACAATGGGATCAATCACAGCATGCCTTTTGCATGACATGATGAAAAATAAAATCACATTGTAAAAGGCATAATTTAGGGTCTTTTTTTTTTTTTTTTACTGTCCTCAAATATTTAATTCTGAGTGCTCAGGGGATGTTTTTATCATCGTCATTGTTGTTATTATTATTCAGAACATTTTTCCCTGCTACTTTCAAGTCTGGAGCTTTTTCAGAAGACTAAAGTTCTAAAAGGCTGGATTTTAAGTGGTTGCTCTTTCTTTGAATGAGTATATTTAATAGTCATTAAAAATCAGTCTCTGGGAGGTTGAGGTAGGAGGATCACTTGAGCCCGGGAGGTGAAGGGTGCAGTGAGCACTCCAGCTTAGGTGACAGAGTGAGAACTTGTTAAAAAAAAAATTAGTTTCATGAAGAATTTTTAATGACTTGAGGAAATTAACGCTATGATATTAGGTAGAAAGAAGTGCAGTCATAAGCCATCTAATGATGTTCCAGTCAATGACGGACCAGACATATGGAGGTGGTCCCACTGGCTGTAATAGAGGTGAAAAGTTCTTATTGCCTAGTGACGTTGTAGCTGTCATAACATTGTAGTGCAAAGTATTACTCATGTGTTTGTGGTGATGCTGGTGTAAATAAACCTACTGCACTGCTAGTTGCATAAAAGTATTACATATACAATTATGTACAGTACATAATACTTGATAATGATAATAAAGAACTATGTACTGGTTTATGTGTTTACTAAACTATACTTTATTATTTTAGAGTATGCTCCTTCTACTTATTAAAAAAAAAAAAGGTTAACTATAAAACGGCTTTAGGTAGGTCCTTAGGCAGAAGGTATTCCAGAAGAAGGCCTTGTTAAAAGAGATGGCCGCTTCATGTGTGTTATTACCACTGAAAACTTTTCAATGGGACAAGATCTGGAGGTGGAAGACAGAGATATTGATGATCCTGATTCTGTGTAAGCCTAGGCTAATGCGTTTGTGTTCTAGTTTTTAGCAAGAAAGTTTTAAAAGTAAAAAATAAAAATTAAAAAAATTAAATAGAAGAAAGCTAATAGAATAAGGATATAAATAAAGAAAATATTTTTGGACAACTGTACAATGTGTGTGTTTTATGCTGTGTTATTACAAGAGTCAAAACTTTTTTTAAGTTTTTATGGTAAGCTAAGGTTAATTTATTATTGAAGAAAGAAAAATATTTTTATAAACAGTGCAGCTGAAGTATACAGTGTTTATAAAGTCTATAGTAGTGTACAATAACATCCTTTGCCTTCGTATTCACTCACCACTGACTCACTGAATTACCTAGATCCACTTTCAGTCCTGCAAGCTCCATTCATGGTTAAGTGCCCTGTACAGGTGTACCATTTTTTATCTTGTATGCCATATATTACTGTACCTTTTCTAAGTTTAAATATATTTAGATGCACAAATACTTATCATCGTGTTACAATTGCCTACATCATCCAATATAGTAACATGCTATACAGGTTTGTGGCCTAGAAGCAATAGGCTATACCATATAGCCTAGGCATGTAGTTGGCTATACCATCTCAGTTTGTGAAGGTACACTCTATGATGTTCACACAAAATTGCCTAACAATGCATTTCTTAGAATGTACTTCATCATTAAGTGATGAATAACTGTATATAAAAACCATATATTTTTATGGTGATGATCTCATCTATGTAAATAAAATAGAAAAAATTGATAGAAATATACCAAAATATTTTTCTCTGAGTGGTTTAAAAAATGAAAACTTCTGTGTCTTCACGCATTTCCCTAGTTTATATATTTTCTGCAAGACAAATGCTACAATAAAAGCAGTAGTTTTATTACTTCCAGTATCATATTTACAGATTTGTTTATACAAATTTCATGAAATCTTTTGTCTGTTCCCCGATTCCCAGCACGCATAGACCCCAGCTTCTCTCAAGTGACACCTCCAACAGGTAGTTCATCTGTGCCCCCAGGTTTGGGCTCTCATTGCTGCCATGGGTCAGAATTTAAGGCACCTTCACTCCATAGATGAAGATTGTATTGGGTCAATTTTGCTCAATTTCTCATTTTAGCCTTGTGACTCATTTCCAACTGTTGAGTCTCTGGCCAGAGTCAGGGTTCCATAAACTTCTGTTGGACACATCTAAATTTGTATCTTCACAAATAATCTGCATACTGATGACTGCTTCTCATTCATTGGCTACTAGCTGAATTTTCTGCATCAGAACCACTAGTCTCCAAGAATATTACTTGTGCCTCATGCACTGATATCCCTATGGTTTATCTCGACCCTGCTATCCATAGATTCAGTGCAACCTACCACCGCTCCTTCTAGAGATCCATTGCCTTCTTTACTCCTCTTCTTAACAAAAGCATTGCCTTTTATTTAATTATCCCAAGTATTTGCATTTTTGAGCCTTTTAAATTTAATAGTAGACTAAAAGACATTGTGTGTCTTAATGGAAGCTATTTCTAGAAATTGAGCCCAGATATTGGATGACCCTCTAAACATTTTACCTAAAGGTAGCCCTGAAGTGAAAACTGCTTTAGTGGTAAAGGTAAGAGATTTTCAAAAGCAAAGCCAGGCTTCTGAGCCTCTTATTTATCTCCCAGGCTCCAGAGATACAGGAGCCAAAGTTGAAATAGGGTTTTCACTGTTTTTCTTCCTCGTGAATACCCCAACCATGTTCTCTATGCAGTTTCTCCACTCCCAGTATACTGAGGCCCATGAATCCTACAGGATACCACTGCAGCACCAGTCACTGTGCAGACTACCCACCTTAATATTTAATAATAGGCTTAGATTCCTAGAATCACTGGCACATCTCTTGTTCTCTTCCTATAATCTAGTTTCTAATCTTTCTCTTCAATTTTTAACCTTCTACAGCTGCACTGTCCAGTAGGGTAGCCACTAGTCACATGTGGCAACTAAGCATTTGACAAGTAGCTAGTACGAATTGGGACATCCTGTAAGTGTAAGCTGTCTCAATTGTTAATATTGATTACATATTTGATGATATTTTGATATATTGGGTTAAATAAAATATTATTAATTTTAATTAATTTACATTGTATTGGGTTATTCTCAGAATACATGAGATCTACTGCCTATATTTCAAAGGAGTTACTAAAACAGAGATCTAAGACTGACTAGGTCTTGGTTAGTATGCTAAGCTTTGGTTTTTGGGGAACTAAAATTGTCCCTATGAGCCTGAATTGGGGCTTTCTTATTTACCTAAAAACATATCATTAGGTCAATCAGTTTAATCAGGCTATTCTTCCCTGATCACTAGAATTCTGAAAAGTTAATCCTAACTAAATCACTTTAATATGTGTGAAAAACTAGACTTCAGTTGTCCTTTCTAATCATGAAGACCACTCTGTTGACAGGATTATTGAGCACTGTGTCTTTGAATCTTCTCCCTGGGAGAACCCTGACAGTAGAAGAGCATTAAGAGTTAAGTGGAGGTGATGCCCATCTCTGGATGTGGGCTTTGAGTTTTGAGCTTTGAGCTTTGCAGGAGCTCAAATGTTCTTCGTATCTCCAGTTTTGGTTTTAAATTCATGCAAACTTAGGATTTTACTCTATAACATTTTTTAACATAAAAATCAATTAAAAATTAACACTGGATCCACCAAATTCCAGACTTCTTTAAGTGAGCTCAGGTTTGTGTTAAGACATTTTCAGTTTGTTATTTTAATTCTTAGTCAAGAACTTCTCAATTGATATACCATAACAGAAGCAAGAAGAATATAAAATGTTAACAACCAAAGATGAAGCCTAACACCTTGGATGTTGTAGATGTTCCAAAAATGTTCATGGATGATGAATATAACTATCAAATGAGAAAAGTTTTAATGTCAAAAATATCCCCAAAAGAGTCTATCTATTTTTCTGGGAGCTTATTTCACTAACAAATGCAGGATGTGTCCCAATTAAACCTCAGGAGCACATGGCCTTTATTTACCAGTAAAGTTTGTCCCAGATATGAAACGGTCTTGCTCAACTACAGTTTACTGTCCACAGCCAAGACAGCTATATGTTCCCATAGCATATGTAGAGCAGATGACACAGCTAGTGTAGGCATTTTTGTGCTTTTCTAGTTGCTTTTACATCTGCCCTGAATTGTTACTGTAATATTCACTCCAAAACCCTTGCTCAATTGATTTCAAGAGGATTTCTCAATAGCTGGTACACTCCAAGCCACTTATTTCAAGTTACAAGAAAACCATGTTCTCTTCCTAACACCACCTGCCTCCTAAACCTCTACTTCTGTCTCTTCCTCTGGGAACTGAATAGTCAGGGATTCCCAGTGGAACCAGAGAGCCTGGAAACGGGTCTCAAGAGACTGTGTTAAGATAGCTGGCCTGTGGTCCCCAGGACAAGCACTGGCCTCATCAGGAGTGAATACTCTTATCTAGAAGAACAGGTACACATTTTTTTGCTCTCCCAAGACTTGAGTTGCTGGACACCAACTCAAACTCCGGACACTTCATTCTCTTCGGATCTTACTGCAACACTTGGAAATTTCAACATGGCAGTCTACCAAATCTAATCCTATACCAACACACTGTGTAAAGATCAGTGGTTCCCCTTCTTAAAACATTTTGGTGGCTAATGCCTGTAATCCCAGCACTTTGGGAGGCCGAGGCGGGCAGACCACGAGGTCAGAAGATCGAGACCATCCTGGCTAACACGGTGAAACCCCGTCTCTACTAAAAATACAAAAAATTAGCCGGGCGTGGTGGCGGGCGCCTGTAGTCCCAGCTGCTCGGGAGGGTGAGGCAGGAGAACAGTGTGAACCCAGGAGATGGAGCTTGCAGTGAGCCGAGATCACGCCACTGCACTCCAGCCTGGGCGACAGAGCGAGACTCTGCCTCAAAAACAAAACAAAACAAAACAAAAAACAAAACATTTTGGTGCCTTTCCATTTTCCTTGGAACAATCTCTGAAATCCCTAAAGTTGATGTGGTGTACAAGGACTTCCCCAGCCTACCTGGTTACCCTCTCCCTCTCTGACCTTCTTCTCTTACATCACCCTCCAACCAGCCAGACTCCTTCTGGTCCTTCCCTCCCCCATGAGCCTTTCCTATAAATCTCCACTGCCTGGAAAGCCCACCCCCCTCCCCATCAGATTCATCCCACCCATCCCTCACATCACTTCCCTAGGGGCACCTTTTCCAACCCCCAAGACTAAGTTATTTCTTCATTATATGGTCCCAGGGCTCCTTGCATGCTCCTTTTGCCTACAGTTGCCACACTTACAATTATTTTATTGTCTTATATAACTTTTTGATTATTTATTTAAAGGCTTTATTTCACACTAGGTTGTAAATCCCCTGAGATTAGAGAAAGTTTCACTGCTGATTCCTTGAACAACAATTTTGGCTGATAGGTTCAACCACATGAAATGGCCGATAGACCAACATCTTGACCTTAAAAAAGTCAATTTTAGGCTGTGTGCAATGGCTCATGCCTGTAATCCCAGCACTTTTGGAGGCAGAGGCAGGTGGATAACTTAAGCTCAGGAATTTGAGACCAGCCTGGGCAACATAGCAAGACCCTGTCTCTAGAAAAAATAGAAAACATTAGCAAGGCATGGTGGTGCATGCCTGTGGTCCTAGCTACTTGGGAGGCTGGGACAGGAGGATTACTTGAGCCCAGGAAGTCAAGGCTGCAGTGAGCCGTGATTATCCCACTGTACTCCAGCCTGGGTGGCAGAGTGAGAGACCCTGTCTCAAAAAAAAAAAAGTCAATTTTATATGATCCAATTCAATAACCATTCAATAAATACTTATCAAATAAATACATTAATAAACCATACACTGTGGTTTTAGGTGCTGTATGTGTGCATGCGTGTGTGTGTGTATGTATGATCAGCTATTAATGTAAACTTTTATTTTTAAAAGAAACTCCTTAAGTTCTGCTAACTTTTTAAATGTATTTCATTGGGTTTCATAGATATTTCTCAAAGTTAAATACAACAACAAATTTCAAAAATGGTCCCTACTAGAAATACAAGTTTGGCAATTTCCCTCAGCTCCTTTGATCTTAGGCTAATTTTCTATTCTGAGTTTTCTTCATTCTTCTGTGAAATTAAATTCAGCCACCTGTTGAGCTTTCTGGATCCCTTGCAGGTGAGTTCTACATGACTTGCTTCTGACCTGTGGAAAGAGGAACAAGGAACATTTCCAAATTTTGCACCACCACCCCCTTCCCTCCCTGAGTGTTAGGCTAGACAGTAGTGGCCAGAAGCCCTTCTTCATTCTCTCCTCCTGAAACTGATTCAGCCATTTAAAACTATGACTGTTCTCCCACACAGAAACTCCTCTCCAGAAATGCTTGGCCCAAACTCCCCTAACATTTGTAACTTCGTATAACTCTTTTTGTTCAAGCGCAACAAAAAATGAGTGGTACGGTGATGCCAATTTTGAGGTATCATAGTTAAGCCATGCTAAGGCACTTTAAAAACATTCCATTTTATTCCTCCCACAGTGTCACCCCCTCAGAGACTCTGGATGAGGGGAATACTGAGGGAGGAAAATATCCAGAAGAACAGGAAAAGGCAGTGACATGGGACTTGAAAAATACTGCACAGAATTCTGTCTTCACCCCAAAGGCTGATTGTTATAAATTAAACAGTTTGCCCACCTCAAGCAAGCATTCAACAGGCACATCCTATGTGCCAGTCCTGTGATAATCAGCACCTTAGAGGCACTGGCATCCTGGCTCATGAAGCCCAAGGAAGACAAAGAAGAGATGATTTTCCAGGCATGGTGGCTCACGCCTGTAATCTCAGCACTTTGGGAGGCTGAGGCAGCAGGATCACTTGAGCCCAGTAGTTCAAAGCCAGCCTGGCCAACATGGCAAAACCTCATCTGAACAGAATATTTAAAAAATAGTCTGTCATGGTGGGTGCATGCTTGTAGTCCCAGCTACTTGGGAAGCTTACGTGGGAGGAATGTTTGAGTCCAAGAGGTCGAGACTGCAGTGAGCCATGATCACACCACTGGACTCCAGCCTGGGTGACAGAGGGAGACTGTGTATCAAAAAAATAAAAATAAAAAATTTAAATAATAAGAAGAGATGGTTTGATGATACAGAGAAAAATAGGAATGATCTAAAAGAAAGCAACTGAAATGACTTGCTGCTAAAACTTAAAACCTTTGCTAAATGCCCATGCTTTGGAGCACTAGAGAATGCCTGCTTTAAATATAGGACAAGACAGGTGTTGTGCATCATGAAATAAAATGATGCCTAGTGGTTAACTGGAAGAAAACAAAGATGAAGGAAGAACAAGTGGTCTAAGAAGAAAGGAGCAAGTCCTTCAGAAAGAAGGTTCTTGAAAACATCACATCCCGTCCATCATCCCACCTCAGGAGCTGCTTGCAATCCAGGACGCCTGAAACCCTGACTTTCCAGGGAGCTTAGAGTAGAAAGCTCTCCCAATAACAATCTGCTGATTTGAATTTCTGATGAATAGCCGCTCTGTGGAATTTATCAACATACCCAGACCACAGCCACTCTTCAAGGGACAAAGAGCCAACATCGCCTGAGAGGAGAAGCTTTCTCTGTTCACCCAGACTCAGCACTTGGTCTGTACCTGGCAAAAATAGGAAACAACAGCAACAATAGGAAAAAGAGAGTGTGCACACACAACAGTCACAGTAACCCTGCCTTGGAAGGCCAACCAGATCGCTCAAGATCCCCACTCCTTTAATCCTTAATGCTCAATTCAGTGAGCACAATTATCAAATCTATTCCACAGGTGAGGAAACTGAAGCTTGATTGATTGAGCCAGAGGTAAAACCCAGATGTGTCTGACACTACATCTCCAAATCTCTATATAGGCAAACATTGCATCTGAAATTCATGGCTTCCTTACTCTCTTAAATCATTTCCAAGTTAATTGATTCTATAGTCTGTAGACCTGAAAGTAGTTAATCATGGAAATGTTGAGAAATAAACTAGTTTTTCCTATACTGCCTTTCTACTCACAATCCCTTTTGCTGACAGTCTGCTGCAATGAAAACATGACACCAAGGATCTATTTAATTTATTTTTAAACAGCTTTATTGTGATATAATTCATATACCATACAGTTCACCTATTTAAAGTGTGCTATTCAGAGGCTTTTAGTATATTTAGAGTTGTGCAACCAGCACTGCTATCGAATTCCAGAGCATTTTCATCACCCAAAAAAGAAACCCCAACCCATTAACAGTCACTCCTCATTCCCCCTCCCCACAGTCCCTGGTAACCACTAATCTACTTTCTGTCTTTACTGCCAACTCTGGACATTTCATACAAATGAATCATACAATATGTGGTGTTTTGTGTCTGGCTTCTCTAGTTAGCACAATGTCTTCAGGGTTTATCCAGATTGTAGCCTGTGTCAGTATTTCATTACATTTTATTTCTGAATAATACTCTATTATATGAATATATGCCACATTTTCTTCACCCACTCAACAGTTGACAAACATTTGGATTGTTCTCACTTTTTGACTATAATAAATAATATTGCTAATAACATTGGATCAATTTACTTTTAATTCATCAGACTTTCCTTTTACCGTAAGTGTTACTGCGAGCTCCCATAAGTCTGTAACTAATTGCTAGAAGCAAAAAAGGCTAAAATCCCTGGGCAAAACAGCCATATGTGTGTCATATGTAGAAACTCTGCCCAGTTTGCTGACAACGTTCCCATTTTTAGCCTTAAAGTCCTGGGAAAACTTT
The DNA here is from genome assembly GCF_009828535.3 of Hylobates moloch. Classification (NCBI taxonomy): domain Eukaryota; kingdom Metazoa; phylum Chordata; class Mammalia; order Primates; family Hylobatidae; genus Hylobates; species Hylobates moloch. Next base: position 135,225,520 of record NW_026652277.1, read on the forward strand.
GCCCCAGGAAAAATGGAACAGTTGATCATCCTAGACTGGGATTTAGCTCAGAAGACAATTCTAGAAAATCTATTTCCTGGGATGTTTTTTGGTTTCTGTTAAAAATATAGTTATATTTAAAGAAACTGGCTTATGCAATAGCCATCATTTTCCATACTTTCATTTAACAGGAAACAATTATTTTTAATTTTTAGTGAACAATGCCTGACATTTTCATATATACTCATTTTAGAGTTACAATCGATGACGCTATTTGCCTTGCATATTTTTTAAGTGGAATACTAGTTACATATTCAAAGTCTTTGCTGGGGCCAGGCATAGTGCCTCACACCTGTAATTCCAACATTTGGGAGGCTGGGGTGGGTGGATCGGTTGAGCCCAAGAATCTCAGACCAGTCCGGCCAACACGGCAAAACTCCCATCTCTACAAAAAATACAAAAATTGGCTGGGGTTGTGGCACGGGCCTGTAGCCCCAGCCTCTCGGGAGGCTGAGATGACAGGATCACTTGAGCCCAGAAGGCAGAGGTTGCACTAAGCAGAGATGGCACCACTTCACTCCAGCCTGGGTGACAGAAGCAAGACCCTGTTTCAAAGAAAGAAAAAAAAAAAATGAAAAAAAGCCTTGCTAGAAGCTGAAAAACTTATGTCCACAGGGTGGCGGTGTAACACTCTACAAACTCGGAATTGAAGTAAAAGCTAAATTAACCAAACTTCATCTTTTATTTGAACTATGCCATTTTATGGGAAAATGGGTAAGACTAACCAACTAGTTGTGAAACCAGTGGCTTTATTTTATGTTGATAAACAGCCACATATGACTAACTATTGATATATCTGAACCACAGGGTAAAGACAAGAAATACAAATTGGATGCCTTTTTTGGAGCTTGTTTTTAAAAATGCTTTTGACAGAATTATAGAGTCATAGAAGCCTTAAAAATCACACAACTCAGTATTTTCAGACATTTTCTCACCAAAAAAAAAAAAACCACAGGTCACGTTTTCTAGTGCTATATACGCCTATGACATTTAATAGAATGCAACTTCACCTCTTTCCCTTCACTTAAGAAAGAATATTGAAATTCACATGAGTGACTTTAAGGGGCATTATAAGGGTAATCTCAAATCGTTATTTTTAAATTAATTACTCCCTGGCTTCAATCCTTGATTTTTAGAAATAAATTACTTCTATATGGTTTACGGTCAATCCCAGCACATGAGTGTGTGAAAGTCCTTAAAGTGAGAAAGTATGATTGCAGCACGACCTCTCATCAAATGCTGGACCCACTCCGACAGCATCCTTAACAGATATCTACCCTCAGGGAAATGGACACGAAAATAATGACCTTTAATGTGCATTGGCTCCATTAGCATAAACCCAGTGTTTGCAAGCCTGACATTTATTTTGCATATTTTTTTCTTCTAGATTCTTTTTTGCTTTCTTCTAGACTCTTTTGTCCCTCCTGGGGAAATGTATACCTTTTCTAGCAAACAGCAACAGACTTGGAATTTAGAAGTTATTTTAGTTTGTTCATGTGATTAAAGGTAAGGGAAAATGTATGCACCAGCCACTTACATGATTAAAAATCAACACTGAAATATCTGAGAAAAACAGCTTCTCTGTTATGGTTTGTAACTGGCACCCCAGGCCAGCTTTCACCTTCTGTTAATAATGAGGCACTATAGGCTCAACAGCTGAGCAACGATGATTTAGCAAAAGAAAGATAAACACAAACTAAATTTGAACTCAGTGATATATATTTGTATTTTCTAACCTTTCTGTGTCAAATCATGATTTCCATGGAATAAAAAGCAATTTGATCTCTCAGGGCTATTTCTGCTGTTATCTGTTTTCTTCTAGGAGTCTTCGGTTCAATCTTAGTGGTGTTTCTTTCAGCCACGTTGATTCAGACATTTATGATGGCATTGCTGATATCCAAACATGTAGGCAATGAAAATCTAATCTAGGAGGGACTAAGATAGCATGTGTTTAAATTATCTACCCTGTTCTATGAACTTTTGTTTTGACAATCTAAATGCCTACTTCTATGACTCTTCTAAACAAAACTACTGGATAATAACAATTAGATTGATCTGAGTTGTTTTTGTTTGTTTTAATACTAACAAATGCCCTCCAGGACTGCAATACTTTTGCTGCAGAGGATCTTTGAGGCATAAAATATATACCTAGGAGTGTGAGAACTCCCGTATTAGTCTGAGTTAAATAATCCTTTCTCTAAATAGTATTGCCTGATATGTGTGAAGTGATCCTTTACTAATTAGTTAATACAATTACTCTCTTTTCCTATGAGGCCAGGGACTTCCCACTTGGAGAGTTTCTCAATAGATCCTGAAGTTTATATAATAACATCCTGTTTGGTAGAATAGGCGATACAAGCACTCTTCTGAGATGAATGATGCTTTTGAAAACTAAATCTTCAATGTTTCTTTTTGGGACGGTTGCTCACCTTTGTAACAGATTTCGAAGGCCCATGAAGGCAACCTGTCTGTTGTTGGTTGCTCTGGCATGCAAAACCAGCTTTCTGAGCTCATTAAGGTTTGTCTGCAGGAACTTCCCCTGGAGCTGCCTGTGCTGACTTCTGAAAATCTGAGTTACTATTTTTGAGGTCCTGAAGTTCAAACTAGAACTACCTGAGGGTGGCAATCATAATAGCTTCCACTTACTGAACTCCTTATTACCAAAGCTAGCTGTCTAATCCCTGCAACACCACAAAGTGGTTTTTATCCACGGGTGCAAATGAAGAAACAAACTGGAAAGCTCAGTGACCCACTCAGTGCAGAGCAAGGTTTGAACGTGGGCCTGATACTTACCTTGACCTTTTTCTACCGAAGCATGCTGCTGTCCTGGGGCTCTTTACACAAGGGAAGACAGAGGCTTGTATGGGAAATACCTGTATAGTTAACCCAAGAAGCAGTAAGGCAGTGACACAGGTCTTAATGCAAGTTAGAAAGCTGGACAGCTGTGGCCCCTGCCCTAGAACTACTGAGACAGAACACTTGACCTCCATCAAAATGTCATCAGTGGTTTTTTATTATAGATATCTCTGACTCTTATCCTTTCCTAAACTTGCCTCATTTCAATGCTTTTTCTGCTTTACTCATTTTTATGTTATTGGGAATTTCCATATATCTATTACTTTTGTAATTTTTAAGGCAATGAAGATACTTTTTTTTTAAGACAGTCTCACTCTGTCACCCAGGCTGGAGTGCAGTGACGCCACCTCAGCTCACTGCAACCCCCACCTCCCAGGCTCAAGTGATCCTTCTGTCTCAGCCTCCTGTGTAGCTCAGACTGCAGGTGCGTGCTACCACACCTGGCTAATTTTTGGTGCTTTTTTTTTTTTTTCTGTAGAGACAGGGTTTTGCCATGTTGCCCAGGCTGGTCTTGAACTTCTGAGCTCAAGCAATCCTCCTGCCTTGACCTCCCAAAGTGCTGAGATTGCAGGCATGAACCACCTGTGCCCGGCGAAAGATACAGTTTTAAAGTGTTGCAAAAATGTTGTCCAAAACTAACATTATAGAGGTATTTGATAGTTTTCAGTGTAGTGTGTGATACAAAGTACTGAGAGAAGTTATAATTATAATAATTATGATTATTATCTGAGACAGAGTCTCACTCTGTCACCCAGACTGGAGTGGGATGGTACAATCATGACTCACTTCAGCCTTGACCTTATGGGCTCAAGCAATCCTCCAGTCTCAGCCTCCCAAGTAGATGAGGCTACAGGTGTATGCCACCACACCCGGCTACTTTTTTTATTTGTTGTAGAGACAGGGTCTCACTATGTTGCCCAGGCTGCCCTTGAACTCCCAAGCTCAAGCAATCCTCCCACCCCGGCCTCCCAAAATGCTGGAATTATAAGCATGAGCCACCACACCCAGCAATGAGAGAAATTATGAAATTGAATCGTGGCTTTCTGAGCAGTTTGAAGTGAAGATGGAAATCAGCATATTGTGGTCCAAATATCCCTCCCACCATCACCTGTCTTATCTGTAATAGACATTGTTAGGTTTGCTACCGATGATTGAAGCAGGTATGGTGAACAAAGGGCTGCTGGTTACACATGCTCTGGCAGCAAGTGTCTGTGCCTCACCCACCCCAGCCCCCTCCTTGATCCTAACACAAAGGTGATTTAGTTATGTAGAGGATGACACTCAAGTCTGTTGCATGCATTAGTTAAAACTAAGAACAGATAAAAGTTCAATAACTCCTTTTTAGGACTCTAAAATGGTCCCATGTCAAAACAACTGTCAAATTATCGTATGTTCCTGCCACTCACTATGTGACTTTGGGCAAGTCACTTAACATCTCTGCTATCATTTCCTCATCCAAAAATGAAAGCGTTGGAATGGATAATGGTGCATTCTCTTCTAGAATTAACATTCTAGAATTTTAAGGTGTACTTTCAAAATTTCCATAGGCCGTTAGGTTGATTGAGAGAATCAGCTCCAGAATGATCGCCAGCATAAAACAATCTATGGTAAGGCCAGCTCTATACAGCTACTACTCCACACCATCTCTCACTGCCCACTCCTGTTTTCTCACCCCACATTGCAGCACTTTCTTTCTCTTCTGTCCACCCTTCCTCACTTCCAGCACTCCTTCCTATACTAGAATAAACCAGACCAAATATTTAGATATAGATTTATCTTGGTTTACCAATATTGACTAATTTTACATTAGAACAAAATATCATTAACCATCGTGCAAACACAACGGTTGCGCGAAATAAGGAAAAGCCTTGTGTACTTCTGAAAATGTGTTTTTACCTCACTGAAATACCTGTAGGCTGGGCATGGTGGCTTACACCTGTAATCCCAGCACTTTGGGAGGCCAAAGTGGGAGGTTCACTTGCATCCAGAAGTTTGAGGCCAGCCTGGGCAACATAGTGAGACCTTGTCTCTACAAAACATCAAAAATTTGCCTGGGTGCGATGGCTCACACCTGTAATCCCAACACTTTGGGAGGCCAAGGCAGGTGGATTGCTTGAGCCCAGGAGTTCAAGACCAGCCTGGGCAACATGAAGAAACCCTGTCTCTACAAAATATACAAAAAATTAGCTGGGTGTGGTGGTGCATGCCAGTAGTCCCAGATCACCCGAACCCAGGAGGTGGGGGCTGCTGTGAGCTATGATTACACCACTGCGCGCCCAAATGGGCAACAGAGTGAGACCTTCTTTCGAAAAATAAAAGGAAGAAAGAAATACCTGTAAAAGTGACCTTAGAACTGTACTACACTGTACAATTACAAAGGCTTTGAAGTATAATATTTTAATATTCCTGATGAGTTTGAGAAGTAGGTTTCATTATCTCTCTATGATAGATGAGGAATCCAACACTGAAAAAAATAATTTGATCAAGAACTCACAGTTAATAACTATGTATGCAAATCTATGAAATTGAGATCCTCCAGGGTAAGGTCATGAAATACAAATTTCTATCTCTAATTTTAATTTCCAAGACAATTTACTTTGGCTTGTATAAATCAACTTTATGACTTTTTTCTTGAGGAATATTACCCCCAAAATATCCACTCCAAGAGTTATAACTAGGCTGTTGATGTTTACCTTCTTGGAGATGCCATTGGTGTTTTACGTTATGTTTTGTTTTGTTTTGTTTTAATATCCTCTTACATGCCATACCAGAGAAGGTGTTTAAAAAGTATTTTTTAAAAGAAGGTGTGGGTAGAAAGATGGATGGATGGATGGACGGACGGACAGTTGGATGCACAAATTAAACACCAAATGAATGAATGAACTTGGAATCATTTGTCTTTTCAATTATTGATGAGAAAATATTGCAATATTTTTATTAGAGCCACTTTTGGTTTCCATTTATTTAGTAAGCACTTTTATGCATTTATTTAGTATTTGCTCCCCTTTTTTTTTTTGAGACGGAGTCTCGCTCTTTCACCCAGGCTGGAGTGCAGTGGCGCGTTCTCGGCTCACTGCAGGCTCCGCCCCCCGGGGTTCACGCCATTCTCCTGCCTCAGCCTCCCGAGTAGCTGGGACTACAGGCGCCTGCCACCTCGCCCGGCTAATTTTTTGTATTTTTAGTAGAGACGGGGTTTCACCGTGTTAGCCAGGATGGTCTCGATCTCCTGACCTCGTGATCCGCCCGCCTCGGCCTCCCAAAGTGCTGGGATTACAGGCGTGAGCCACCGCGCCTGGCCTGCTCCCTTTAATCAAGCATTGATAATTGAAAATATAAAACTGAAAATTACTCCTCTACTTACATTCATCCAACCCCATTCGATGTACTTAAAAGCATGAAATGACACATTGTTAAGCTTTTTATTTATTTAAGACCAAAAAAACCTGACAGTAACCATCTCCAAAGTACTCAATCTGTCAGAGGCAGAGTTCAAGCTACTATTGCCCATACTAGTTGATTTTTTTCTACAAAGAAGAACAGTAGAAAAGCAATTTATCCTACAATTATTAAAACTTAAATATATAGATATTGCAAAAGCAAGTTTTCACTGGGTGTATAAAAATTTTGGGTAAAGATGGATTGAGCCTGGAAGACTGTGGGAACCAGGAAAAACAGGCCTAACCAGCTCTTCTGGTACAAAAGAATTGAATTTAAAATGAGTCAGGTTTAACACTGTAAAATGATTCCTCAAAGTCCCTATTATAACTTTACATATATAAAACCACATTTTATCTGCATTTAAAAACTTTATCTGTATGATGGTCAATGTAGTCACAGTATAATAATTATATTTGAATAGCAACATTCCTGTGCCAAAAATCAAAGCTCAGGTTTGGAAGTTCTGGAGGGATATACACAAAATATAACAGTGGTTATCTGAGGAGGGTCAGGAAAGGGAATTAAGAAGACACAAACCTAACTCTGTCCTATACTTTTTAAATGTTTACCTTTATACAATAATCACATATTGCATTTTAAGCATAAAAATATTTAACTTTTTTATGTTCAGTTTCTGGAACATGTGATAAATAATTCTTAGCAGATTTCTACTCTGCATTGTAAAGATGTCTTCTCATATTTATATTGATTCCTTCGAATTCAGTGTGCTTGAAGATCTAAGCATTTGAGTGAATATAACGACTCCAGAGATCAGATGTGTATTTCTAACACACTGGAAGATGTGTGTTCTAATGATCTTAGAAACATTTCTGCCAGGCAGAGTTTTCAAACACACTCACAGTTTCCTCAAACTAGAACAGAAGAAATTGAAAGTTAAAGTCATTATTATCATTCTAAGATGGAAAGAAGTTTTGCAAACATGGCCATGTAAGTAATATAAATTTATTACAGATTACTATTTAACTATGTTTCACCTGATCAAAGTCTACCATTGCATAATATAAAATACACATATTGCAAATCCACCGCATTCTATAAAGCAAGAGAGCATCTAGGATAATGGTTTAAATTGAAGATACTTCTTTGTTTAACACACTTATATGTTTAACTGGGTTTAGAAAAGACCTTAGAAGTACAAAGCATCCATAATAATAAACTTGGCTTTATTATTTAGATCACTACAGAGAGGAATAAGGTGTACATTTTTAGAAGAGTATCAAAAGTAGACTTTATAAATATATAATTATTTTAAGATAGTAATATCAAACCATATCTCATGTATCAAATAAGACTGAGGGATGAAGTGTTGCACATTAGCGATTTTTCAAATAGCTGAAGTTAGCCATTTTGGATGCCTTTTTTTAAATGACAATCTATTGAAAATGGATTAGATATTTTCTCACCTAATGAGCAGAATATGGAGCAGAAATTTGCTTTGTCCCGAGGCTGCAGATGTCGGTTGTTGTACTGGACAAGGCTCTCCTCGATGGCTAAGGTTTCTAAGTGCTGTTTGACTCTCTTGCTACCTCCTGCCCATTGTTCCCAGCATGTCTGCAGCCCTCTTTTCATTTTTCCTTCTAGAATACCCCACCCTAGTAACATAGTAATAATTGAAAATGTCCAGCGAAAGCCTGATAAGCAAGCTTGTTTAATCTGTGAATTTAATTTTACATACGAACCTGAGTCAACAGATTCTGATAGGAAGCTCTGATAACAGCTGCACTCCTCTCTAGTGGTGAGAATAGCACGTTTACTCCTTAGCTCAATACGCTGCTTTTCGTTAACTCCAGGCTGTACCTTGATCCGGGTGGATAAGATGATAGAAAAATTGGCTGGCAAATCATCATAATAACAAAGTTCAAGTTACTTGCGTGCCTGTGAAAGCTGTAGTCTCCAAGAGGGGCTCCCAATTAATAGCACCCCTCTTACCTACCCAGTGATGAGCAATTTGAGTAAGAATATAAGAATGGAAGTCATTCCTAATTAAGTTCAGCTGGAAGTGTGGAAACCAAATGGGCCTACTGGCTAAACCACAGAATTAACATTTGCCCACTCAATCCTAGAAGGCCCAAACCTAAGCGAGTCCTCACAATGGAGGCTGGCTCCCAAGAGAAAGATAAAGAGCTGAGCTATGCATGTTTCAGGTGTCTTTCTAAATTTACCAATACCTCTTTTTTTTTTTTTTTTCCAGTGGACAGGGAAAAGTTATTTACTAAGTGAGTAAATGAATGTTTGTGTGAATGAATAAATTTGGTTCTTCCTGAATGATGAGTGGGAAATTTAAAAAATGTGGAACACATCACAAATCTGCGTATCATCCTTGTGCTGGGCCATGCTAATCTTCTCTGTATCATTTCAATTTTAGTATATGTGCTGCTGCCGAAGTGAGCACTAAATTTACCAACGCCTTTTAGCTGCTGTTTGCATTCAATCTACCCAGCTTTCAATTCCATATAGCCAGCCTTCCCTTACTGCTTCATCTCTTCCTCCTTTAATTACCTCAGGTGCCAGCTAATCATACTCATTTCAAGGCACGGCATCATCAAGGTCCATACCCAGCCCCTTTTTGTTTATTTACATATATGCTATTTATCTACCATCCCTGCTCTCTTTCCAGCTACAGGCAACAGTTGTAATGTCGTTTATATATTTTCTTGAATTTGTGTGCAACCTTGTAAAAAAAAGTATTGTTGTTTGTGTATGTTAAACCCTTATATAAAATTACATATAATAGTTCCAATCTGCATCTTACTTTTCTTACTCTGTACCATGTTTTAAAGATCTGTTTGTGCTGTTACATGTACATCTAGTTCATTGCTTCTAAATGTGATATTGTGCTCCATGGTGTGCATCCACCACGTTTTACTTGCTCATTCCAAGTGGTGGACATCCTAACTCCTCTGCTTCCCCATTCATGTCCTGTTATGATCCCGGCAGGGTAATAGAGCTATGGGTACCTAATTTGGTTGAGGACTTCAAAATCACTATCCATAAGCTATACTAGCCTATATTCCCTCCAGCAGTGCAGAAGGTTGCCTGTGACCCAACACCACCACCAAATGTTGTATTATCCAACGATTTTTGCCACTCTCGTCAGTGTAGATTGGTATCTCATTGCACTGAAAATTCACATTTCTCTTATTACTAAGAAATTTTGACAGCTCTTTATACACTCGTTAGGCATTTGGATTTCTGTGAATGGTTGTCATATTTATTTTTCTCATTTTAAGTAACATTTTCTGTATTTTTCTGAGGAATTTGTGGATACAAACATGTTGCAAACATTGGTGTGTGTTTAGGAGTTACAAATATCTTCTCCCAATCTTTCCATCCTTCTATAAATTTTGTCCATTGCATCCTTTGCAAAATAGAAATCTTTAATTTTTTTGCAAGAAAATTCTGAAATGATATTGCCTTATGGTTGCATTTTTGTTCTCTCTGATACCAAAATGAGCCTGTATTTCTTCCTATGACAGTTTAGGATAGGCTATTCAAGTTTATTTTTGCCCCTCACAATCAAGTTACATGATGAGTTTATCTATGAACTCATTAATAAAAGATTCATGTAACCTACATATCTACATACAGATAATACCTTTTTGCTTTTGATGAAAAAAAAGGTTGGTTTGTTTTAGTATCAAGGTTGTGTGGGCAAACAGACTTGGTAACTGTACAGAATAGGAGTTGAACAAGAATCTCCTCCCCTAACTTCTTCAGTGGATATGAACCAAATTACTCTAAGCAGTAGATTAATAAATGGGAGAAGACAAAATGGGCTGTCCAGACCTGTCTAGAAACTCACAAATCAAGCCAAGCCTAAATCAGGCCTGAGCCCAAATCTCAAGGGCAAAGACTCAAACTAATTTAACATCTTTAGATTGACATGGAAATTGCAAGGCCTTTCATTGTAGTCTTGCCTTGTGGTCCTCGAGCACAGTGTATATCATCAACAACCTTTAAAAAAATTTTTAACTTTTAAATTTGAGATAATTTTAGATTCACATGCAGTTGTGAGAAATTATGTAGAGAGATCTAGTGTACACTCTTTACCCAATTTTTCCTACTGATACCATCAACAAACAATTGTGCAATATCACTACCAGGATATTGATGTTGATACAGTTAAGACACAACCATTTCCATCACCACTAGGATCCCTCTTGTTGCCCTCTTACAGCCACACCACTTCCCCACTGCTGCTCCCTACCCCTTACCACCTGGCAACCACCAATGTACTCTCCGTTTGTACAACTCTGTCATTTCAAAAGTGTTATATAAACAGAATCATATAGTGTATGATGTTTCATTATTGGCTTTTTTCACTCAGCACAATATGGAATGAATCTGGCAGTTTACTCAAGCTGATGTATGTATCAATAGCTTCTTGCTTTTTTTGCTGAGCAGTATTCCATGATATGCATGTGGCACTGTTTAACCACCCATTCATTCATTGAAAGACATCTGAATTGTTTCCAGAATTTGGATATTATGAATAAAGCTGCTATAAACATTTGTGTACAGGTTTTTATGTGAATATAAGTATTCCTTTCTCTGTGATAAACGCTCATGAGTGTGATTGCCGGTTTGTATAGAGTTGCATGTTTAGTATTTTAAGAAACTGCCAAATTATTTTCCAGAGTGGCTGTACCATTTTATAATCCCACCAGGAATGAATGAGTGATCAGTTTCTCTATGTCTTCACCAGTATTTGGTGTTGTCACCATTTTATTTTAGCCATTATGATAAGTATTGCTGATAACGTATAGTCTTAACTTGTACTTCCCTGAGCGATAATGATGTTCAGCGTCTTTACATGTGCTTGTTGACCATCCATATATCCTCTTATGTCGTATGTTCCTTCGTGTCTTCTTCCCATTTTCTAATGGGATTGCTTGGGTTTTTTACTTTTGAATATTGAGAGTTCATTATATGCTCAGATACAAGTCCTTTGTCGGATGTGTGGTTGGAAAATATGTTTTCCACTTTGTAACATGTTTTTTTATCTTTTTAGGCTTTTTTTTTTTTTTTGCAGAGGAAATTTTTAAAATTTTTATGTAGTTCCATTTATCAATTTTTCCTTTTAAGGATTATGCATCTTAAATACCAAGTCTAGGAATTTCTACCTAGCCCTGGACACTGAAGATTTTCCCCCATGTTTTTTCTAAAATTTCATAGTTTTAACACTTGAGAAGTAATCCATTTTGAGTTAATTTTTGGATAAATTGTGTTTAAGTTTCTTGTTTGTTTCTGTTTTTGTTTTGCCTGTGGATGTCCAGTTGCTTCAGCACCATTTGTTGAAAAGCCTCTCTTCGTCTATTGAAATTCTTTTGCACTTCTTTCACAAATAAATTGGGCATATTTGTATAGGTCTATTTCTGGGTTATTTGTTCTGTCCCATTAGTCTATGTGTCTATCTTCCTACCAGTGCCATATTATGTAGCTATATATATTAAGGCTTGATATGGGAAAGACCTATTCCTCTCACTTTACTGATCTTTTTCAAAATTGTTTGAGCTATTTTGGTTCCTTTGTGTTTCCATATATATTTTAAAATAATTTTATCTGTGTCTACAAAAAAATACTTTTTGAGATTTTGATAGGAATTGCATTAAACCTATATATCAATTTAGGCAAAGTTGACATCTTCAATATGTGGAGACTTCTGGTTCATAAACACAGTATGATTCTCCACTTAAATTGTATCTTTTTTTTGTTTCTTCTATTTGGTTTATTTCATCAGCTTTCTGTAGATATCAGCATGCAAGTCTTGTACACATTTTCATAGTTTTACACCTAAATATTTTATGTTTTTTGCAGTTGTAAACGGTTTTATAGTTTCACCCTTGACATCTACCTGTTTACTGCTAGCATACAGAAATACAGTTTTTGGATGCTTACATTATATTGAGCAAACTTCTTGAACTCACTTATGTGGCCTAGAAAATTTTTGATCGGTTCACTGGAATTTTCTACATAATCAATTATGTCATCTACAAATAGAGTCAGTCTTATTTTTTATTTCTTCCTTTTTATATGCTTTTTTTTTTTTTTTGCTTGTTTTGGTTATTTTGTTCCTTGCCTGCTTTGTTTTTGTTTTTGCATTACTGAACTGACTAGAACTTCCAGCACTCTGTTGAATAAGAATGGTAAGAGGAGAAAACATCCTTACCTTGTACCCAATCTTAGGAAAAAAGCATCATGCTTTCACCATTAGGTATAATGTTAGCTATAGATTTTTTTGTGGATTTTTTTATCAAGTTGAGAATGTTCCCCTTTATATCCATTTTTCTGAAAGTTTTTTTCATTAGTGGCTGCTGAATTTTGTCAAATGTCTGTCCTGCATCAATTAATATGATCATGTAAATTTTTTTCTTAAGTCTGCTGATATGGTGAATTATATTGATTAATTTTCAAATATTGAACCAGCCTTGCATCCCTGGAATAAACATAGTTATGGTGTACATTTTTTATGTATTGCTGAATTCTATTTGCTAATATTTTGTTAAGGATTTTTGTGTATATAGTCATGAGAAATATTGGCCTGAAAGTTGTTTGTTCTGTTTTGTTTTATGTTATCTGTTTTGGTATGAGAGTAAAATTAGCTTTATAAAATGAATTGGAAAGTGTTCCCTCTGTTCTCCAAAGGTTGTGTGTAATTGATGTTACTTCTTCTTTAAATATTTGGTAGCATTCTCCAGTGAAACCTTCTGGGCCTACTGACTTCTTTTTGAAAGCTTTAAAATTATAAATTCAATTTTCTTAATAGCTAAAGGGCTATTTAACTTATCTCTTTCACATTGGGTAAATTGTAGTAATTCTTGTTTTCCAAGGAAGTGGTTCACTACATCTAAGTTGTCAAATTTATGTGTGTAGAGTTGTTTATAGTAATGTATTTCATCATTTTCCTGTTGAGGTCTGCAAAATCTGTAATGATATCCCTTGTTTTATATACTGATGCTGGTAATCCATATATTCTCTCTATCTTTCTGTCAGTCTTGCTGAAGTTTTGTCAATTTTGTTGATTTTCTCAAAGATCCAAATCTATTTTACCTATTTTTTCCATTGTTTTTCTGTCTTTAATTTTTTTTCCTTTTTTGAGCTGGAGTCTCACATTTGTCACCCAGGCTGGAGTGCAGTGGAGTGATCTCAGCTCACTCACTGCAACCTCCACATCCTCGGTTCAACGGATTCTCCTGCCTCAGTCTCCTGAGTAACTGGGATTACAGGCGCCCACCACCACACCCAGCTAATTTTTGTACTTTTAGTAGAGACGAGGTTTCGCCATGTTGGCCAGGCTGGTCTCAAACTCCTGACCTCAGATGATCCACCTGCCTCGGCCTCCCAAAGTGCTGGGATTACAGGCATGAGCCACCGCGCCTGGCCTTGTGTTTTTAATTTCATTGACTTCTGTTCTTATCTTTATTCTTTTCTTCTTTCTGTTTGCTTTAGTTTTAGTTTGCTCCTCTTTTTCTAAGTTCTTGAGATATTTCTGCTATTGATTTTTAGTTTGATTTCATGGTGGTCAGAAAACACATTCTGTATGACTTCAATTATTTAAAGTGATTGAAGTTTGTTTTATGGCCCAGGATATGGTCTATGTTGGTGTATGTACTGTGAGCACTTGAAAACAATATGTGTTCTGCTGTTAATTGGTGAAGCGTTCTATAAATGTTAAATAGATGCTGTTGATTGATGGTGTTGTTGAGTTCTTGTATGTAATTTCTGACTTTTTGTACAGTTGTTCTATGAATTGCTGAAAGAGGGGTGTTGAAATCTCTAATTATAATTATGTATTTGTCTATTTCTTCTTTCAGTTCTATCAGTTTTTGCCTCACATATCTTATGGCTCTGTTGTTGATGTCCACATATTTTGGATTGCTACATATTCTTGTTGGACTGACCTTTTTATCATTATATATGTATAATATCTTTATCCCTGATAATTTTCTTTGCTCTAAAGTCACTTTATTAGATAATATGGCCACTCTTGCTTCTCACTGATTAATGTTTGCGTGATATACTTTTTCCATCCTTTTATCTTCAACCTGCCCATATCATTATGTTTGAGGGGAGTTTCTCATAAACAGCATATAGTTGGGTCATGGGATAACTTAAGTTTGCCATTATATTTTTTCTTTTCTATTTGTTCTTTCTGTTTTACATTTCTCTATTTTCTTTTCCGTGACTTTCCATGCATTACTTAAACGTTTTCTAGAATTTCATTTGGATTTATCTATAATGTTTTTGAGTGTATCTCTCTGTACCTTTTATTCAAGATATGGAGAGAGAGAGAGATCTTAATCATAACCTACTGATGCCATTATTTTTCCTGTTCAAGTGAAGTATAAAAATGTTACCTCTTTTTACATCATTTTACTTATTTCATTTATAATAAGATAGTCTTATACAATATATTTCTCCCACATACATTTTTAAACACATCGGACTCTGTCTGAAATAATAGTAATATTATAACACTATATTTTTGCTGTACCTTTTTAATGTTCGGATATGTTTAGATACACATATACTTACCATTGTGTTACAATTGCTTACAGTATTCAGTGCAGTAACATTTTGTACAGGTTTGTAGCCCAGGAGCATGTACCATGTAGCCTAGGTGTGTAGCAGGCTATACCATCTAGGTTTGTGTAAGTACACTCTATAATTGTATTAGTTCATTTTCACACTGCTATAAAGAACTACCTAAGACTGGATAATTTATGAAGGAAAGAGGTTTAATTGACTCACAGTTCCACATGACTGGGGAGGCCTCAGGAAACTTCCTATCATGGCAGAAGGCAAAGGGGAAGCAGGCACCTTCTTCACAGGGTGTCAAGAGTAAGAGAGAGCATGGGTGGGGAACTGCCAAACACTATTAAACCATCAGATCTGAGAACGAACTCACTATCATGAAAACAGCATAGAGGAAAACACCCCCATGAGTCAATCACCTCCCACCAGGTCCCTCCCTTGACATGTGGGGATTACAATTTAAGATGAGATTTGGGTGGGGACACAGAGCCAAACCATATCAAAAATGCTCAAACAATGACGAAATCACCTAACAATGCATTTCCCCATCATTAAGTGACACGTGACTGAATTATGCTATGTGACCCAGGAATTTATTTATACTTTCTCTTTTAGCTGGCTTTCTCTCTGATGCATCTCCAGAAGAGTAATGTACTGCCTCATGGAGCTCTCAGGTGGTGGTAGAAGTCCAGGTTCCCCACTTGGCCTCCTTGACATTTGAGGTGGGGGGACATTTGTGGAGTCAGTGGAGACAATGTGGAGGGGATGTTGGGATGCTTTGTTACGGCCTCAAGAGGGTGAAAGTCTAGGTGCCCCACTTTGCTGGTGTGAGTGACAGTAGGGCCACCTTTTGACTGTGGTGTTTGAATGGATTACAGCAGTTACTATCTAAAAGTTTTCCCTCATGCTGTGCTGACCCTTTTCTGATCCTTTGACTAGAGAAGACTGGCTTTTGTTGGTTTTTATTTTATCATTTTTGTTTTGTCTGTGCCCGCTGGTGTTTGCCGGTTGCAGGCTTATTCAGTTCTAAGTCTGGTGTATGTAAAGCAAAAAGAAAGCCCAGGTGACACACCACTGTGTCACTTCTCAGGTCCCAATGTCTCTAGGCAGTCTGCCTTCTCTCTTCCTTCTAAAGTCTTATGTTTGTACTATATATAATATTCTGCATTTTTAGTTATACTTAGTGGAAGGAATAAGGAAAAGTGTGGCTACTCCATCTTCCCAGAAGCTGAAGTCTAATAGCTTCTTTTTATATAACACATTTTTAGAACACAGCACATTGTACATTTCTAGAGCAGATTTCCCACAGAGCGAATTAAGAGGGTTATGGGATTTCTGTGATATGTGAACATACAGAAGAACAAGGGAGAAATAGGCTTTGCCATCATGAAAGACAGGAAGGCAGAAAGGAAACAGTTGTCTCTAAAATAATAATCTAGTCACTCTTGTGCACTAGCAGAAGAGAGCCAGTGACCTAGTATAGTGTGCAGAAGTACCTGGGTGAGACTCCAACAAAAGCTTCAATTCCTCAGCCTGTCATTCCCAGTGTTGTGCTTTCATTTTTTGAGCATTGAAGCTTTCTTTTAATACCTCAGTCAGACATGCATGAGAAGCATAACAGAGGCCTTGCTATCCCACGTGAGTAGATTTTTTTATCCCCAAACCAGACTGTTTAGTTTGCTTGGCTCTGGAAACCCCCAACCCTGATTCTACTTGTGGCCTAGTCTTGACAGTGTTCTTGGTCTCAACAATTCCCAACATTGTGCCATTTTGTCTTTGGCAGTTCCCTGTTATGTCTCTAATTGGAGATCAGGCAGATTAGCCTCCTTCCAAGGAAAAGCAAGACACTCTTAGTCTCCCAGGGAGGATCTTGTGACTCCAGAAACCCTAAGCTTATGCTCTGAATCCCAGTTACACTCAATAACTAGAGAAGAAAACTTAAGAATATAGGTACAAAGATGTCATGGGTCCCAGGCCCCAAATCTGATGAACAGTACTTAATTCCAAGTCCCATTGTTAATGAGGAAGAATATCAAATGTGTCCCAGCACTCAGGGGAAGTCTTAGGAATAAAGCCAACTGGGTTCACCTTCAAGGAGGGACAGAAAACCTTGGCTGAGGAAATGATACAGGACTGATATTCTTAGTTTTCAATAGCTCCTCTTAAAAAATAAATCTTTGGTAAGATGTGATCAGTTACCATCTCAAAAAGATCTCTGAGCTGCAACAACAGAGCAAAGCTTTGTAAAAATGGATCATAGAATAAGCATGGAGGACCCTTTAAAACTGCAAAGAGGAACAGTGTGACAAGGAGGTGGAGGAGAAACTGTTTAGCTCATATTTTAACCACAGTCTGCCAAATTTGTCTCCTTAAAGATCTCATTTGGTAAGTTTGAGAAGGCAGTAAAGAGCAGGGTGCCAAGACAGGGAGCAAGTGGTGGCACACACTTGTGGTCTTAGCTACTCAGGAGGCTGAGGTGGGAGGATTACTTGAGCCCAGATTGAGGCTGCGGTGAGCCATGATCGTACCACTGCACTCCAGCCTAGGTGAGAGAGCAAGAGCCTGTCTCAAAAAATAAAGAAAGAAATAAAGATGGGGGCAAGGAGAGGGGAAAATAAAAGTGCCTGGGATCAGACTGCTTGGCTTCCAACAGGAGTTCTGCTAACCAAGTGTCAGGGCTTCTGGATTCTTTATAACCTGCCTCTCAATCTCCTAATTCTATGTTCTCTATCCAAATAGAAGTTCCATTAACTAAGAGAATAGTTGTCTGAATAAAGACTTTGGAATAAAACCTCATAAAGGATTCCCTATTTACTTAGAAATCTCTGCTAAGAAAGATTATTCAACTTCTTGATTTCAAGATTTTTATCTCTCTTGTTTTTCTCTGAACTTCGATCATTTTCATTTGGTCTGGGGTCATGAAAATGTTTAAATCACATGACACAACATTAAGATTTTCAGAGAAAATGGAAAAAAGATCTCTTTAAAAGGCAAAGCCTCTATGCTCTCAAACATGCTGAAATTCAATCCTTCATGTATCTAACTAAATAAGGACCTTTTCTCAGGATACAAATTATAAAGGTAGGAGAAAAAAGGCTTTAGAAAACTGTATTATAGGATTTTTTAATTAGTAAAATTTATTTTTAGAGCAATTTTAGATTCACAGCAAAACTGAGTGGAAAGTACAGAGTTCCCGTACACTCCCTTTCCCCACACACTAACAACCCCCGCATTAGCAACATCCGCCACCAGAGTGACTTTTGAATGGATACTCTCATTTGTCCCATGCTTCATATCTTTTGTCTCTGTGAGCACTGCAAAGTGTTTGTGGGTGTTCTATTCTTGCCCCATCCATGTCAGATACCTGTATTTGAGAACTCTCAGATCTCAGGTCTGAACATCTGAGAGTCACAGTGGGAGGCCAGGGGATGGGAACCACATTTTTATTGTTTCTATTATTTTTTAAGCTTCCAGTAATACTTTCCAGAGATCCCAAGAGATTGCCTCCACTTCCTTGGAGTCTCACAGCATCCTGACGGCCACGCAGGAGTTATTCCAGATCATCCATGCCTCCTTCTTATAGAGATGAGTGAACTGAGGCTGAAAGATGGGGAGGGGTTTGCACCAGGTCATGGAGTTGTGGAACCGGGGCTAGAACCCAGTTTTCTTTGACTGCTCGTCCAGCACCTTCTCACTGTGTCATATATCACATGAGCGTAGCAGTTGAGGGCAGGAGCAGGGCTGTGCTAAGGGCTCTTCAGTTCTCCTACTCCCTCCTCTCAGCCTCCCCTGCTCTGACCATATTGGTTTTAATTTCTCAGACGTTTTAATCTCTCGGTTCAACCTAAAGGCTGAAGGTCAGTATCAGGTTCAGTATTAGAAGACTTTCCAGCCCTCTACCCAACCAATGGTATCCTCTGCCTCCTGCTGTCCTCTCTCTGTTAACCACTTGCTCCCCAGGGTCCCTCTCCAGCTCTTCCTACTTTGGTTCCTGGCTCAGATGGAGGGGCCCAGAGCAAAAAGGGTGAGGCACTGGAGCCTATTAGCTCAGCCTCCTGAGACTCAGCTTCTGGGTCTGATCCCAACACTCAGGTCAATAGTTTGTGGCTATCATGAGTGAAGTGGCAAGTTCTCCATCTTTATCTTGTGGGCTCTGAATGATGGTTGTACTGTAATACATGTGCATGACTCCAGAAGAATTTTGCCAGAGTATAAGGACCCTAGCTCTGCCTGACACATGGATGTTGAGCCTCCACGTTCCCCTCCTCTCCACATTACCCAGGTGACTGCCTCAAGGCACAGTGGAATCCCAGCCTCTGAGCAAGAAATAGAAACTCTGAAGACAGTAAAGCCTGGAACTCTCCTCCGGCTTTCTTTATCAAGCACTGCATTCACACTTCTCTGTCCCTTCAGTTTCAATTTTTTTTTCCACTTATCAGTTTATTATAAGGGACATTGCAGAGGATGCAGATAAAGAGACACACAGGGTGAGTTACGGGGGAAGGGGTGCAGAATTTCCATGCCCTCCCTGGGCATGCCACCCTCCAGGAACCTCCACATGTTCAGCTATCCAGAAGCTCACTGAACTTTCTCTTCTTGGGTTTTATGGAAGCTTCATGACGTCAGCATTCCTTCCTCCAGGGTATAGAGTGGACCCTCTCATGGGAGGGTCTTAAGACCTACAATCAGAAAAGTAGGGGGACATTAGAGGAAAAGGAGGGCAGGAAAGGTCAGAGGCCTGCCCCTGAGGCCTGACAAACCCAACATTATAACAAAAGATTACAACAAGGATGATGGGAGTTGTGAGTCAGAACTGTGGATAAAAACCAATACATACCACAACACCACAGCCTCCCCACACTGATTTTGGTTTTCTGTTTTAATTTCAATAGTTTTTGGGGAACAGGTGGTGTTTGGTTGCATGGAAAAGTTATTTGGTGGTGATTTCTGAGATTGTGGTGTATCCATCACCAGAGCAGTGTACACTCTACCCAATGTGTAGTCTTTTATTCCTCATCCGCCTCCCATCCTTCCCCCTGAGTCCCCAAAGTCCAATTTATCATTCTTATGCCTTTATGTCCTCATAGCTTAGTTCCCACTTATGAGGGAGAACGTACAATGTTTGGTTTTCCATTCCTGAGTTACTTCACTTAGAATAATGATCTCCAAATCCATCCAGGTTGCTGTGAATGCCATTATTTAGTTCCTTTTTATGGTTGAGTAGTATTCCATGGTGTATATATACCACATTTTCTTTATCCACTCGTTGGTCAATGGTCATTTGGGCTTGTTCCATATTTTTGCAACTGAAAATTGTGCTGCCATAAACATGTGTGTGAAATATATACTACACACAATCATTAATAATTAATCCAGTTCATCAGATTGTATGAATGTCTCCCAGGATGAGGCCACTCAGGTTTGCAGACTTCCTCTCAATCGTGTCAGCTTCCAAAATCAAATGTGACCACGGTAAATATAAAGCTTCACCCTTTCAGGCATCTGGGATAATTGAGCTAAGAGACAATATCATCTCTTGCTCTGAGACTATTTTGCTGTGTTAATATAAAATTAAATTTTCCTCAGTAACCCATTTATTCATTTCTTTACTCTCAGCTATGATTTCTCCTTCTCTCCATTAATACCCAAACTTTTTGCCTTTGGAAGGGACACTAGAATCACCACTGTGCTGGTGTAGACTGTAGGGAGCAATACAAATCTATCAAGTAGCTCCTCCTCAGTTCATTCCCATTCAGACAGGGTAAGGTTACATAGGTGCAGAACTAGTAAGCTATTTACCACCAGGCAATATAGCTGCATTCACTCCTAACCCCAATATTGCTAGAGGGAGTGAAGGCACAACCTACCCCCATCACGCCCTTAGGAATTTTGACATAAAGTTTAAAAACATAGTTACAGTTTTTTGCTTATAAACCAACACTGCTGTGGCAACTTGTAGTTCCAGCCCTGGTCTTAGGACCTCAGTGTCAGGTAGAGCGGAAAAACCAATTTTTTTTCGAGGTGACCAGGAAGAAAGAAAAAATTATAGTCATTATACCAATGTACTCCTCCCTTGGCAAGAATTGCAACATCATACTAGCATTGTCACCAACTCCTCTTCCCCAGGTCAACCAGAAAAACAGAGAAAAAAATCTAGCAGCAACACTCTAGTCCCATTCATGTTGAGTGCGAGCACCCACTTGTGAAGGTGTGTAAGCCAGCCCTTCATGCTTTTATTTCCCCTTGTTTTAGACAATCAACATTTCAGTTGCCCATTCTACTTTTCTATCAAACTATTACTCCAACATGGATAACTCTCTGCTCACTGTTAGACTTTATGGGCTGTACAGTGAGTTCCTCAGTCTGAAGATATGATGGTCAGCCATCCAGACAGCCAAGCAATATCTTCTGTTCCGGGTTTTTTTATGGCACTCTGAGCGTTTTCATCTTTCATTGAATAAGCAAAACTTACTCCAGAGTCAGTGTCTATTCCTGTCAAGACCCATCAGTAGCCCCACAAGGCTACCAGCGTCAGTCTTACTTGCCCACTATATTCAGGGCCTTCCCACCAGAGAATGTGCCACATAGCCACCAGCAGTCTCTGTTACTCTTGCTGAGAAAAAGAATAGTTCTTCCTGGCATTTTGTGCTGAGAGGGTGCAAAAGGAACATGACTAGATTCAGCCCATCTCTGCACTGCTGCAGTACCCACTCATTTCATGGACCCAGGTAGCCACCTCAAGGGAAAACATGGGGATATCTGCTTGTTGATTCCAGTCACTTTCTGAACCTGAAAGTTTGTTCTTCTTATGGGCATGGACTTGTTCTACATTAATGCACCCCTCACATTTCCATAGGGCTTGCTCCATATGGGTATCCTTTTAATAGGCCAGGTTTCCATTGCCCTCTTCCATGATTACGGCCAAGCTATTGGTAACTGCCAATGAGTCAGTAAAAACTCAAATTCAGGAGCTTCTACCACTGTTCAATTCGTCCATCACTGTTAGAAAAACAGCATGCAATTTAGCCCACCAAGTAGATCTGTTTCTATCTTTTTTGTCAAAGTAGCGACCTTTCAGACAGGATGGTGTCCATTTACCTTTGAATTACCATTCACAAACCAAGCAGCTCTTCGTTGGTCAACTGAGAGCTGTTTATTGGTCACTGTAGAATCCAGCAGTTTCTTACACAGTTTCAGAGTCAGTCCTAGGGGAAAAGAAACTCCCTGCTGGAGGGTATCTCCTTCTTGCATTCCCTAAGTAGCAAGATCCTCCACAAACCATTTCCATTTTATTATGGAACTCCTCTGGGCACTGCCATCCCCATTAGAATGTTTATCTGACATCACTCAAGACGGTACGGGTATTTCAGGTGTCATAGGGTAGCTTCAGCTAACGTTTCATAGCAAGGCAGTAAATGCTTCTCATGTGGAAATTCTCTAGTCCAGTCTCTCAGTAGGTGTTGCTGGGAGGAACTCAGAGGCTTTTGCCACAAGCTCCAGGAAGTGCTCCACAGAGGGTTATCAGGTGGAGAATTTGTCCCCACCAGCACTCTACGTTCTGCTATGCATTGTGTGCGCTCAGGCAATCTCACTGGTTCCCATTAAACAGACCTTACTGTGGCTTTTACCCAGTCCACCAGGCTGGCTATTCTCTCAGGAATAACCTCCTGTGTGTCTGCAGCACATATTCATCTGCAATTGTTCAATGGTGATCTGATCCCAGCCCAGCCACATGGGCTGCTTGAAGGGCAGATTTACATGCCTTTAATTTTATGGTACCTGGTATGGGAAACATTTCCCAATCAGATACAATGTTCATTCCCACAACACAATCAGGTAAAAGAGATGCAACCACTTCCCGTGAAGTGTATTCAAATATACCAACTTTCTTTCTTTCTTTTTTTTTTTTTTTGATACGGAGTCTTGCTCTGTCGCCCAGGCTGGAGTGCAGTGGTGTGATCTAAGCTCACTGCAAGTTCCGCCTCCCGGGTTCACGCCATTCCACTGCCTCAGCCTCTAGAGTAACTGGGACTACAGGCGCCCGCCACCACGCCTGGCTAATTTTTTGTATTTTTAGTAGAGACAGGGTTTTACCGTGTTAGCCAGGATGGTCTCGATCTCCTGACCTTGTGATCCGCCCGCCTCGGCCTCCCAAAGTGCTGGGATTACAGGCTTAAGCCACCACGCCCGGCCGACTCATATATACCAACTTTCATACTCCTGTCAACCCTTACATTTTTATATCCTAGTTTCAGGAACATCTCTTCTCCACGCCCAGACCAATTTACCCTGTCTTGTGCAAAAGGCTTTGAGTCCTCAGCTAAGGGGCACTCAAAGGGCTGAGCCAAAGGACCCTGGCCCTTTTGTCCATCTTTCTTGATTGGTGGGCCTGACTATTGCCCTAGGCAGTTTCAGATCAGATTTTTCATTATAATCTCTGTCTTCCAGCTTTTAAAATTTCTCCAAACTGGGAGAAATACACCAAGGTGGTTTGGGGCCCTTTAAAGATGGTGGACAAGATGGGGCTCCCTTTGGTCCACCCAACTTTCAATGCGTTCTAAGTCCTTTGTTCTAACCCATCAATTTCCTTTTATTCGTTTCATTTCTTAATAACCATCTAGAGATCTTTATCCTGCTAGGATGAGTCCCATGACTCTCCCTTTCTTTTTCTTCTTAGTTTTACCCCATCACTACTTTCTTTATTCACCTTATTTCTTAATAACTGTTTAAAAATTTCCACCTTCCTGGATGAGTTTTTAACTCTCCTTTTTGCCTTTCCCAATTCTCTTGTTAATTAACTTAGTGTTTTTCTTAGCATCTGTAAGACTTGGCAAGCTGAGACAGCAAATTTGACAAGGCTTCTTGAACTGTTGTTCAGTTCTGCAGGACTAACATCACATGTAGAAGGGGCCACCTTAACCACAGCATTTACCATGACTTGGGTAATAGACATACTCAGCAGGTGAATACTCCCATCATCATAAAGCCAGTCCCACACGGCTTGCATACAAAGCATATCAGCTGCCTCATCTGGGGTGTTCTACTTGGCATTTTTAGGTGGTCTTGGATAACCCCTCCCTCAGAGTAAACAGACCTTAAGGTGGCTTTTATCCTGTCCACCAGGCTGGCTGTTCTCTCAAGAATAACCTCCCGTGTGTCTGCATCATATATTCATCTGCAATTGTTTAATGGTGAGCTGTGGGTCTAGCATTAACCCAAACACACTCTTCCACTCTGCAACATTTAAAACCGAAAATACTGCCCCTACATTAGTCACTCTCATAATCCATTTTATTATAGCAAAGATTCCACAGGAAGCTAATGATACCAATCTACAAAACAATTCCTTCATACTGTGTCCTCTGGTTTCAATAGTTACTTGGTTTTGCCCTTCTCTCACACTGACTGCCTTCTTGGTAACCACAGGTCTTAGAGGTACTTTCTGTTGTTCCTGCATAATTCTGCCCTTGGGGGGCATCTTTGAGGCTGGTGGCCTAAGCCCAGATTGAAATCCAACACAGCATTCTCTTTTAATTTCATTTTAGCTGTCACAGATAACAATAACCAAGAGATTGAAATTTCACTTTTTCATTATTAGTTTGTATTTCCTTATACATCTAGTGAACCAACTCCTGGGAAGTTGGACCATCTCTAAATTCCACTGGTAACTTTTACCTTTAGCAACTGATCTCAACACATTGCAGCTTCATACCATTGTTACTAGAAAGGGGCCTGGACCCAGACCCCAAGAGAGGGTTCTTGGATCTCGCACAAGAAAGAAATCAAGGCAAATCCATAAAGTGAAAGCAAGTTTATTAGAGAAATAAAAGAATGGCTACTCAATTGGCAGAGCAGTGGCATGGGCTTCTCAACTAAAGGTACTTATAGCTATTTCTTGATTATAAAAAAGAGGTAGATTATTCATGAGTTTTCTGGGAAAGGAATGGGCAATCCCTGGAACTGAGGGTTTCTCCTCCTTTTAAACCATATAGGGAAACTTCCTGATGTTGCCGTGGCATTTGTAAGCTGTCATGGCACTGGCAGAAGTGTCTTTTGGCATGCTATTGTATTATAACTAGTGCAAAATGGTGTAATAAGCAGTGAGGACAATCAGAGATCACTTTCATTGCTATCTTGGTTTTGGTGGGTTTTGGCTGGCTTCTTTACAACAACCCATTTTATCAGCAAGGTCTTTGTGACTTGTATCTTGTGCTGACCTCCTATGTCATTCTGTGACTAAGAATGCCTAACTTCCTGGGAATGCAGCCCAGTAGGTCTCAGTCTTTTTTTACCAGCCTCTATACAATATGGAGTTGCTATGGTTCAAACACCTCTGACATATTTCTCCCCTCCCTTTTACAAGAGAACCCTTAATCCTAAGAGTTACGGAGAGATGAAGATTCATTTTCTGTAACTTCTTCAGGCTGAATGGGGCAATGATATTCCTGTCTAATTATTAGGGTCTCTTGTATTCAGGGTGAGAGGAACTCAGTCAGAAAGCATCAGTATGTCAAGGGGCACTCATAACTCTTGAGCTCTGGCAGAAAGTAATATCAGGAAAATTAATGTGTTCAATTTAAGAGAACATTGATTAAGCTTATCCTGCATTCCTACATATAGAGTACAATAACAATATATTCCACAAGAGTAAAGCTAAATAAGTAATACTACCCGAAGTGAACTAAATAAGAAGGCTTTCCATGAACTGGGCAATTGTTGAAACCAAGCTAATATGGAGTCACTAGATGATTCCAATATGTGCCCAGAATTAGAATACTAACCCAGATTTTTACATTACACATCTGTCTTATTTCTTCTGAGCGGCAGCCAGAGGTCACTTGTTGGTTCACAAGAATAAGCAGGGTTAGTCTGAATTGCAGGAAAAAAAAAAAACTCAAAAACAACTGATGAGACTAGAATCTAATAACAGGTATACCACAGTTTTTGAAACATAATTTTTCTCTCTCCAGTCTCCCATTTTTACTAAAGACAAATCATGGTAAGACTAATATGCTTTGTTCTCACTCATAGGTGGGAATTGATCAATGAGAACACTTGGACACAGGGTGGGGAACATCACACACCGGGACCTGTCATGGGGTAGGGGGAGGGAGGAGGAATAGCATTAGGAGATATACCTAATGTAAATGACGAGTTAACGGGTGCAGCACACCAACATGGCACATGTATAAATATGTAACGAACCTGCACGTTGTGCACATGTACCCTAGAACTTAAAGTATATAAAAAAAAAAGACCAATGTGCTTTATTATGCTTGGCCTGATTATTTGTATACGGTACAGCAAGAATAATTATTTTTCACATAGGCTTTTTCAATTGGCTTTGATGGAACTCTGTTTCATAAGGAATCTCAGAAAAGACTTTTTTTTTAAAGCCAAGCCCAGCCATGGGTTTGTACCCTCAAATACCTATGAGTTGGGTAACTTCCTCTCCTCTTGAGGTCCCAAGATAACCTGAGGTTCCTGGGCCTGTAGGAAAGTGACATTCTTTACCTGTCACACGTCAGGAACCCTCTACAGGGACTGTGTAGACAAGGTATGCGGCCAGTTTTCCCAAGGGACTTTTATTGGCTCTGTAAGTCAAGTTAGATTCCTTAAAGGAAAACACACAATTTCAGTCAAAGCCTTGGTAAAATAACCAGTTTCTCCAATTGCATCCTGTTGCAAAAGAAAACATTCTCATTGCACTTATGCAAATAATTATATTTCCATAAGTTAAGGATATTCACAAATAGTCTTCAAATTCTGGAAAAATCAGGTAGAGAGAAGCAAATATGCTCCAAATTTTGTTCATGGGAGTATACTTTATTCAATTGCTAAAAGCTGCCAATAGCTCAAAAGTTCTCTTGACTCTGAAAAACAAAACCAAGGATTACAATATTTTAAGCAAAAAGTAAAAAAAAAAAAAAAACAAAAAAACTTCAGCCTTCTACTGGTTCAGTCCATGAATATTCATGAACATTCCAGCTCTCCATGAAAGTCCTGAAAGTTTTTCCTCTATTCTAATGTCACAATCTCCAAAGTTATCAGAAACCTGCATTCAAGAGCACCTGTCAAAGTCCTATACCTGACTATAAACTATCTTTTGAAGAGAATCTAAAAAAGACAATAACTGTCTGTGGATGACAAAAAGTCCTAGGACAGCCATTATTAAAACCACAACTGACTAGAAATTTTGGTTACTTCTGTGGCATAAAACAGTTTTACGTAACAATGATAATTATTAATAACATAGACTAAGTCATATCAGAATTATAGGAGTTTCCCATAATTTTGGAACACATACCAGTAACATATTTATACAATACAACCGAAAGAAAGCCAAACACCATTTCATATTTAACAATGTTTCCTGTATGATTTTTATACCAAATAAGCCACATGTCATTTTTGGATAGGGACCCCCTAATATCTAAAAGATTAATTACATCAGAAAAAGTCACAATTTACAATTTGATTTTGGAAAGTTTCTCAAATATCAAATCCTAGGTTACCAAAAGTCACTCATTTAGCCAAAATGGGAGCTCAAAAAAAAAATTTTTTTTTTTGAGATGGAGTTTCACTCTTGTGAATCAAGCGATTCTCCTGCCTCAGCCTCCTGAATAGCTGGGATTACAGGTGTCTGCCACTATGCCTGGCTAATTTTTGTATTTTTGGTAGAGAGGGGTTTCACCATGTTGGCCAGGTTGGTCTTGAACTCCTGACGTCAGGTGATCTGCCTGCCTTGGCCTCCCAAAGTGCTGGGATTACAGGCCTGAGCCACTGCGCCGGGCCACAAAAATTTTTAAAAGACAAAAATGTTTACTCATCAATAGAGGGAAGACTTAACTTTCCAAACAATCTGTCTCTTTCCTTTCTTTTTTTCTACAGTTTATTCAAAAGAGTAGACAAAAAACTTTCATTTTTTAAAATATTACATGAAAATCTTGTTCAAGAGAGAGAGCCAAATTTACCCTTGCCTTAGTGCACTATTGATGTCAAACCTAATTCTTAATAAAACCTTATAAACAAATCTATCCAATCTTAATCATTATGACCATAACGCTAAGATTCTTATAAACCTTTTCTAATCCTTTACAATTTTTGTGACAGAGCAGACCAGTGTTGTAAGAAAAAACCTGTTGTGCTTTTATTCCAATGTTCAATTTATGAAAAAACTAAATAATACTCCTTTAACTTTTAGCTAATATGTTCACATACAGAATTTCTTTTACAAGATTAATTTTTCACAAACATTCCACAACTTGCCCAAACCTTCAGCTTTTTCCTATCTAACTTAAAACAATCCTTTAACCTTTTAATCTAGGCAAAAAATCCACATTCCCATGATTTCTTATATAATCTTTACCAAAAACACATTTCACTTTCCTTACACAACTTGCATGTAAAACTGTTTTTATTTCCCAAAGATTACTTAAGTTATGTGAACTAAAAGGCATTACACTTCTTACTTTTCTGATGAAACGTTTGGTTTAAGCACTTATTATTTTTTAAGCCAATTAATTAGAGCTCTTGTATATATAAACATCACATGCACAACACGTATAAATAGAAGAAGATCTAGTAGTCGTCAGATTTCTCATTTGCCAGTGTTTCTTAATTGAATTACTGGCTTCAGGGTGGAACAGGGACAGGAAAACAGGCAGTTTCTACAGCCTAATAAGCAGGCATAGCTGGAAGGCAAAACAGATCCCCCAAAATTAAGGGTCCCATTTTATACCAGATCTTGGATCTCCAAAAAGAGAAATGCTATGGAAAAAGACGGTACAATGATTTTACTGTGCATTTCATTGCAAAGCAATCTAAAGCCAATCAGCCTATTCTGTGATTAGCCCATCCCTCATAGGAGTCTTATCTCTGGGTGTGTGGGGGCTAGGGAGACACATCTGCATACCTTCCAGGTGGCCAAGAGCATGCTTCTCCAATCCAAACACCAAAGAGTCAAGTATTCGCCTATAACCGCCATTAGCCTTTCCTAAAATATATTTCCTACCTAGTCATTATACACAAAGTAGTTTTTGATACCCCCAAGAGTCAAAACATCAGATTATGCAACGCAAAACAGAACAGAACCTAAGATTTTGAGAGGGATCTATCCACTTTCAATTCCTGAGTTCTCTGAGGAAAACAGGTTTTTCCCAATACTGGGTCTGTGGCGTCTCCTCTGTTTCTCCCAAGGAGTCCCAGGCTGTTAGAACTTGAATATCCACTTTTAATTAAGCGGACTTTTCACCATAGCACTCCTTTTTTTTTTTTTTCAAGTCCTTTTAAATCTCTTACTACCACCTTTAGCCACGCCAAACTGCCAATATTTCTGGCTTTTAAACTTTATCACAAATAATCTCACAGGTGAAACCCATAAGCCTTAACTATTAAGCTACAGCATTGGGACATTTCCATTGCACTTCCCAGAAGGAGCCTAGAGCAGCCAATTTTGAGCTTGCAAAGGCATAAATTTTGAGAATAACTATGACATGAACCCCCAAATTCCTGTTCCCTGGATGGTGGAGACCAAGAGAAAGTACCGCCACATGGTTACAAGGTCAAGCTCCCAAGGACATTTTTCAACATGTGGTCTCTGGGCAAGATGAAAGAGTGAACAGTTAACCTAACAGCAAATTTAGAAAAGAGAAAGAAGAGAAACACAACCAGGAAACAGCTGTCCTGAGGTTGTCATAAGAACCAACTCAGATCAAGTATATGAAACTTCTTCAAAAACTATTTCTTGAAATGACACAAATGCATCACATGTAGTACAGAGGCAACTAGAATTTTAAAATAGGGCTGGGCCTGGAAAGTGATACCGTAAATCAATGAATAATGAATCAAACACAATGACAGAATAAGGGTGAAAGCCTGGATAGGAGAGAGCCTGCTTGCCTCAATAGCATGCTTAAAGAAGGAATCGCAGGACAATGGTAAGTTTTATCAGAAATGGAAATTAGAGAAAGGCCACTTTGGGAGGAAAGTGTTGACTGCCCTGCTGAGCTCTGCCACAGGGAGGGAGGGGTCTGACCTTTGCAGCCTAGCTGTTTAGTGCTTGTGGCAAAAATATCCACATGGGGGTGACAAAGACTCTCTGTGACCAAACAGTCAAGCTCCACTGAGCCTTCTTTTTATCTAGACCTTGTCCTTGAACCCTGTCTTTGGCCTGCCTAGTCTAGCTTTAGCAAGAATTCTGCTAAGTTAGTTCAGAGAGAACACTCCACCCTCTATATCGGATCAAGTTTCTCCTCCCTTATCTCTGACATATAAGTCCTTGACCTGCATTCAGCAAGAATCCCATTAAGCCAATTTACAAGAATCCCCTCTACCCCTGATGTCTCCTCCTAGTGATTTTTCGTCATGGACCCCCTCACCCTGCCCACTGGTTAGAAATCCCTGAATTCAAAGTTGAGCCTGATTGCTCCTCTATTGCCGTAATCTTGACACCTACTACAATGCAAATCTGAACAAGTTTCTACACTTTCCCTGCTTCCCACTACCCCCCAGGAACCCTGAGATCCTGCTTCTGCCTCCCACTCTGTATTCAGGCTCAAGTTTACTGATAAAGTAGGCTCAATATTTTTTTTTTTTTTTTTGAGGCAGAGTCTCGCTCCCACTCTTCGCCCAGGCTGGAGTATGATGGCATGATCTCGGCTCACTGCAACCTCTGCCTCCTGGGTTCAAATGATTCTCCTGCCTCAGTCTCCTGAGCAGCTGGGATTACAGGCACCCACCACCATGCCTGGCTAATTTTTGTATTTTTAGTAGAGATGGGGTTTCTCCATGCTGGCCAGGCTGGTCTCAAACTCCTGATCTCAGGTGATCCACTGGCCTTGGCCTCCCAAAGTGCTGGGATTACAGGCGTGAGCCACTGTGCCTGGCCAGGTTCAATATTTATAAGCACCCGGTGATCTCTGTTTCTGAGCTTTTAAAATAATATCTTTTCCTTGTCTGACAAACATTGTTTTCCTTCTAATTAATATATTCACCTCTCCCAGGCCCTGCCAGACTTTTAAAATCCAGGTTATATGCCCTTCTTCTGTGATTCCATGGTACCCTGTACCTCTTCTGTCACTGTGCCTATCAATCTCTATAATTCATTTTGTCTGCATAATTAAATTTCCCAAATTTTTATTATTAGATCATAAATGAGGAAGAGAAGGTATTTATTTTTATTGTACTGCCGTCATGTTGTTTCACATATGGAAAATGTCTAAAACATTGGGAATTACAATTGAACTTGAGATTTGGGTGGGGACACAGATTGAAACTATATCAGACATCTATAAGGGCTTCAGTTTTATAGCTCAGATAGTTTTCTTCATAGAGTCACAGGCAGGGTTACTAAATGTTAAGGATAAATTGAATTAGGTCATTGAACTGGACTACAATCTATTTTGAAGCTGTCTGTTTAGAATCATACTAGGTTTGCAGTTCTGTTTAAATTCTGTCTTACCTAAGCAAGACAGAACACATAATTTATAATATAAAATAAGACAGCTCCTGACCAGCTGTTATGTATTTTTACAGAAGAGCTGGCAAATGTAAGCATAAATTGCAGTAAGATATGCAAAATAAGGACTGGATGGCAAGTGGGGGGATGGGTTAGAAGTGAAACAGCCTATGAGAGACACTTCCCTAGAGATATTTCCCATCTTAGTATGTGAAAGCTTTATAGATAGATCCTAATAAGTATAATTTTTCTTAATGGAACTTGGTTCTTAGATTCCATCATGCATCATTTTAAAAAATCAAAATGGAATCATCTCAAGATTAAAACAAGTATATTAATTCAACAAGGCTTATTTCATTGTATACAAAAATATACTGTAGTTCCAGCTACTCAGAAGGCTGCGGCAGGAGGACTGAGACCAGCAGCTGGAGGCTGTAGTGCACTATGATCAGGCCTGTGAATAGACACTGCACTCCAGCTGGGCAACATGGTAAGGCCCTTTCTCTAAAAATGATACATACATATACATATACATGTATACACACACACACCCCAGGTATATATATTTGATAATCTGTTGTATTTTCACATTTTTCTTTTATTATGATTTTCTTAACTAGAGATTTTATATTTCAAGGAAGGAATGGCATGATGAAATCAATAGGATCTGGCTGGTCTTTCTGTTTCTTCATTGTTACCAGATCCTAAATCTTTCCCCTTATCTGGCTCAGGATTCAAGTGTACAGCAGATAATTCCATTCCCATCAAGGTACTGACTGAGATAAAAAAAAAAAAAAAAGTCACCCCCGAAAGCCCACCTGCCTCACATTATGAATTCCTCACTGGCAAACAATACTCCCCATTGTCTTTGCTTCATTCATAGCTCACAGTGTCAAACCTGTTAGAGCCTGGAAGCAGCTGCCCAAACTCACTTAGAAAGAATGAAGAGAAATAAGAAAAAGGGAAAACTGAAGTTAGAAGGAGATTCAACGTATCAAAGTGTCGTTTTATGTTTTTGAGTGTAAGAATACTCAATATTTTTATGGGTGTGAATTTACTTTCTGTTAAAAAATGATAAAACCTACCATTTATTAGGTACTTTCTCTACATGCTAGAACCTAATATACACATTGAGTTAGGTACTTTCTCTACATGATAGACCTTAATATACAAATTCAGTATACACTTAATATACACATATATACCCAGTTTGATTCTGGACCTCAGCTTTTCAACAAAGCTGAGGTCCAGAATCAAACCGGGATCCCCTCCATTTCTAAAGCCCAAGTTCTTTCATCTAAGATATGCTGCCTCAGAGAAAGCAAAGCCCCAAAAACAATCTCATTTGAGATTTTATCAGCTTGTTTAGTTAGAAAAAGAAAAGGAAGAGGAAAAAAGGAACGCATGTATGAAATGAGTCTGTCCAGGGTATCCAAAGATCACGAGGGGCCAATATTTGCCATTGGAGGGGCTGTTGCTTCCTCTCCGCCTCCATGCTTCCCTGAGCTGCACCTCTAGGTGAAACTTCAGCGTGCCGCGCGGTGGTGTGAAGGTGAGGGCAGCGCGCAGAGGAAGTACACGGGGACTGCAGGGGACCAGAGACGTGAGATAGTCCTTAAAATACATACCTAATATGTCCTCGTCACTTTCCTCTGCCACCACCCTATACAACTACTCGGTAATAACCCTGTAATTCTCCACTCTCCAATCTGTCCTCCCGAAACCCTTCTCCGCAACTCCTTAGAGGGTCATCGGGTGGAGTCCTTCCCCCTTCTGAACCTTCCGTGGCTGCTCACTGCTCCGAGGACCAAGTTAAACATCCTTTAGGTTGTTTAGCTGCACGTCCTGGCCCCTACTCTGTACACTAGCTTCTACATCTGGCGGTGCACCCACCTGTTCACTGCGCTCCAGCCACCTGGCCCTTTCCTCCTTCAGCTTCTTTGCACAACTTGTCCGTTTTGGCTCCTGTTTTAATCTCAGCTTTGATGCCACTTAGGCCTTTCCTAGCTGATTCCCGCCCTCACCCCCGTTACCCGCCATCTAACTACAGCTCTCTAAATGTGCTTCAACAGCACCTTTCATGTCACTGATTGCAATTTGCATTGAATACTTGCCTGATTATTTTTAGTGTCTGCAAGTGCCACATGGATTTAGCCCTACTCCTGACAAGCACACTGCTGAACTGAGTAACTTTTGAATGAATGAATGAATGAATGAATGAGTGAATGAATGAGTGAAGGTCCTACTTGGCACCGTCATCATCCTAACATCAAAATATTTCGAGTCCCTCCGTGTTGCTATCCCTGGCATGCCCATCCCCGCGGGCTGGCAAAACCCTGGAGGGGGCAGCCTCCCAAGGCATCGCCGCGGGCTCAGCCCCTCCAGGAAGGACTCCCGCACCATGCGGCGAGGGGCGGGTCCGGCGGCGAGGTGTCCTGCTGCCTAGCAGGTTCACGTGTACTGGTGCAGGTGGGGAGGAAGGGAAGGAAAGAGCGCAGCAGGGAGCGCCAGATACTTGGAGGGGAGCGCGGGCGGCGCCTGGCTTGCCTCCGGCCTCGCCGTCGGTCACTGCCTGCGAACGCGACTTCCTCCTCTGGGGGCCGACGTGCGGGGCGGGGCGGGGCCGGGCGGGAAACGCCCCCGCAGGGCTGGGCTCAAAGCCGCCCCAATGGGATTCGGTGCGGGGCAGCGACTGCGACCCGTCCCGGCGCCGCGCTCGTCCGCGGAGGAGGCGGCCCGGCCCTGGCAGCTGCGGCTCGGGGTCCGTCGAGGGGAGGCCGAGCCTGCCAAGCTGGCGCCCAGCGGGGTCACCGTGCCCGGCGCCCGCGGCGGCGGCGCGCTGGCGCAGGCTGCCGGGCCGGGCCTCCTGGCCCTGCTGCTCGCGGTCTCCGCCCCTCTCCGGCTGCAGGCGGAGGAGCTGGGTGAGTGGAGCGCGTCCGGCTGGCGGCGGGACCCGGGGCGCCGGGGGCGGGCTGAGGGCTGCGGCGTGGGCCGGGCCTGGGGCCACGGAGCGCGGGAGGAAGTCGGGCTCGCCGCCTGCCACCCGCGGAGTCCGGCTCTACCCGCGGGGCTGGGGGTGAAGTAGGTTACTGCATTCCGTGTCGCACCCCCACCAAACTCCTTCCTTCCCCCAAAACCAGAGAATTAACCTGGCGTCTCTGCACTTTCTCTCCGCCGCCCCCCAGCCCATTTCACTTAGTTTCCAGACTTCCTGACTCTGCTGGCCCCGTGAGAAGTGACCTGACCCCGAGGGTCGCCTTAGAGGACAGCCGTGTGCAGGGCCGGTTCTCTCCAGCCGCCTTTTGACAAAGCCGCTCCTCGGCCGGCGCTGGGCCCTGCCCTCCCTGCCGCCGCTCCTCCCGCGCGGAGTTGGAATCCCGGCGTGTGCGTTCGGGGCTCGTGCGGAATGGCCGGGGCACGTTTGCCGAGGTTGGCCTTGGACGCGGGCGAGCAGGAGGTGCTGCCACCTCCTCCCGAGTGTCCTGCTGGCGCCGCAAGTTGGAATCGTGTGGCTTCCTGTGTATTTGAGCGGGTAGACTCTCAACCAGGCTGCTTTTTCTCTGGAGCTGGTCTTTGACTTGGAGTTAGACCTAATTAACCCACAATCGAGTTTACCCTCTGCCTGTCCAGCAGATTAAAGCAGCAATCCCCTTTACCAGCCCTGGGTGTCCCTATTTCATTCGTCCTCATTAATTAGTGCTTTTTTTTTTTTTTTTTTAATAGCAAGGGCCAGCTTTCTGCCGAGTTGTTTCAGTGTTTCCTCTCCTCCCTTGCTCCTGGCCCTATATGCCTGAGCTTATTTAATGGCGCTGAGTCTATCCGGAGTACTTTGACAGCTCCCCCAACCACTATGCTTTCTGGTGAAACAGGAATCAAAACTAAAATCAATGCTGGCATTTTTTTTCACTGAACTATGCCTCCATTCTGAAACATTGATACTCGAGATGTTGATGGTGGTTCCTAAGTTTATATTACATACCAATTTGTTTAAAAAAACAAAATCCCCAAAACTCTAAAGTTATTTTGTCTGGTACTGTAGCACAATACTAGGCAGATTGTAAAATTGTAATAAATACGTAAGATTTTGTTAAATGCGTAGGACTTTTATAATGGATGTTTTAAATATTTTTACTTTTTTCTCAACTCACTGTTTGAAGGTGCACCTTTAATACTATACGTCTGTGAGAATCAGTCCATCAGTATGTTCCTGTACTAATCTGGCCAAAGCTGTCACTTATCTTTCCCAATAAAGATTTAGATTTTGTATGGTCATCTAGGCTGTTAACTGGGCACTTTGTGAGAGCAGCTCTCTAGGAACAAGTGTGATTGCTTAGATTCTTTTTAAAAAACTATTATCATTATTATTATTATTGAGACAGGGTCTCACTCTGTCGCCCAGGCTGCATTGCAGTGGCACAATCTCAGCTCCCTGCAGCCTCAACCTCCTGGGCTCAAGCAATCCTCCCACCTTAGCCTCCTGAGTAGCTGAGACTACAGGTGCATCCCACCACACCTGGCTAATTTTTGTATATTTTGTAGAGACAGGGTTTAGGCATATTACGCAGGCTGGTTTTGAACTCCTGAGCTCAGGTGATCCGCCCACCCCGGCCTCCCAGAGTGCTGGGACTACAGGCATGTGTGGTTGCTTAGATTCTTAGTGGGCTTCAAATCTTTATAATTTTATAATGTTAGGGTTGTGATAAAATGCTACCATCTGTGTTATAGGCAATTTCGTATTAGACTTTTATTTATTGTGTGGTTTTAGGAAACAAATGTCATAACCGGAATGTTTATAAGCCTAATCAATACAATTAATTAAATTTTTTTGTCAGAGTCTGGTGACCCCATAAAGCTATACTGGGTCCTTTGTAGGGCAACTGCTTGCCTATCTGGTGTTTTTCTTGAATTAAATTTTTTAAAAAGTATCCACCCCTCCCGTTGTTTGCAGCCAGCCAGGTCCCAGGCATTTGGGTTTAGTGGCCAGAGCTTGGGATTATTTCGGCTCCTTATGCCCTGTTCTTCTGGATCCACTTAACTAAAGGTACATATTTACATAGACTGTTTAACATAATTTTGACCTTTCATACTAAGACATCAAGTTGATCATTAGTTTTTATTCCACTTGTATAAATTCATAGGTTTGGATTTAGTCCAGATTTATTACCTTGATATACATTTTTGTAGAATAAAATACCCTTCATTTGTGTAATGAATTTTTGCAACCTAAAACTCCCTGCTTCTCTCTCCACCACAAGATTTGCAAATGGTTATTAGCTAAAGTTTTCCCCCTTGTGATTTAAGTGAAGAATCAAAATGAGCGCTTGATCTCTGAGGAAACTTCTAAGTGTAGATTCAAATCTCGCATACTTAAAAATTGCTTCAAAACCCTCTGCCCAACTCTCAATTTGTTATTTAGAAGGTCTGCTGTTAAAGACATTTATTTTGGGTTAGACATAGGATCAGCTGATAGGTGATGTTTTAGGTGAGTGGCTTTTTTAAAAGTCAGCACAAGTTTATTCTGCCACCTTCTGTACGAGTGTGTGCACTCATCCTTCTCTTGTCTCATCTGAACAGCCAGCCTTGTAGACTGTAAGATCCTGAAGGCAGAGACTGGGACTATATAGTCTTTGTCTTCCTAGTATCTGACAAAGGTACTCAGTGTTCCTTGAGTTGAACTGAGCAATCTCTTTGTGTTTAGGATATATTTTCAAATTACTTCCTAACTAGTGGAAACCAAGTAATAAAGAGCCTACTGACATTCTTTATAAAGGTGTACATCTGCTGCTT
The DNA here is from genome assembly GCF_009828535.3 of Hylobates moloch. Classification (NCBI taxonomy): domain Eukaryota; kingdom Metazoa; phylum Chordata; class Mammalia; order Primates; family Hylobatidae; genus Hylobates; species Hylobates moloch. The sequence goes on from NW_026652277.1 coordinate 135,262,655, forward strand.
CTACTAATTAATTTTGTTTATCAAGCCCAGCTCTCTTGGCATGCGTATTTCTATATGTAAGGATGCCTTTTAAATGAAAATACAGCAGAAAGAAGGGAACATGCCAGCAGAACAATATGTACAATATCTTTTGGCTCTAGTAGATATAATTTGTAACACTCAGAAACAGTAAGTTGTATATTAATATTTCAGAGAAGAAAGAGGTTATGTTAAAAAATTCATTAAACAAATCAAATGATATGTTTAAAGCAGAACTTGAACTCTGAATAATGTCCCAAACTGCTTCTATTAACTTACATGTTACAATTTGAACTCTTTAACCTTGTGGAACTGACACAGACTTGAAAATCATTTGTAAAAACCACAACTTGGAAATTAGTAAGGCATCTGACATTTATGAGGAATTATGTCTTATTTTTAACACACATGGGGGCATTAATTTAATTGCAGCATTTAGCAAAGGTTTTAGTTGTGTTAAAGCAGGAAAAAAAAGTTTGTTCTGGGAAATACACCCCATAGCGTTTACACCTATTTCTACGTGTGTCTTAAAGCATAAAGTCAACTCTGTACATATTAGAGCAATTAGTTGTTTTTCTTCATTAAAACAAATCAATAAATGTTAGCTATCTTAGTATTCATTAATGTTTATTACTATTGATTTGACAAATATTGAGGCCTCTTTGTTCTGTCTCCTCCACTGCCTCTCCGACCTCATTCCCTGAAATGCTCCCCCATACTCAGGCCTCTCTAGCCGTTTGGTTTTTTTGCTATTTCTCCAAAATGACAGGCACTGTTCTACCTCAGAACCTTTGCACATGCTGTTCTCTGCCTGGAATAGTCTTGCCCCAAATATCCACAAAGCTTGCTCCTCCTTCAGTGTTTGTTTAGATGTTGCCCTCTCAGGGAGAACTTTCCTAACCACTTGAAACCCTCTCTTCATTCCCAGAACTCCATATTCCCCTTCTTAGCTTTCAGTTTTCTCTAGAGCAGGGAACCCTAAGCCCTGGGCTGCAGACTGGTACCTGTCAGTGGCCCGTTAGGAGCCGGGCCACACAGCAGGGTGTGAGCAACAGGTGATGGAGCATTACCGCCTGAGCTCGCCTGCTATCAGATCAGCTGGGCATTAGATTCTCATTGGAGCTTGAACTCTATTGAGAACTGCATGTTTGAGGCATCTAGGTTGCCACGCTCCTTATGAGAATCTAATGCCTGATGATCTGAGGTGGAGCAGTTTCATCTGGAAACCATCCCCCTCTAACCCAGCCCCATACACGGAAAAATTGTCCTTCATGAAACCGGTCCCTGTTGCCAAAACGGTTGGGGACCACTGCTCTGGAGCACTTACCCTCTTCCAACAAAGTGTATAATTTACACTTTAAATTGTCTGCCTTCCTCCTACTAGATTATAAGGTCCATGAGTTTTGTGCCTTGAACAGTGGCCATATTGGGAGCTCAACAGGCGATGGGTGCTTAGTGAGGATGGGGTGAGAAGGCAGTGAAAACACAATTCCTGCCCTGTAAGACTCAACCTCACTCTAGTTAAGAAATCAAAACTGGCCAGAGGTGGCTCACACCTGTAATCCCAGCACTTTGGGAGGTTGAGGCAGGCGGATCACTTGAGCTCAGGAGTTTGAGACAGCCTGAGCAACATAGCGAAAACCCATCTATAGCGAAAATACAATAAAACTAGCCAGGTGTGGTGGTGTCCTGTGGTCCTGGCTACTCGGGATGCTGAGGTGGGAGGATCTCTTGAGCCTGGGAGACAGTGGTTGCAGTGAGCTGAGATTGGGCCACTGTACTCCAGCCTGGGTGACAGAGCAAGACCTAGTCTCAAATAAAAAAAGAAAATTAAAACCTGGACATGGCAAAGTAATGAACTTGTATGTCTAATCCAATGTTGAATGTAAAAGTCTGTAACTATGTATGTAAAATAGAGAAATTCATTCTAGCATATTAGAAATTTGGCATTGAGGGTGAAGGGAAAAATATAGCCAGAATTTCAGATTATTTTTTTCATTAGACTGAGGAGTAGTTTTGCCATTTTGCAAACTGAGGAGTCACGTGGATGTCATCTTCCAGATGTTCATTGTCTGCTTTGTACGTTAAAAAAATAGTTGTTTGCCTTACTGGGTGAGGGAGACTTAGTTTATGGGAAAAATAAAACAAACGCACGTGATGACTTCTTACCCGATGTGGAAATAGAGTCGTGACTGTGAGCCCTGGTATGCTGAACCTAGAACCAACCGCCAAACTTGCCTTTCAGTGGGAGTTGAAGAGGAGGGGTTTTGGGGGATTGTGGGGTAAGCATTGGAGGATTCCCTAAGATCCATGAAAGCAGAGATGAATCTCAGCCTCTTCTTTCACCACCCAGTACGGTGCCTGGCACATAGCAGGCTCCAGATAACTACTAGTTCCTGAGTCAGCATATGAATGCTGTGGTTGAGGTTTGAAAGAATTGAAAGGAGAGTAATATTCATGTTATTTTAAACAGAAATTGTATATATGACTATTGTGGAGCATTGGGAAACACTGCACGTATGTAAGAAAATAACTAGGCTGGGCAGGGCGGCTAACTCCTGTAATCCCAGCAGTTTGGGAGGCGGAGGTGGACAGATCACTTGAGTCCAGGAGTTCCAGACCAGCCTGGGCAACATGGCGAAACCCCGGTCTCTACAAAAAATACAAAAATTTGCCGGGCGTGGTGGCACACGCCTGTAGTCCCAGCTACTCGGGAAGCTGAGGTGGGAGGATCCCTTGAACCCAGGAGGCAGCTGTTGCAGTGAGCTGTGATGGTGCCACCGTACTCCAGCCTGGGCAACAGAGTGAGACCTTGTCTCAAAAAGAAAATAACTAAATTCAACTCTGAAAAGAACCGGGAATCTCTGAGACGCTTTTACAGGCAACAGCAGGAAAACTGCCATGAGTGAGGGGCCGGCAGTCTTGAGATTAGAGGGGGGAGCAAATGATCCACTGATTTAGACCAGGGATCCCCTATGGTCTGCTAATGCTTACACATTTAGGGTATCAGGGGCCTACTTCACCTCAAAGATCATTTGGGGACAGTGTCTAGGCATTTGTGACATCAGCACTGTGTTAAGTCATATTGTCGTGTATGACTTTACTGCCATTTCTACTTGATTTATTAATCTGGTTCTTATTAGCTATTTCTTCAGGAGCTACATGCTGTGTAATAATATACCCAATATTTGCAGAAATGTCTTGTGTCTTGTGTATAATTATATATGATTGTATTAGTTTGTTCCGTGTTGCTATAAGGGAATATCTGAGGCTGGGAAATTTATAAAGAAAATAGGTGTATTTGGCTCAAGTTTCTGCAGGCTGTACAGGCATAGCATAAGCATCTGCTCGGCCTCTGGTGAGGGCCTCAGGAAGCTTGCAATCATGACAGAAGGTGAAGGAGAAGCATGTGCATCACACAGTGAGAGACAGAGAAAGAGAGATGCTCTTAACCATCCAGCTCTTGTGTGAAGTAATAGCAAGAACTCACTCATCAGCAAGGGGATGGAGCCAAGCCATTCACGAGGGATCTGTCCCTATGATCCAATACCTCTCACCAGGCCCCACCTCCAGCATTGGGGATCATATTCCAACATGAGATCTGGAGGGGACAAAACATCCAAATCATATCAACAATAATTTTAGGCTAGGTAGATTTTTTTGTAGGAAAAGCTGCAAAGGATAATACTGAAATAAGGTAACAGCTTAAGTAGCTCTGTGTTACCCCCATACCACCCCCCTTTTAAAAATAGAGTTGTGCTTGAGCTTCTTTTTTAAAAAACAAAAAAGAATAAATTTCTCTTAGGTTGGAGCTTTCTTCCCTACCTTCCCTAATGCTTACAACAGAAGCAGAACAGTTGTGAAACAAAGTAGGATGTCAATAAATAACATTGCCCTGATATATCATAATCATGGAAAATGTTACACATAGAACCATTGAGGACATGTTTTGATTCTATATATTTTTATGTAAACGCGCACACACACACACACACACACCCCCCTATAGCAAATATATGTGTGTACACACACATTTACTATTTTTATTAAATATTGTGTAGACACAAAATTATAGACTATAAATAAAGGTATAAAGAACAACAATAAAACTAATACCTGGGTTCCCCCCTCTGCTACCTAGTCTGTGTGTGCTTTTATATTCTGCTTTTTTAAACCTATGTTTTATTAAAAGTTTTTTATTATATTACTTGGAAAAATTCCATGTTTATATTTATTTTAGAATGTGCCTTGAAGTAAACCAAAAACTTATTTCTAAGTCATTTATTTGCTACTGAGAAATATCTAATGGGAAAGTGGAATTTTTGTCCAGGCCAACTTATAATTGATGTGTCTTGTCAATGTTTTTGTTTTATATTATTCAAATTACTCTCTCTTACTAATGGAGTCAAATAATTTGCCTATTCATACTTTATTTGAGAAAAGTACATAAGTTTAAATATACTAAGTATCAGAAAGGTAAGGTGTATTTTTTTAATCCTTCTTTGGTGAGATTCTTAATTTGTATTGAATGGATCAGGCTTGTTCATTATTAGACTATTTGGAGTTTATTGAGACCCACGTTAGTTTTTATAGTCAGCATCTTCAAACTCATTATAACTGCTATTGTAGCCTTTTTATTCAGTGTTCAACATATTTACATTTACTGAAAAAGAATAGTCTTTGTTTTCTTTCATCACAAAATTAAAATCCTTGAAAACTAATAATATATATATAGCTCCCTTTTTGCATTTGAGCATGTTTAGTGGTTGTGCTTAAAGGCTGTGTGTAAATGATTTTTATGAAGCACGGTATTCTTGAAAAACAAAGGAAACAAAAACTTTCTTTCACTATTATTTCTGACAAAAAAACAAGACAAAAGGATATTAAAAGTGTGATGTCCAGTTAAATTTGAATTACCAAGGCATAAAATTTCCTACAGGGAAAATAGATAAACATCTATGCGTTTGTTGCCTAACTTTTAAATGGCTGAGTGGTTTTAATTCAGCCTTTTTATTGCTTTTCACAAAAGCAAGTTTACCTCATATTAAAATGTGGTTGATTGCAGCCCAAAAGAGAAAACTGTAGGGGCTTAATGACCCATGGGACCACTGGAACATGAGATTCATGTATTGAATTGCTTCCATTCTGAGGATTTTAGAATGGAGGCTGCTTGTTTTGAGAATAAAATGAACCAAGGTTTGCCCCCACCCCGCCCACCATTTTTTTGGGATCCCTGGAAAGCTCCTGCTTTGCCAAGAGACTAAAATAGGAGATGGCCTATTGCAGACAGAAAAATGGCCCTGTACCTACTGTCGCTGCCAGCTCAGAAGGGTCTACAAGTCTTTTGAGACTTCAAAATCTATTAATAAACTAAAAATTTATTAAGGATTTCTTGACTTTTTTCCTATTTCATTTGAATCTCTAAATATTTTCTTACATAGCCACAATGTTATGAGCACACCTAAGAACACTAATAGTTTTTCTTCAATATCATCTAATACTCAAGTCATATTCAAATTTCCAAAGCTATCCTAAACATGTCTTTTAACCTTTGGTTTGTACAAACAAGGATCCAAATAAGGCCTACATATTACTTATTATGTCTCTTTAGTCACTTTTAATCTATCACTGACCCCCACCCACATACTTTTTCTTTTCCTGCGAGGAAACCAGGTTCAGTTGTTCTGTGCCACAGCTCACGTCCTAAAGTGTACTCATCGCTTCGGAGTAGTTTATCTTTTACTTGGTGCGCTATACCTGTATTTCTGTATAAGCCCGAAATTTGACCTAAAGACTCGATTAGATTCAGACTCAGTGTTTTTGGTAAAAGTACTCAAAGGTGCTGTGTACTTCTAACTGTATCACAATAGGACGCATATGTTATTATTGTTGTGATTATTGCTCTACTTTTAGTGATGCTCAGAATCACCAGTGACTTTAGGAAGTGATACATTGATCTCTCCATTATAAAACCGCTGTTTCTCTATGACTTACAAGTAATCTTTGGAATGTTAGTTTCTTACTCAGTAAAAGTATTTCCTCGTCAACAATTCACTGTATGGTTTAAGCATCCAGTTACTGTTGTTGCTTGTCAAGTCTGATTTTTCATATAGACAAATTTTAAACTTCTATCTTCGTATGTATTTTGAATCGTTGTATGTTTTTTACATCGAATTTAATCCCAACAATTCTGAGAGCTATTGAGGGAACTGAGATTCAGAGAAACAATTATTTACCTAAGACACATTTACTTTGTGTGCCCAAAGTGGGACCCAGGCACATATCTTACAATTCTGAATGCCTTGAAATGGTTTCCTGCCCTTTGTCTCCAAGGATACCCATCATATGTTCCTATCCAGGGGAGAAAAAGTTAGAAAAGAAGTCATGGGGGAACACAGTTTGAGGGGGTTACTTATGCAATTAAGCCTGAAATTCATAGTCTTTGGTTTATATTTGAGGTGATCACATTTGCCATAGAAATATTAAGATTTTTTAAAGTCCTAACTGGTAGCTAACCATTGCTTTTATAGCATTGCAATACATCCAGCAGTGCAGAATATGGAATGTGCAAAAGCAGTACGATTTTCAGGACTGGACTGTGATATGAGTTTTATGAGGTTTATTTTTTCTCTCAACTCTCATGTTTCATACCTTATTAGATGTATGATAAGATACCATCTGTCACCCCACTGAGATTTGCTATTTTCTTGTCAGGAAACATTGATTGCTTGTTCCGTGGATATGGTGCATAAACCTACGCTTGCACAAACCTTCCCATCCTATTTCTTTGTTTATTTTCCACAGTATGCTGAAGTAATTCCTGAATTGACACTTTTATCCAGGTTTCAGAAATGCCATTTTGGCTTAACTATAGATCCTGGAACTTATTGTTGCCTGTCCTAGACTTATAAATGAAATCTGGAGTGAAAATAAGCATCAGATACAGATGTGTTCTAATTTTAGGAATAGATATTAAAATTAAGCCATACAAAATTTTTATCTTGAGGATTTTCTTTCACTTTAAAAAATATTCATGGCAATATCCTTCTTAATAATGAGGGCTTTTTAAGCCTGTTGCTACTCAGAATATATCTTACAGGATCCAATAGAATAGTCACTAATAAGAGCTTTTTGGAAATGTAGAATTTCCAGACCCTGCATTTTGACAAGATCCCCAGGTGATTAGTTTGCATACTGAAGTGTGAGAAGCAGCACTTTAATACACTGACATCTTCTTTTACAAAGCATCTTTCAGGAGCTAAGCAAAGTGAACAACCTTTGTTGGAAGTAGAATAGGCACCTCTCATTAGACCTTTCCCTTAATAGTCTAGTAAAGAGTACTTCGATAATTAAAAAAGGGGGATGGCAGAACTTCTCATATCATAGTTTTTACAAAAAAAAAAACTCCTAATTAAACATGACTATATTTCTCATGTTAATTTTGAGACAAAAAGAGTATGACTACAAAAAACTAAATATCAGTTATGCTGCTCAGCAGTAATGTGAGGTTGGGCAGTGTCTTAAATATCGCTCCCTCAGTTTTGTCAACTCTAAAATGGGTGACTTAGGCAGTAGTGGCATTAGAGCACGTGATTCCATTCCATCGTCTTTGAAGTCAGACTAGCTTCAGGTTAGGATCTGATCCCAGCCCAGCCACATGGGCTGAGTTATGCTGCATCTCAGAGCCTTGACTCCTTCACACACAGAATAGAGATAATAAGAGGGATGTGTGGTGAAGAAAGGGTATTGTGGGCTTCAGTTTTGTTGTATAGGAGATGTCCTATCTTATAAGCTACTGGGTATACACTTTGATGTTTGTGAAATTACTCTTTGTATATGTATATCTCTATATATGTGTGTGTATATATGTGAAATAATTTGTAATCAATTTTTAAAAACTATCATTATCAGATATGGTTGTCATGAAGGCTAAATAAGGTAATATAAAGTCCTTAGAACACTGTATCTGCTACTTTTTACAATGAATGTTTGGTAAATGCTAGTTTTTAGTAAGGGCCCTTTCATAATTTTATTTTTTTCCTTTCCCAATAACTTTTTGGCTCTCAATTTTTAAAAAACTATTATCTGTGAAAGTGAAAGCTCACATCTATGTGCGAAGGAGAAATGTTTACAGTTTTAATTTATAAAACTCAGTTTAACTTTGTCTTTACTTGGTAATATTGGATTTTCTGGGCTCCAGAGAGAAAAGTCAGTATCAGTATTACACTTTATCTGAATATTGGCAGTATGCATGTTTAACATGAAACCAAGGTGAGAGAAAGCTAGCATGTTCTAGTGGCAGGAAAGATTTCTTGACTTATCTTCAACTGAAGCAGTGGCAGCTTGGATATTACATCAGCATCCTGACATTATTAACAAAGGTCAGCAGCCTCTTTTCTCTGACTTCCTTATTCTAAGCGTCTATTCAACAGAGATAAAACAGTTGTCTTAGAATTGTTTTACTGTACAGACAAGTTTTTTTTTTCTTAAAAATCTTCTTTGAAATTAAGAAATTTAACCAATGTGTCCAATTTGTTGTAGATGCCCACAAAGTTCTTGTAACTTAATAACAACAGTGAGAAAAGTCTTGCTTTTGAATCAAGTCACATTATATAATTTCAGTATCATTTTTAGAACTCCAGAGGCCAAAGTCCACTTCTCCACATAACATCTTTAATCCCAGAAGCGCTATCATGGGATCTCTCTGTGTGTCCCACTTGTGAGAGTCTAACCTAGGAGTTCACCAGTAGTATGTCTCACATCCCGGGAGATGCCCCAAGAGGAAAGAGTTTTCTGGGAAATGCTGTAAACTGCAACACGCATCAGAGCTTCACTATGCACTGTAAGGGCTTTGAGATGTTCTGTGGTAAAGAAAAAAGTGGGATTCTGCGAGCTTACTGACCTTGCAGCTCTTTTGAGGAGGTTCAAAGCATAACCTCCTGGTAAACCGCCCAGACTAGTACCACAGTGTCTACTTCAGGACATGCTGACATAGCAGTAAGTGGGCATTAGATAAATACTGGGAAATGCATTCTAATTAGACTTTCTCAGCCGATTAAAGCACACACACACAGCCTTATTCATCTTCACCACACCCAGTTATGGTTGGTAATTTTACAGATGAGGAAAATTGATACACACTAAATGGGGGATTTCTTAGGATCATACAGCCAATGGGTGATGGAATTTGGACAAAGTCAGCTAATTCAAAGCAATATTTTTGATACTTTAATAATGTGTAGAATTTTAAGATAAAAATAGTAGCAGTTAATATATTGAATTTTTACTATATGGTTGCCTCTTTGCTTGATACTTTGTTTTTATTAGCATTCTCCCGTTTAATGCTCATGAAATTAGGCACTATTGTTGTCTTTGTATTACAGATGATGGAATTCAGTTTTACCTTAGAGAGGTAAAAAGACTCACCCAAGGCCACAAAGCCAGTGTTAGGCAGGGCTGTGCCAGAATCAAGGTTGTAACCATTATGCTCTGTCACCTCCCAAGTTTATGGAAATAATTTATGAATTAGGAAATGATAGGTGTGTCAACTCTCCTCCCCCACATCCACAAGCCTTCTAATGATCTTTTGCTTTTCAGCGGAAGTCTCAAGACTGGAGAGTGACCAAGAACTGCAGTGTTCACTGATTTTATGTATAGCACATTAAAGAATAGCATTGGCTAGATTTTGAGATTTTTTTCCATTGGCAGCAAATTATGAATCTTTTAAATATCTTAACATGGTAATTATTGATGTCTTTGGACACTGATGGAAGTAATCCCACATTATATAGGAATCATAGAGGAATCATAGGATCTCTTGAAATGATTTGGTTCATTTTCATACATTCAGACTGATTTATTTTAAGTGGTACTTTTAGCTGATAGGAATGTTGAAAGTTTCCACAGAGAGACTTTTGACATATTCCTTGTGTTTCCTTTTATTTTACTTTCAAATGTTTCATCTGCTGAGTCAACAGCATTATCATCCTTATTAGATCACTAGTCATATCATTAGCATCTATTTTATATGTGGTGAGAATAAAGTTGAGAGAGATTGTCCAACAGTTTTATAAAACATGGTCATGTGTTTCTAGTCGATAGCTGTAACTTCTTTCAGCATAGTATTATCATCAGTATTCCTTTCAGAAAAACTAAAGATTTTGAATATTTTGTTTTATCATTACAAGTTCTGTTTTGCCTTTGTTCATTCTCACATAGCAACTGAGGCCCTTTTACTCCTGTTTTTCTTTTGCTTCTGGCAGCCTACAAGGTAAAAAGCTAAGCACAATTGAAGAAGAGCAAAGCTGCTAAGAGAATAAGGCTGAGAGTGGAATTAATGATATCTTGGAAAATCGGTTTGCCTTACCATCAGACAAAACTGTAATAATTGCAGGCTCTCCTTTGTGGTTGAAAAGATTGTAGTCATCAAGAGCTCACTTGATCTTAGACATGGGAAGAAATTTTCTCACACCCACACATGGATGATTGTATATGTGTTGAGACCTGTTGTAACTTGAATATTAGAAGAGCAAGGATACAACTAATGAAATCACGTTTCTAGAAATGGCTTTACTCTTGTGATATTTTAGAGCACTCTTTCCCAAGTTGCAGGTTAGGACCCCTTAATAGGTAATGAAATCACTTCAATAGACACAACCAGTATGCTTTAACAAAGACAAAAATGAAACTGAATAGAATAGGAAATAATCACAATGCATTACATGTAATAAAGTAATTGTATCATTTAACTTCTGTTCATTGTTTATGCATGTGTATGCATATGTGATTACTTGGGGTGTGATAAAAAAATCTGTGTTCTAACTATAGGCCATAATAATAATTTTAAAAAAGCTTGAGGTTTCTGTCTTGCTCTAAGGACTAGTTAATAATCAATCTAAAAAGTATATTTGATTAGCCGGGCTTGTTGGTGCATGCCTGTAATCCCAGCTAATCGGGAGGCTGAGGCAGGAGAATTGCTTGAACCTAGGAGGCGGAGGTTGCAGTAAGCCGAGATCGCGCCACTGCACTCCAGCCTGGGTGACAGAGCAAGACTCCATCTCAAAAAAAGAATTTAAAAAAAAGTATATTTGCACTATTCATTTTACTCCACCCAGATCATTTTCCAACAAGTGCAGTTCAGTTACAAGTTTTCTTTTAAAGTCTAATCATGCTTTCTAGTATTGCAGAACTTAGTCCATACCAGGTATATCTTATTTTGCTTTTCTTTTAGTGGAACATGATTTCTTATCAAAGGGAAATAGTCTTTTAAGGAAGTTATTGTTTTCCTTTCGTAGTGGATGGAATTAAAGTAGACTAAATAAAGGATTGGCTTGTGTATACAAGCATCTAGGATTTGTTCTAAGCTTATTTAGAAAGTAGCTTGTATATCGACAACTCCTGAATAGCTAATGTTAAAGGCTAAAAGGTAGAGACCTATCCATTAATTTCAGGCATTTGGAGAATAGATACTGAGTCCATATCTCTGTTTTTGTAAGTGTCAAGAATTTACTTGTTAATATATCTTTCTTCTCTTGACTGTGGACTTCTTGAAGTGAGAACTACAGTGTACTGAGTTCCTAGTTGTTTGTTTCCTGAATTTTTAATGACAGTCTGAGACTTCTTCCTATCTGTGTTATGAGGCTGATGTTAAAGTAGCCTTTAGTGTTACAAAGAATGTTAGGTGAATTTGGTAGTTTCAATTATATTATTTTTCTCCTTTATATGTATTCATATTGTAGAATGTTTAGAAGAAAAATGTATAAATAAAATGAAAATCATTTGTAAACTTACACCATAGAAGTAAACACTTTAAATATTACACATCTATGTGTGTACAATATATTCTGTATTAAAGTGTTTTCATGTTAAATATTCTTCTAAAACATGAGTAACTTCCTTAACATCACACTGCTTGGAGATAACAGTTTGGCTATTCTTTTCTAATTTAGATTGTTTCCAGATGTTCAGAATTAAAATCTGTATACTTAAATTCTGTACATAGATCACTTTGGGAGTTCCGAAATATTCATGAATACTGGCACCTTTTTCCAGAATCTAAGCTTCATGCATCTAGTTTTGTTCTTGTAAATTGTTTTGAGGAAGTGGTGGTCAGTGTCACAAACCAGCTGTGGCTCCAAACAGACACCAGGATTTAGGCCCATTACAGAGAGACCACCCTGGAAATATTCTACAGTCAAGAGGAGCTTTCAGTCTAGAAGAGGAGGAAGTGATACTTAGTTTAGTCATCATGTGCTTTGGCAAGAAATTACAGTCGAAAGGAAGGAACAGATAAACATTGTGTAGTAGCCACTTTGAAGAGTGGTCAAATTCCCTATGGCAAAACTTCCTCCTCCCCTCCTCATTCCCCATTCCCCCTATTTTGATGTTAGATAGGTGGCACTTTACTGTGTTACTCCCCGCCTATCCTCCCCACAACATTACTTGGAGTTTAATCATAAGATCGTGGTTTTATTTTTTTCCCTTAAAGATGGATCTTTATTTCTTTTAATTTTTAATATTCTTAGAACTGTGAGCCCTTATCATCCAGCTATAGCAACCATCAACATTTCTCCATATTTTTTCATTTATTCTGCATCTCCTCTTTTTTGCCAGGTATTTTAAGGCAAATCCCAGACCTTATGTCATTTCAGCCCTACATATGTCAATAGGCATCCCTCAAAAAAATGGCATTTTCTTATGTAGCCTCGATGCCATTGTCTCACCTAATAAAATTAATAATTATCTGAAATTATTTAATATCCCAATTATCTATTTAAGAGATTTTATAAGGTTGGTTTTTCAAATCAGGTTTCAAGCAAGTCTCACTTGTTATGGCACATAAGTGTCTTTTAAATCTAAAATAAACACTTTTTTATGTATGCCCCTTCATTTAATTCATTGCTGAAGAAACTAGGTCAACTGTATTTCACAGAGATCTTTTTATTGCAGATCTGTTTAAATGCTTTAATTAAAAGAATTTTAGGCTAGGTGCAGTGGCGCACACCTGTAATCCCAGCATTTGGGAGGCCAAGGCAAGAGGATCACTTGAGCCTAGGAGTTCCAGACCAGCCTGGGCAACATAGTGTGGCCCCCATCTCTACCAAAAAAAAAAAAAAAATCAGCCAGGTGTGGTGGTGTGGGCCTGTAGTTCCAGCTACTTGGGAGGCTGATGTGGGAAGATTGCTGGAGCCTCAGAGGTCGAGGGTGCAGCGAGCTGTGATCGTGCCACTGTATTCCAGCCTGGGTGACAGAATGAGACCCTGTCTCAAAAAGAAAAAGAAAAAAAAAATTAAGAGAAAAAGCGTACAGGATAACAAAATGCAAAGAGTATAAAAAAGTACAAAATAGAAAAAGTAAAAGCCTCCTCACTTCCATCCCCACCCAGACAAACTTGATTGACATTATTTTTTCAATTCTTTAATTAACCTTTTTATTTTCAGATCATTGTAGATCACATGCAATTGGAAGAACTAATACAGAGAGATATTGTATGCCTTTTACCTAGTTTCCCTCAATTATAACATCTTTGCAAACTACAATACCATATCACAACCAGGATACTGACATTGATACATGAGACAAAGAAGATAAACTGATAGTTTTTTAAGTAACTTTTGTCTTCTTTGTCAGTGATTGTTAATTAGAGAGTCAGGCTGTGAGAGGTAGGCTACCTGAGTGTCAGAATGAGGTAATAAGAATAATGCTTCTCCTCATCTCTACTAAAAATACAAAATTAGTTGGGTGTGGTAGCGCATGCCTGTAATTGCAGCTACTCAGGAGGCTGAGGCAGGACAATCGCTTGAACCTGGGAGGCGGAGGTTGCGGTGAGCTGAGATCATGCCACTGCACTCCAGCCTGGGCAACAAAAGCGAAAGTCCGTCTCAAAAATAAATAATACTTGTCTATTTTCATGTGTATGCATCTGCCTTCTTCAACACATGACATTGTAGGCGTTTTCTCTCCCTAGCAGTTTTTCATTTTACCCTTTGGCATCTTTCTACTTAATCCTTTGAAATCACCCAAACTGTGGAAGCACAAGAGAGTGAAAATTCCTGATGTAGTTAATACCCATGGAATAAACTTACTATATTAGTCTTGCCACAGAAAACTCCATAGTCTACTTCCATAGGTTAGAGTGATATTAGAACTTCTGATGACAGTTTGCTTTTTAATAAATTAGTACTCAGCACTTCCTTTGCAATTCAGATTCTTTGGCAGAACAAAGACTCATGGGGTTTTGTTCTGATAGTTAATGGAAGAGAGAAATTTCCCCAAGGAGGTACAGATCCCCAGGCAAAGTAACGATGGGAATGTTGACGATTTGAACTTGCCTGCATTGTGCCAGCATTGCTGGGTGAAAGAAGTTTCCTCTTGGGCCTTAGAGTGGAAGTGGTCGGAAAGAAATACAATTAAAGGGCTGAATAAAAGTGATACCCTGGCCGAGTGCGGTGGCTCATGCCTGTAATCCCAGCACTTTGGGAGGCTGAGGTGGGTGGATCATGAGGTCAGGAGATCGAGACCATCCTGGCTAACACGGTGAAACCCCATCTCTACTAAAAATACAAAAAATTAGCCGGACGTAAATGCACCTGTCGTCCCACCTACTTGGGAGGCTGAGGCAGGAGAATCGCTTGAACCCAGGAGGCAGAGGTTGCAGTGAGCTGAGATCCTGCCACTGCACTCCAGCCTGGGCGACAGAGCGAGACTTCGTCTCAAAAAAAAAAAGTGACACCCTAAGATTTTCCTTTGCTGACACATGTCACTTTAAAAAAAAATAAAATTTAGAATATGATAGTCACATGTAGGCTGACTCATATAATTGCTCCTTATTTTATATTTAACTGTGTTTTCTGAAAAAAAAAATGTTTTTCTCTTCCTTTTCTTTTATGAAAGGAGAATTTCATAGTCCTAAGAAAAGTGACATTTAAATATTTGACCAGGAGATTTCTTGGTGGCTTGGAGAGGTTGTGTTGTGTTTATATTTAGATGCATATTTGTCTGTACTAATTACCCTAGGATTGCTTTATGAGGGTGCTCAAAATAAATGCTTACAAAGGTAGGGCAGGTAACAGAAATGAGTAACAAGGACCTGGTGAAGAACTAGGATGTTTGGCTCCTTTCAAGGGACAGCCACTGTATCACTAGCCCTGTGAGAATGCCTGATCATGTGGTTGTCAACGTCTTTCAGTTGTTGTTGTTGTTGTTGTTGTTGAGATGGAATCTCACTCTCTTGCCCAGGCTGGAGTTCAGTGGCATGATCTCAGCTCACTGCAACCTCTGCCTCCTGGGTTCAAGTGATTCTCCTGCCTCAGCTTCCCGAGTAGCTGAGATTACAGGCTCGCGCTACCACGCCCACCTAATTTTTGTATTTTTAGTAGACACAGGGTTTCACCATGTTGGTCAGGCTGGTCTCGAACTCCTGACTTCAGGTGATCCGCCCGCCTTGGCCTCCCAAAATGCTGGGATTAGAGGCATGAGCCACTGCTCCCAGTTTGTCCTTCAGTTTTAAAGAGAAACTATAAATTGGATTTTTTATTAAAGCCCTTTAAAGCCGACAAACCAGATTTTAAATCAAAGCCCTGTGCACTGTGTGCTCCTGCACACTGTGCTTCTCTCTAATATCATTTTCATTTAATTCTTGGCAATTTTGTGTTTACCAACTGCCAGGGAGCCCAAGGAATTTAGTTGTCACCTCAAACTTAACCAACCTTACAACCTTTGTCCCCAAACCTCCTCCCTCTCTGGACTCTTTTCGCTGTCTATATTGGCCTCTGTGTTGCAATCATTTCTCGACTGAACAAGGCCTTGGTGTTTTCTCTCCTTTGTTCTTCCCACTATAGTTCCCCCAAACCTGAGTCTGTTGATTTTGTCTCAAGAATTTGCCTGTTTTCTGTTCCCTTCCTTCCTGTTCCAGCTACCCCCATTGCTAGCCTGCCTACTGCTCCTGTGATCCAGATTCTGTCCCCATTCTAGTTCCTGTAGCATGGTCCAGCCAGGTTGATCATCTTTTTCTAATACCTCTTTCGTTATCTTCCTACTCAAAAAATTCTATGTGTCCTTGTTGCCTACCACGTAAATTTCACTAATTCTGCCTGGATCTCAGGGCTTCATAGTAGTTTTATCTTGGCTGTCTGAAGTTCCCCCCGGCACTCCTTAACCCATTGGTCCATTAAAGCCAGCTCTATTTCCCCAATTCAGCCCCCTGTCAGGGGCTGCCAGGAATCTTGTGGGAGTTTCTGGATAATGGGTAGATCCTTTCCCTAGGTCTTGGCTGTTGAAATGATGTAGATTCTAGAGTTTTCAAATCTTTTTCTTTTTTTTTTTTTAATAAACCTCTATTACCATTTGGCCCTGACACCTCAAGGCAAGAAGGAAGTGGAATAAAGGAAGACTCCTCAATCCAACTCTAACTGGGGAAGAGGCTGGGAGGGAAGAGGGCTGCTTTGAGGTCCTCAGATTCACAGTATACCCAAGTTGAGGCTTCTCCATCAGAGACTTTGGGATGGAGAGGCCTTCTTTTACTACCTTTGAGAGTTCCTTCTTCAACAGCTTTCTGCTTCTCTCCCTCCAGCTGAGACCAGAAATTTTTGCTTTGTTTATGTGAAGCTGTACTAACCATAGACATTTTGCAATCTGAATGCAACGTATGCTCATTCTCCTTGCAGCCCACCCAGTTGTGCATGTCCTTAGATAGTTGTGTGATTGACTAAGTCACTTTAATCAACTAGAGCAACCTGTAGGTTAATAGGTAAACTTCCCTATTCAGAAAAGTCTTCAGATAATTTCTTGTTTTGATGAAATGCTGGTAATTCGCTGAAACATTCTTTCTTGCCTCTCTCCTTTGCATTTTGTTTAGACCCCTGATGTATATATAACACATAGCACCTAGAATTATAGTTATTTGAATGTGTGACTATTTGCCATTTTACTCTGAGTTCTATGAGACAGCAAGTGCTGCTTTTGTGTTTCCAGCTTTTAATACCATGTCTGGTTATGAAAAGCACTCAACATAGTAGATCCTTGACATTTTCTGATTGTACATCCCAAGTCTATGAAGAACCTTAGAATCTGTGACTGTCATTAACTAAGACATACATTTCAAATGATTATTAGGTTCAGTCCCCAGCTAAGTGACTTGTAGCTAAACAAAGTTATGTCAGCTTAAGCCTCAGATTCTAACAGGAGCATTTTCTATACATTATCTCATTTAATCAGCACAACCACCTTCTAAAGTGAGTAATATTTTTTCTCCATTGTGAATTATTACATGACACTGACTTTGGGAGTGGCTTGGCAAATGCATGCAAGGCCTGCTGAGCAAGTTTGGACGGGTGAATAGATAGATGATTAGAAAAAATAATGATTAAATGATTTGTTTCCTAAGGGCTTTCCGTTCTAATATGTGAAACATTTTGGTCAACAAGAAGATAAAACTGGAAAACAAGAGATGAAATAACCTGAAACAATAGATATTGTTTAATAATTCAATCTTCTTCTTTTGTTTTTTGGTTTTCCTTCTCCCCAAAAACAGTAAAATATGTAACTTGGCGATTGTATTGGACTCTCAGTCCTCAGTAAGAATTAATTACCCCTTCTTCTTTTATTCTTCCCTTCTTTTTTTTTTTTACCAGGTGATGGCTGTGGACACCTAGTGACTTATCAGGATAGTGGCACAATGACGTCTAAGAATTATCCCGGGACCTACCCCAATCACACTGTTTGTGAAAAGACAATTACAGTACCAAAGGGGAAAAGACTGATTCTGAGGTTGGGAGATTTGGATATCGAATCCCAGACCTGTGCTTCTGACTATCTTCTCTTCACCAGCTCTTCAGATCAATATGGTAAGAAAAGAGAACTAGGTTTCTCTGAGCATCAAAATTTTCGATATTTTCAGAGAAGGGCAAGTGGTGTGTTAATTATGCTATATCCTGAGAAGATTAGAAGAGAAACTTGCTTGTGTAAACTCTGGGGGTAACTTAGAAGGATACATTTGCTTCATAAGCTGAAACAGCAAAAGACATCTAAGGAGATGTGAGCCTTGTGTGTGTGTCTCAGAACCTTTGTTAGAGTTTCAGTGCTGCTGGGAAGAGAATTAGAGATACGTGACATTTGGTAAACCATCTACAGTTCATTATTCATTTGACAAATATTTATTGAATAGAACAGTGACTATGTTTCAGGTACTCTGTCAGGAACTGGGATGTAACAGTGAAAAAACAAAGTTCCTCTATGAAACTTGCATCTGCGGGGAGAGGAAGGCAGAAAATAAGCAAATGCGTCTGTAGTATGAGAGATGGTGAGAAAGCAAAGGAATAATGAAAACGAAGGCATCCAAAGGTGAGGTAGAGCCTGTTTGAGTGTTTTTGTGCCACTTCAAATGGGATGGTAGGGAGGCATCATCAGTAAGTGGACATTTGAGCAGAGACCCAAAACGAGGTAAGGGAATGGACTGTTCCGGTATGACTGAGGTCAGAATTTTCTGGGGAAGAAAACAGCAAGTGCAAAGGTTACTTTCCTAAATAGCCTTTGAAATTTAGTGTTTTATGCTTTGAGATGTGCCGTTAGCGCACTGGAACCTGAAATCAGAGTAACAATGACCCTTTGATCCTAAGCACAAGGAAATAGCTCGGGTTGGACAACTTGAAAACGATAACAAAATCTTACATACATTTTTTGAGTATAGAGATTTTCTGAAATTCTCTGTGCACACAACTTTAAAAATGATATAGGTTTTAGGTAAAATCCTGTCTGCCTGCTAGCTCTACTGATAATTTCTCAAACACACACAGCTTTCTCACCTGTCTTGACCTTTGCACCCAGAGTTGCTTCCTCACTCCTGCTGCCTCTTCCCACAGTTTAGAAGCCCAGATCAGCCCTGAGACGATTCAGAAACCTAAACTAGCTCCCATGGGATAAAAAGATCTAAGATTGTTTTTTAATCCCTAGGAGCATTGTCTATTTAATGATGGTTGAGTTACTCCGACAAAGTCAAGATGGTAGTTTCCATATAATTGTTGGTAACTTTTTAACTGTAGTTTGACTCAAATGGGCAGGATGACACTTCCAGGGATGCTGAAGGCCCCTGAGAACACTTATTGTTCCATTACCTCTGGTAATCTAATGTGTATTAACTTATGGAGGCATTTGTCAGGAAGACCCTCATTAGCCAGGAGATTTCTTTGAGATTCTGAGGAGGGGATGAGTGTCAGAGCTGCAGTGTGAAAAGTGATGCAAAGTGCTGCAGGGCCGGAAGCAGCTTTTCCACACGGGTCTCTTGGGGGAAGCATGTGCCTTGCCCGGAAGATGAGCATTTCATTCCACCTGCTGATATAACAGTGGAGGAATCATTTTGTTGCATAAGACTGTCATGTCAGAGGCTAAAGTGAGAGCAACTAAGGGAAGCAAATCCTCCCAAAGCAGGATGTGGCTTTCCCACACCAGGGAGTTTCCTCCATCATCTTTGAGGTATATTCATAAATATACACAAAGGCAGAAAAGGTCAGGGGCGGTGGCTTATGCCTGTAATCCTAACACTGGGAGGCATAGGAGGAATGATCACTTGAGCTCAGGAGTTCAAGCGATCCAGCCTGGGCACCACAGTGAGACCGCCATCTCTACATTATAAGAGAAAAAAGGCAGAAAAGAATGGAATTAACTACGCATCTCAAGCTAGCTTGCAAGGTGATCATGGTCTGCCTCAGGGTGTTATCCTCCCCATTTCTAGATTCTTGAGCTGTCAAGCTTATATGCATCACTAGAAGATGAATAATGAATTGCAATTCATTTGCAGCAATAAAGCCAATTAATTTTTCTCCTTGAATTTTTTTCTGTATAAATTGAACGTTTGTCTTTTGAAAATAAAATGTATGCTCATCTTTATTATAATTATCATTCATTATTATAGAAATAAACATATTCAGTGCCTATTGTATGCCAGGCACCTGCTTGGCTCTTACATATATTTTCTAGAATCCCCTAATCCACCTTCCAAGGTAAATATTATCAGTGCCTTTCCACAGATAGGGAAACTGAGGCACGGTGTGATTAGGTGAACATGCCCAAGATCCCAAGAGTGTACAATTAGGGGTGAAAGAGAGATTTATATCTGTGTCTCTGTAGCTGCAAGATACCTACTCCCACTGCTGTTGTCTCCTGGTTAAAACCACATTGCACTATCATCCTTCCCGGGTGGACTGGCCCATTATTACATTATACAGCAATTTCGTCTAAAACACAAGAAGTGGGTAGTATTTTTTATTGAGGATGTGCTTAAGATAAACTATGTAATGATGCTCAGAATTTCTGTTGTGGCTACCTTAAAGATTTCCTTTGACCAAAAACACTAACCAGACCTATATTTTAACTTAGTTAAATAAACTCCTGGTCTGTTTGAACATCCTCCAGGAATGCAGAAGGAGGAGGAGACAGAAGTGCTTTGTCTTTCAGTGGCTGGCGCTCAGAGAGTGGACATTGCTGTGCAGCTGTTGCCCAGCTTCCTGGAAGGGTGGAAGGGTGGGAGGCATCTCTGCAAGCTGATGTGACCACAGGATCTGGCATGGCTGCAGAGGCAAGGCCCTAGTGCCATTGCAGGGTCCCAAGGATCCAGAGCTATATTGCCTGAAGCAATAAAAGAAGGGAATGTCTGCTGAAATTCAGCAGGGAGAGAATGCATGTTCTGGAATACCACCTTTAATTCCAAAATATGGTGGCTTCTAATGATTATATGTGTGGCTGAAACAGAAGAATCGTTTTAGTTTATCCTGCCCGATATTTTTTATTAACCAACTAATTGTTAAAACCCACTGCCAAAGGATTTTAAAACTTAAAACTATCAGAATTTGAATATGGAGTTAATATTTTGAAAAAGAATAATGTTTTCTGGCATTAATGTTTGCAATGTCTGCCAAGAGTGGACATACTTGGAATGTGATTACATTAACCATTGTGAATATGCTAAAGTTGTATAGTGTTCATCATTATGCAGTCAATTTTTAATGGTTCCCCACCGTGTCAATTTTGTTTTAAATATTTGGTTTATATACTTTGGGTATTTTGATAATTCACATTCTTGCTAACAAAAATGCATTGTAAACAAGTGTAAACACCCACAACAACTTTCACAGTAATCCAGCAAAATATGCACTTGATCTCACTGTTTCCTAATACAGACAAAATGGGATTATTCTTCTTCTGTTTGTCATGTATTATAATTACGGCTGATCTTTCAGATTCAAGAATCCATTAGAAGAATGTACTTGTATGCCTATGGCTGAATTAAGACACTGAGATATGTGTGCTATTAATATTATCCTGGCCAAAACAAAACAAAAAATCTTTAAGAAGTATCATACTTTTCTTAGTAGACTTCATTTTCACTATAGCTAAGGGAATTCTAGGTTTTTGTTTAACAGACCAAAGTAACTGAGACTCCCTTTGAAAAAATGCTAATATCGCTTTTCCAGTCTGTGATCCAGTTCAGGATTATAAAGCAGTTAATTGTCCTGACTTCTCAGTCTTCCTTTATCTTTTGAGAATACTGACCAGTTATTTTACAGAATGTCTGTCAATTGAGTTGATTTGATGTTTCCTCGTGATTGAATTCAGATTATATATTGTGGGCAGACATAATACTACTACATTTTAAAGTAATATTTAAAAGGCTTGCTTATAACAGTTTCTAACGTTAGAAATTATGAGGTCATGTGTCCCTTCAAGAATGAGAACTAAATCTGCGTTACATTTCTTTGCTTCCCTCTTGACTATTTGATTAAATGACTCTTCTTTTTTTCAATCAAAACTGCATTGATTTTTAGGTTATTTCAAGCTGAAGTGTCTTCCTGGAGCAGTTCTTTGTTCTTCAAAGAGGCCTATGTAATATGAAACTTTGAAAGGACTCAAATATAAGGTGTTGCCTTTTTGTAGAAGACAATTTTGGAGAAATTTGGGCACGTGAGATAATAGAAAGTTGATTAAGGTAACCTACCCAGGCTGTTCTAGGATTGAACACACTTTGAAACCTGGACTTTGGAGATTCAGACAAGTGGTTTATTAAATAACATCTCTTTAAATTTAAACATATTGTGTAAGACATTTAAGATGACTGCCTTGGTCTTGTTCTCAGTTCCCCCCTCCCTCATTTTACATATATGTGGTAAAATAACAGGAGGTTAGTTATATAAAACACTGAAATATCTTACACTTTGAGGAAAAATAGCTGCTGATTCAGGCATTGTGTCACACTAATACACACAAATTTAAAATATTAACTATATAATGTTTATTTATAACACCGAAGAGGGAAGGCTTTGCATTCATACTGAAGATACTACTCTTAACTTTACAGCTCTTTAGTGACCGTGTAACCTTGACTTGCCCTCTGGGTAAATTCCATTTCCAGTCTTGCTGACCAGAATGGACTTAGAGATTTGAATTCACTCAGAGGTTTGTTCCCCCCGCCCCAGCTCCGCCTGTAGGGACTCAGAGGAGGTCATTTCTGTTTTCCTGGTCTTTCAAGAAGGTTGGGTCCGAGTTTTCCCTTGAAAGGTGACCTCCACACTGGATGGAGTTTGGGGTGGTTCCGGGACTGCCTGAAGAGCTGTTGGAGCAGTCTTGGCAGGAACCAGACACTGGCCAGTCCTCACAGGCATCTCAGGGTCTCAAAGGAGGTTGTTCTGATGGAGACTTCTAGACTTTACCACCTGGATCAGTGTAGATCAATAAAACCAGGCTGGCCTTGAAAATGGATTGAAACTTTTGTTGCTGCCTAGATATTACACGTGTGTTTAAGAGCAAAAACTCTGTAATTAGACTCCCTTGCCTCAAATTCCTGCCTACTCACAGGTGTGAGCCGCTGCGCCTGGCCCTGACTGCTTATTTCTAAATTGCTTGACCTTGAGCAAATTATTTAAACTTTCTGTGTCTCTATTCCCTCATATTTAAAATGGGCAGGCCAGGTGCGACATCTCGTACCTGTAATCTCAGCACTTTGAGAGGCCGAGGCGGACGAATCACTTGAGCTTAGGAGTTTGAGACTAGGCTGGACAACATGGCAACCCCCCGTCTCTACAAAAAATACAAAGATTACCTGGGCGTGGTGATACATGCCCATAGTCCCAGCTACTTGGGAGGTTGAGGCAAGAGGATCACTTGAATTCAGACGGTCAAGGCTACAGTGAGCCATGTCGTGCCACAACACTCTAACCTGAGTGACAGACGGAGACACTGTCTCAAAATAAAACAAAATGGGCAAAATAATAGTATCTACCACATATAGGTGACTGGCACACTTACATATGACTTTAAAGGATGATACCTGGTACACAGTAAGCAGTTAGTAAACGTTAGCCATTATTTTTCCTCCTCCTCCCCTATCCTCTGCCCCTCTACTCTTCCCCTCCCTCTTCCCAGCCCCCTCTTCTTCCTCCTCCTCCTGAGGTGTCTTGCATACTGTTAATATTGTTTGTCTAAGATGTGCCCTTGTTCCCCTCGTAATATCCTGAGCACTCTGTTCACCAGGCAGAGGCTGAGCTCCAGCAGCACACCCTACCCTACTCCTCCTGGTGGATTCCTGGTAATCCAAGAGTTTGCCCAAATCATGCCAAGCTGGTGGCAAGGGTTCACTGAGCCAGAACTAGCTCCATATACAGATTTTCTCCAGCCTCATGGGATGAACAGAGAACACATATTCTCCAAGCCACAGTATATTCAGTTTGGTTGTTTTATTTACTTCACTGCCACTGCCAGTCTACATCGTCTTTGCATCTTTTTCTCCTTGAAGAACCTCTTGATTTTTCTCCTCTCGCCTTTCACCAGTCTCAATTCCTTCCAGGCCATCTAATGTTGTGTAATTAAAAATAGTTGCAATAATTTCTTTCCTTAGTTCAAAAATTGTTAATTGTGCCCCACTGTCTACAGAAACTTGCTAGCTTAGCGTTGACGCATCGTCTTGCTTTCTTCTTCACTCATTTCTAGCCTCATCTCTGAGTCCTTCATCTCCATGCCGTTTCCCAAATGCATCATACAGTTTCATGGCCTAGTACGTTTTTACAGTCGCTGATGTTATTCCTTCCACGTCCCCCTCTTTTTCTTCTTTTCCTGCTTTTTCTGTCCCTTCTAACACACACAGACACACACACACACACACACACACACACACACGTAAAAGTAAACCCTTCAAGTTTCAAATTCAGGGCTGCCTACCCTAGAACCTTTTCTGATGTTCATCAGTTTGTCCCTTTTCTGTGCGCATGTTCTCTTTCTAAAGTTTCAGTAGAGCATCAGTTTCGGGTTGCGATAATTATTTTAGCTTCTCTGTCAGATACGGGGTGCCCTGAGCCAGGAATTACATTTATTCATCCTCTTTTATTCACCTAATATTTAGTATAGTCT
This sequence comes from Hylobates moloch, assembly GCF_009828535.3. Classification (NCBI taxonomy): domain Eukaryota; kingdom Metazoa; phylum Chordata; class Mammalia; order Primates; family Hylobatidae; genus Hylobates; species Hylobates moloch. The sequence continues at coordinate 135,287,063 of NW_026652277.1, forward strand.
TACAATTGCAGATGTTCAGTCAGTGTTTAAGGACTGAGATTATAAGTAGCTTGATTTTGGCAAACATACTTAAAAATCTGGATTTTTACAAAAGATAAATTGGTGTGTCATTATTCACACTGTAGGGAAATTTACACTAAGATTCCTCTGTAAACATTCCCTCTGCATTTAAAGAAAGCTTTGGTTTACATAAAATTTTAAAACTATGCTTATTGTGTGGAAAAGACCATGTAATAATGTGGAAGGTGCCTGTGAGTGAGCATTCAACTATGTGCAATGCACTGGGCTTAGTACCTTAGCGTTACTAACTCATTTAACCCTTATAACAGCCCTGTGAGATAGGTCCTGTTACCAACCTTTACACATAAAGAAACTGAAGCTCAAAAAAGGCCAACTAACATGCTTATAAGATCACTTAGCGGGACCTGGGATTCAAGTCTGGGCATTTGAGGCCCTGCTCTTCAGCACTGCACCATCCGATTCAGTGTTTGTGTTGAAAGCCATCTGTTCCTGTGGCTTGTGCATAGGAAGACCTGAGGTGTAGTTCTTGTTCGTCACTTGCTGGAAGAAATGGAAACTTCTCCAGGCCTCTCTGCAGGAGTATCCGGAGAATAAAGTGGGAGTCTGAGAAATCACTTACATAGAGTTCCAGTATAAGTTTAAAGTTCAAAAAATGTTTCTTAGTCAAAATGCTAAGAGGAGGCATGGTGGCCAGTGATAGAAAGAAACTCTTTACTATAGGATCCTAATTGTAGTCAATTAAATTGGTTGTGTTCTGCATAATGATTTACACCAGGAAGTTCAAAAATTGTTCTCCTACGTTTTATGTACTTCCACTTCCAATCACAGTATTTTTTTAAGCATTGTCAGTGACTTAGAAGTACAATCATGTGAAGTCAACCGTTAATGTTTATGTAACACTAGGAACGAGAGAAATAGGAATAGTTGGAAATAATACTAAGTGGTTAGACTCATCATCACAACAGGTGTCTGCATGTCATTTTTTAGAATGATACATATCTGACATATTGCAATGAGATCTAATAATTATATCTCATCTGTTGAAGTTTTTTAAATCCCAAAGAGGGAAAAGCACAAGATTGACAGTCTCTGTTTTACAAATGGTTTGTATGTCTCTCAGACGTATTATGAAGTAGAATGAAAAATTTTTATGGCTTTTAAAGATAAAACAAATAGACTTCAAAGAAATTTCCAGCTCACAGAGAGCTGTTTTGGGCTGCAAACACCCTAGAAGTGCGTCCTCCTCTATGGTTGAGGCTACTTTGGTGGAAATTATTGAGAAGGACTTTTTCTTTGTTTGTTTTGTTTTGCCTTTTATGCCAAGATAGAATTCAGAAAGAATCTTTTTTTTTTTTTTTTTTTTTTTTTTTTTGAGACGGAGTCTCGCTCTGTCGCCCAGGCTGGAGTGCGGTGGCGCAATCTCGGCTCACTGCAAGCTCCGCCTCCCAGGTTCACGCCATTCTCCTGCCTCAGCCTCTCCGAGTAGCTGGGACTACAGGCGCCCGCCACCACGCCCGGCTAATTTTTTGTATTTTTAGTAGAGACGGGGTTTCACTGTGGTCTCGATCTCCTGACCTCGTGATCCGCCCGCCTCGGCCTCCCAAAGTGCTGGGATTACAAGCGTGAGCCACCACGCCCGGCCTCAGAAAGAATCTTGAACATATAAAATGTTATATCAGCCAGAATGCTTTACTCTAGGTATTTTTTTTAACACAACCATAAGCCTCAAGGAGAAAAAGCTATTGGGTTCCTCCTCCTCTTTCCCCATAAATACTTCCCTGGAGACTCACTGTGATTCAGTTTCAGTAATTGCCATCTTTCATTGGGAGAGAAGTAATGGCTTAAGTGGGTAGTGAACTCCCAGCGTTGACACACTTCTTGACCTGGGTCCTGTAGCCCCAAGGAAAGCCACACCTTTGTCTAAGAATTCGCCTGCTTCATTTATCATCTGTCACTGATTTTTGTGTGGGAATAAGCGACAAAAATTCTCCAGGGATACCACTTACTGTTACGTGACTATGCTTTTAATGGCACAGTCCAGGAGTATCCCTTTTTTATGCTAATTTCTCTCCTTTTCAAATAAAATGGCCTTGAAAATTCTGTAATGTTGTACAATGACCCTACTGCAATTAGCAAGCAAGGACAAATCTGCGATTTGACTGCATCAAAAACAAATCGAAAATGGACACAAATCTAATGGTGTTTGCAGCTTCAGCATTTCTGGAGATTGTTTTATCAGCATACCTCTGAGCACAGATCTGGGCCACAAGGAGTACCACTCGCCTGGCAGCCAAATTTCCATGTGGCTGGCTCCACCCACATGTACTCCCAAGGAGGGTCACTTAGGTCAATCAGGCATGTTTTTATCTGTCATAAGAAAGAATGATGTGCTTCAGATGATGCTCCAGAAGGTTAATGAGGGTTTTTTGGAGGTTTCGTGTTGTTGTTGTCGATTTATGACAGACCTTTCAGGAGTTAGGTTTTTATTTGATCTCTCAGTGGTTTTTACCACTGACAGTATGGTAGTTAAAAAAAAATCAGAAGTAATACTACTAAGGGAAAGAGGTTTCTTTGTTTCTCTAATGACATGCATACTATTTTTTAAACACGTCCCTTCTATATATAAAACAATAAATTAGTTTTATCAGTTTTAAGATCAAAACCTTATACCCATCTCAAGTGACTTGGAACAAACAACTTTTAACCAAACCATCATTGTCTTGTAATTCCTGGAGTCTTGGGCACACAGTCCAGGAGAATAGAGAAGTGCTATACATTGCTTACAAATTGTCAGATTGCCAGAGAATCAAGAGGATTTCAGACTTGGCTTGTAGCAGACAGTTTATTCTTCCTTATTGGACAGCTTTCTTTTATTCACACATGGAAAGATAAAGGGTTTCCCTTGCAGCTACTAATGAAATAGTAGCCCCAAACAGGGAATGTGCTGAGAGGAACTGGCCTACTGTGCTCAAAGAAGGCAACTCCTACAGTTCCTGGCCCTTTATTCCCTTTGTCCAAGGAATCAGCCCATTGTCTGCTGGAGTCTCATGTCTGGTGCCAAATGCCACAGTGCTGTTCCATTTGGTATCTCTGATAGCTCTTCCCACAATATAGGGCCGCCAGTTACATTCCACAAAAGATAAAAGTTTTTCTTTTTTCCTGATTTTTCTGCCTACTTGATTAACTGCTGTGCCCCGGTGTGATGGGAATTTGTGACTGCAAAGTAAGATGGAACCTGCCTTGCAGACAGGGATAGATAGAAGTGAGAGAATGTAGGAAGTTAGGTGGCAAGTCCAAGTGCTATAAAACACGTAGCACTGCTGGTTCTGAAGCAAACATCCATGCAAAACTGTGCGTCCTATTTTTAGGGAGGGGTTGGATTTCAGTCTGACTGAATTGAAGTATGTTTGCCAATCCAAGAACACTGCCTGAGCCCAAGAATATAACCACAATCAAAGTTAGAAGTCACCGAGCTCTCATGTGGGTATCCAATGAAATTGTCTTTGTAAACATTTAAATGTAGGTGTTGATCCTTTTTAAAAGTCAGGAGACCTTTGGAGAGTACCAACAGTGAAGTATATCACGTGGGCAGGGGTGAGTGGAGAAGGATTTTCTTTCATAAGACAAGAGATTATCCTTGAAGGAGTCTGGCGGAGCACTGAGGACATTGCTTAGGACAGACTCCCAGGGTCTTTCCATGGTTTCCCATTAATTATTTTTCCCTCTCACTGCTATCATATTTTTCCGTTTTTCTCTCTTGCCTTTTAACTCTAGGAATGTAATTATTAACTTCTAGTCTATGAAAGGAATTTTCATCTGTCAGACCTTGAGACAGGCAATAATTTGGATGCTTTGCCATAGGCAATACTACAGCCAGTATTCAACTGTTATCCCCCACCCTGAATTAAAACTCATTCTTGCCATTCTGATGTTTGTGATTATGATGAAATGATCAAAATAACTCTTCAGACCAGGCACTGTGGCCCATGTTTGTAATCCCAGCACTGTGAGGAGGCTGACACGGGAGGATTGCTTAAAGCCAGGAGCTTGAGACCAACCTGGGCAACTTAGTGAGACCTCATCTCTACAGAAAAAACCAAAAAATTAGTTGGACATGGTGGCACACACCTGTAATCCAGCTTCTTGGAAGGCTGAGGTGGAAGGATTGTTTGAGCCCAGGAGGAGCCATGATCACACCACTGCACTCCAACATTGGTGACAGAGAAAGATCCTGTCTCAAAAAAAAAGAAAAAAATCCTCTCAATGATGATATTTATAGAGAGAGAGTATCTCCTACCCCTCTAGTTACAATTTTGCAGCACAGTAATAAAAATATGAAGGGGATTGATGTCTGTGTGGTAAGGGTAATTAAAGGGGTATGTGTTTACATTTTCCTTCTTTGATCTGCGAAATAGTTACATGCCTATCATAACTGGGAGGATGAAACCAAATTAGAGTTTTACTCTATTTATATGTTTTTGGTCTAGGAAATCATATATATTGCACAACAACTTAGTATGATGGTATACACTCTTATTTGTGTAAAATATGTATACTTTTTGCAACTTTTCCTTTCAACTGTTTCATAAAATCTAAAAAAAAAACTAAACAAGTTCTCACTGGTAATCAATTTAGACTTGCTTACCTTACAGTTTTGGGGTTTTGTTTGTTTGTTTGTTTGTTTGTTTTGAGATGGAGTCTTGTTCTGTCACCCAGGCTGGAATGCAGTGGTGGGATCGTGGCTCACTGCAACCTCCACCCCCCAGGTTCAAGCAATTCTCCTGTCTCAGCCTCCTGAGTAGCTGGGATTACAGGCACCCACCACCATGCTCGGCTAATTTTTTTTTTGTATTTTTAGTAAAGATGGGGTTTCACCACGTTGACCAGGCTAGTCTTGAACTCCTGACCTCCTGACTCCACTCACCTTGGTCTCCCACAGTGCTGGGATTACAGGCGTGAGCCACCGTGCCTGGCCACCTACAGCTTTCATTAGAACTCATTGGAATGCTATAGAAATTTAAGGAGAGATTACTATCATCATCACCGTTTGGGGAGGGGTGTATTAGTGGGTTAATATAAAAAATGTGATTTGAAAACATTCTAACTTATTAAAAGCAACAAGTTACTAGTTACGTCACAATATTCATCCTTAGGTTTACAAAGCAAGTGTCTTCACCCCTCTTATCTGTGCAAAGAACAGAAGAATTTCAAACAACTAAAACAAACAGAATTAGTTGGAAAAGGCAAGTATAGCAATCTGACTCACCTTAACTTTGCAAAAATGCTTATCATTCTACTTATTTAGTCTGAATTGCCTATCTGCTGTGCTTGTGAAAAAGAGTAAAGTTTATAAAAATCCGTATTATTCATTACACAAATTTTTTTCTTGCTTCTTTATACTTCGCTTCCTGACTTCTCCATAGTATTTAAAAGTGACAAGATTAAAAATATTTTATGAATCTCTTAGTTGGATTTGGCTTTTAGAAACTGTTGTAAAAAGAGCATTTCAGTTAATTCAAGCAGTTTTTGGGAGGCCGTCACCTGCCAGGTACTATGCAGTCTGTTGGAGATAAAGGGATGGATATAAAAGTTCCTTGCACTATGGAACACAGTCTGAAGAGAAAATAGGTATTACTTATTTTTTAATGTATTCATTTTTAACAAGCACTTATATAGCTCTTACTATGTGCTAGGTACTATTCTAAGTAATTTGAAAGTATTGGCCAGGCGTGATGGCTCATGCCTGTAATCCCAGCACTTTGGGAGGCTGAGGCGGGCAGATCACGAGGTCAGGAGATCGAGACTATCCTGGCTAACATGGTGAAACCCCATCTCTAATAAAAAAAAAAATACAAAAAATTAGCCAGGCATGGTGGCAGGCGCCTGTAGTCCCAGCTACTCAGGAGGCTGAGGCAGGAGAATGGTGTGAACCCGGGAGGCGGAGCTTGTAGTGAGCCACGATCGTGCCACTGCACTCCAGCCTGGGGACAGAGCGGGACTCCATCTCAAAACAACAACAACAACAAAAAGAAAGTATTAACTCATGTAAGTAATTGCATATTATTTACATGAGTGTTTCTAAAGAGGGAAGTGAACATTTTTTATTTAGATTTCACTATAATTTATTAATAGGAAATGCTAGAAATTTGGCATGTGAGGGTAAGCATATAGCATTTCTTTCTTATTCTGTCACATGTTCAGTATGTGAAACTTGGAACAGAGAGAAATTGGATCCTTTATACCAGAAGGGCAATGCTTAGTTGTGTCATGATCGTCTGACTCTTTAGCATGTGTATTAGTCCATTTTCATGCTGCTGATAAGGACATACCTGAGACTGGGCAATTTACAAAAGGTTTAATTGGACTTAACAGTTCCGTGTAGCTGGGGATGCCTCAAATCATGGTGGAAGGCAAAAGGCATGTCTCACCTGGTGGCAGACAAGAGAAAAGAGCTTGTGCCGGGAACTCCTTTTTTTAAAACCATCAGATCTCATGAGACTTATTCACTATCATGAGAACAGCATGGGAAAGACCTTCCTCCATGATTCAGTTACCTCCCACCGGGTCCCTCCCACAACACATGGGAATTCAAGATGAGATTTGGGTGGGGACACCCAAACCATATCATTTCGACCCTGGCCCCTCCCAAGTCTCATGTCCTCATATTTCAAAACCAATCATGCCTTCCCAACAGTCCCCCAAAGTCTTAACTCATTTCAGCATTAACTCAAAAGTCCACAGTCCAAATCTCATCTGAGACAAGGCAAGTCCCTTCTGCCTATGAGCCTGTAAAATCAAAAGCAAGTTAGTTACTTCCTAGATACAATGTGGGTACTGGCATTGGGTAAATACAGCCATTCCAAATGGGAGAAATTAGCCAAAGGGGCTGAGGCCCCATGAAAGTCCGAAATCCAGTGGGGCAGTCAAATTTTAAAGCTCCAAAATGATCTCCTTTGACTCCATGTCTCACATGCAGGTCATGCTGATGCAAGAGGTGAGTTCCCATGCTTGGGCAGCTCCACCCCTGTGGCTTTTCAGGGTACAGACTCCCTCCCCACTGCTTCCACAGGCTGACATTGAGTGTCTGCAGCTTTTTCAGGTGCAATGGATCTACCATTCCGGGGTCTGGTGGCCCCCTTCTCACAGCTGCACAGGATGGTGCCCCAGTAGGTACTCTGTGTGGGGGCTCTGACCCCACATTTCCCTTCTGCACTGCCCAAGCAGAGGTTCTCTATGAGGGCCTCTGCAGCAAACATCTGCCTGGGCATCCAGACATTTCCATACATCTTCTGAAATCTAGGTGGAGGTTCCCAAACCCCAATTCTTGACTTCCATGCACCCGCAGGCTCAACACCACATGGAAGCTGCCAAAGCTTGGGGCTTGCACCCTCTGAAGTCATGGCCCGAGTTCTACGTTGTCCCCTTCCAGCCATAGCTGGAGCAGCTGAGACACAAGACACCAAGTTCCTAGGCTGCACATAGCACAGGGACGCTAGGCCTGGCCCAGGAAACCACTTTTTCCTCCTAGGCCTCTGGGTCTGTGATGGGAGAGTTTGCCTTGAAGACCTCTGACATGCCCTGGAGACATTTTCCACATTGTCTTGGGGATTAACATTCGGTTCTTCATTGCTTATGTAAATTTCTGCAGCTGGCTTGAATTTCTCCTCAGAAAATGGGATATTCTTTTCTATCGCACTGTCAGGCTGCAAATTTTCTGAACTTTTATGCTCTGCTTCCCTTATAAAACTGAATGCCTTTAACAGCACCCAAGTTATCTCTTGAATGCTTTCCTATTTAGAAATGTTTTCCACGTGATACCCTAAATCATCTCTTTCAAGTTCAAAGTTACACAAATCTCTAGGGCAGGGGCAAAATGCCACCAGTCTCTTTGCTAAAACATAACAAGAGTCACCTTTGCTCCAGTTCCCAACAAGTTCTTCATTTACATCTGAGACCACCTCAGCCTGGACATTATTGTCCATATCGCTATCAGCATTTTGGGGAAAGCCATTCAACAAACCTCTAGGAAGCTCCAAGCTTTCCCACATTTTCCTGTCTTCTTAGCCCTCCAAACTGTTCCAACCTCTGCCTGTTACCCAGTTCCAAAGTCACGTCCACATCTTCGGGTATCTTTTCAGCAGTGCCCCACTCTACTGGCACCAACTTACTGTATTAGTCCGTTTTTATGCTGCTGATAAGGACATACCTGAGACTGGGCAATTTACAAAGAAAGGTTTAATTGGACTTGCAGTCCCACATGGCTAGGAAAGCCTCAAATCATGGTGGAAGGCAAAAGGCATGTCTCACATGGTGGTAGACAAGAGAAACGAGCTTGTGCAGGGGAACTCCTTTTTTAAAAAACCATGAGATCTCATGAGACTTATTCACTATCATGAGAACAGCATGGGAAACACCTTCCCCCATGATTCAATTACCTCCCACTAGGTCCTTCCCACAACACATGGGAATTTGAGATGAGATTTAGGTGGGGACACAGCAAAACCATATCAAGCAGTTTTGTCCCTATTGGTTCTGGTTAATATAACCCCAGTTTTATTCATATTGACTTGGAGCAGTCTTTTTCTTTGATTCTTCTTCCTTGATCATGATTGTTGTTGCCACTGACTATTTCCATACTGTTTTGAGAGAAGTTAATAAATAATACCTCTCTTCAAAATTTGCTAATCCCCATTTCATAGAGATTGTCTTGCGTATGTTACTTCAAAATGACAATTTAAAAGCTAAACTTTAGTTTGAGTAGTCTTAGGAAGAGTTTTTGTTATTTTAAGCTCCAAATGTAATTTTGCCCTTTGAAAGTTCATTGAGATCCCTATTGCTTTTCAAGCAACTTATTTTAGAAACAATGTTTTACCCTTAATTGTCTAATTTTGTACTATAATATTTCAAAATGTTTTAGAAGTTTTTCTGCTTTTGTACACATTTTATAAATCAAAATGAATTTGGGGGATTAACCAGAAGTTACTGTGAAGGAAAATCAATGTGTATGCTGCATGTGAATACAATTCTTACCATGCTTTGCAAAGTCTTTTAACCTTAAAACTTCCCTGAAAAAAAATGATTTTTTTAGTTTATTTGAACAAATTTAGGAGGCCCCTAGAATAACATTTTTGTAATAAAATTTTCTTTACTACCTAATGTGTTTGACCTTTGTCTTCTTTTTAAAAAAAACAAAAGCTATCTCTTGGGTTGCTCACAGTTAACTAGTTCCAGCCTATTGCTTGTCTAGAGTAAGCCACTTTCCCCCTTGGCTTAGTTCACAATCAGTCAGAAATTATCAGTCTGAGCGTCAAGCTAAATTTCAGTTGGTAAAGATTATAATCATACATATGTATTGTCTAGTAAATTTGGCCTTTCAAGGAAAAAAATGCCATATACCAATCATTCGTGCTAGTATAAATTTTGAAATGTGCCACAAGTGTGCTTTGTTTTTAGGTCCATACTGTGGAAGTATGACTGTTCCCAAAGAACTCTTGTTGAACACAAGTGAAGTAACCGTCCGCTTTGAGAGTGGATCCCACATTTCTGGCCGGGGTTTTTTGCTGACCTATGCAAGCAGCGACCATCCAGGTATAACAGAAGAATCAACACAAATCTCTAAACGTTATCTAAGAATTCCTCTTGCCACTTATCCCCATCCCTGGACATAATTGTGGACTCAGATGCAGAATTAAGATATGAGGAAGAAGAGGAACATTGTATCTTTGTAAATGGTTAGGTCTGAACTGAATCATATTGTGACACAGGTGTGTCCAATCTTTTGGCTTCCCTGGGCCACATTAGAAGAAGAATTGTCTTGGGGCCACACATAAAATACACTAACAATAGCTGATGAGCTAAAAAAAAAAAAAATTGCAAAAAAAATTTATAATTATGTTTTACAAAACTTTAGGAATTTGTGTTGGGCTGCATCCAAGGCCATCCTGGGCTGCATGTGGCCCAAGGGGCATGGGTTGGACAAGCTTGTTAGCATGTTAGATTGATCAGTTGACTTATATGGGATAGGATTCATCTCATTTTTCCTAAAAACCTTGGATAGCACACCTTTGTGTTCCCCTCCTGACCCTTCGAAGTCCTCACTATTCTCTGGAGCCCTCCCCCATCCTCCTTCCTAGCTCAGGGGCAAGGCTTTTCACCAGTGAGCCCCTCCCCAACACACACCAGTACACCAGCACGGGAGGCATGCACAGTGTGTGCAGGATGAGGAAGTCAGTGTCACACAGTGTAATAACTGTAAAGCTGAAACTCATATGGGAGAGAAGGGAAGGGAAACACGAACACTGATGAGAGAGAGAAGCATGGGCTCCTGTCCTGGGCTCTTGTGCTTCAGAGTAATTACTGTGCAGCCCATACCATGTCTGGCTATGGTCGTAGAGGTTTCTGCTCTCAGTCCTCTCTGGCAGAAAAGCTCTGGGAATGAGGTGCGCCATTCATTTTCCTCTTAGCCAATCAGCTCTGACTAATCACAGCAGATGCCTGCATGGCCAGTGTTCACCATATACTGCTCCCAAAGAACTATTACAGTAAGTGTGCAATATTTTGGAAACCATCTTATGTTGATCTAAATGCATCAAGATTCACCGTATCTTAGCCTTTATTGCTGAATATTACTTTGGTTCTGTAAATTACTCCAGAGAGCACCTTCTTTTTTAAAATGCTTTATCCTGGTTGATGAAAGCTTATGTGCTGTAGGTTTTCTTGGTAAAGATGTGCTTCTCTGTCATCAGATGCCACTGGCTAAATTGTTGAATTAAAATGTTTGTGGGAACCTTCCCTATGAACTATGTTGGGCTTTTGAAATTATTTTCTTCCTGCCGGGGAACATTATACACCTGGTCTTTGTAGGCATATAGTGGATAGCAACTAGAGTATTGTTTTTTTCTGTTAACTACAGACTCTGCTATCATTTACTAGATGATTATGTTGAAAAACTATCATTGGTGGCAGAAAAAAGAAATGAAAGGAACTCATTAAATACTGGAGACAGTGATTCTCAGTGTTTATTTTTAAAAGGAAAATTCTGAAAACTACATAGTGAATAAATGCTTTTTTAAAACTCTCTTTTATTTTAAAAGAAAGCTTTGCAGCATGAGTGTCCTAGTTTTTATTCATTCTGTTAATTGCAATTATCTTTATTTATGACAGATTTAATAACGTGTTTGGAACGAGCTAGCCATTATTTGAAGACAGAATACAGGTAAATATAGGTATCCTAACTGTGTTGTAGTCGTGTATTGCTGAACATTTTGTTTTCCTTCACGTTAAACTAGATACATTTGTACTTAAAGCTCTTTTTACCATTCATGTTGTAACTAATGAGGAATATCTGAAATAGTTTCTTATATAGCAGGAAGTCAGCAAACATTTTCTGTTAAGGGGTAGATAATAAATATTTCAGGTTTTCCAGGCCATACAATCTCTGTTGCATTTATTCATGTAATCTCTGTTGCTGTTGTAGCAAGAAAGCAGCCATAGACACTATGTATACACTAACAGACATGCTGTGTTTCAATAAAACTGTATTTACCAAAACATCAGTAGGGCGGATTTGGCTCACAGGCCATAGTTTGCTGACCCCTGAGTTCCACTATAGGGCCAATGAATCATTACCAAGTCTAGACTGTACTTTTTTTCCTGGCTGGTATTTGGGAGTGACTTTTAAAATTCTTTCATTTGGGAGGAGGTGCATTTTGTCTTTACCACTAGAGAAAAACCTACTGCAAATAAGAAGATGAAAGTTTTCAACCCAGCTTTAACTGGAAAAACTACGTAGCCACTTTGATGTACATTTCCTCATCTATCAAGTAAACAGTCTAAAGCAGAATTTCTTAGCCTTGGCACTATTGATATTTTGGGTCAATAATTCTTTATATTGCAGGGCTGTCCTGTGCGTTGTTAGATATTTAGCAGCATCCCTGGACTCTATGTCCTAGATGTCAGTTGTGATAACCAAGAATGTCTCCAGACATTGCCAAATGTCTCATGGTGGGCAGAATCGCCCCCAGTGGAGAACCGCTAGTCTAGAGATCATTGTCAACAACACTAACAAAAACTATGACTGTTTTTTTTTTCTCTCTTTTTATGAAAGAGGGTCTTGCTCTCTTGCCCAGGCTGGAGTGCAGTGGTACAATTATAGCTCACTATAGCCTCAAACTCCAGGACTCAAAGTATGCTCCTGCCTCAGCCTCCCAAGTAGCTGGGACAACAGATGTGCACCATCATACCTGGCTAATTTTTAGATTTTTTTAGAAATGGGTGTCTTTCTATATTGTCCAAGCTGATCTCTAACTTCTGGACTCAGCTTCCCAAAGTGCTGGGATTACAGGTGTGAATCATGGCACCCAGCTATGACTCTCTAGAGTGCTTTCCTAGTGCCCAGTATAGCTCTCTGCACTTAGCACAGAGTAAGTAGCTCTTGTGAACGTTTCAACATGTCTGCAAGGAAGGTTCTGTTACATCCTAAAAACCAAAGTACAAACCAGTTAAGACTTGCTGAGGGCTACACACCTCATAAGTGTAGCCAGGAAGTCAGGCTTAAGAGCCCGTGGTCCTATCTCAGACATTTGGACATTCTAATGAATGAAATTATTTTATGTGCAGAAACAACTCTAGTATTAACTAATATTATGTCTAATGGGGGAAAAATGAAAATGAGCAATAATTAAATATTGCTTTTAAAGTTACTGTTCATCCAATATACACATATGCCAGTATTATCTATTCTAGCTATACCTCTACAGTCCCAGTTGGTGATAGGGCCTCTGGACATCAAATGGTCATTTCCTCTTCTCCTAAAGAAAGGGAATATATCCAAGCTTACAGGGTGTCATTATGGTGCCAGATTATCTCAGCTTTAGCCCAGCCATTTTGTAGTGTTTAGATTAAAGATAAGGCCTGGTGACTAATAAAGGTCCACAAGCCCTCATCCATAATTATGAAGTATAGAAAGTTTTGAAAGCCTTTTGTAACTCATTTGGTGGTGATTCTTGATTAATGTGACCTTAAATTCGTTTGACAGCAAAATTGGACTAGATTAACATGTCTTTACATATGTTGTTTAATATGACTATTAAGGCATTTGACACAAGTATTTTAATGTTTTTTATTAATGTGTGCAGACCCCACCAGCATATTACATCATATACATCATTAGAACTGTTTTACTTTTCTAGAATCCAAGAAATTCTGAATTCTGAAATACAGCTGATTGTAAGGGAATTGGCTCTAGGGAATTGTTACCCTGTAATGGGAATTCCCATTATTTTTATTTCCTAATTCCATGAGTACTGCTGCAATGCAGGGACTCCAAAAGGTCAATGGGAAAAAATTATGGAATATTTATTTGGATAGTTTTGATAATTAGTTGTTACATATATAATTTGCCAAGTCAGCAAGAGGACACTGAGAGGAAATGAAATAAAAACAACTTCTATTCTGGAATCTGTTTGGGCTGGTACATTCTTTTTAAACAAACCAAGTAAACATTATGTAAAGTGGTGTATATATAGAAGTAAGGGCACATGGCATGCATCTTCAAAGCTGACAACATTTTTATAATACTTTGGCTTCCTTTTTGTGTGTTTTTTATAGATGTTTATAGCTGTCTTCATATCTTGTTGGTATGTTGACACTTGAAGGGACTCGAGATGAAGAAACAATCTAAGAGAGATTATATGCAATATCAGGGTCTCACTGCTAGCTAGGTAGTGCCGGAGCCTGTGTCACTCTGCTCCTAGCACTGACACCCTTCAGCTGCACCACATGCTGTGACATGTTTCTGGAAAGTTTCTTGAAAGATGACTGTTAAGTAAATTGAATCCTATTTTTTTTTTTTTTTTTCTTTTTTGAGATGGAGTTTTGCTCTTGGTCCCCAGGCTGGAGTACAGTGGCATGATCTAGTCTCACTGCAAACTCCGCCTCCCAGGTTCAACCGATTCTCCTGCCTCAGCCTCACAAGCAGCTGGGATTACAGGCATCCGCCACCACACCAGGCTAATTATTTTTGTATTTTTAGTAGAGACGGGGTTTCACCATGTTGGCCAGTCTGGTCTCAAACTCCTGACCTCAGGTTATCCACCCGCCTTGGCCTCCCAAAGTGCTGAGATTACAGGCGTGAGTCACTGTGCCCGGCCTTGGAATCCTAATTTAAAAATATATCCTTTTTTTCTGATTACAAAAGTATTTCATAACTAATGTAGACCAGACCATCTAATATGGTAGCCACTAGCCACGGGTGGCTAATGAGCACTTGAACTGTGGTGAGTGCAAATTGAGGTGTGTTGTATAAAATGCACCCCAGATTTTGGAAGTTAACAAAAGAGAAAATATCTTATTGGTATTTATTTCTGTTTATTACATTTAGAAATGATAAAATTTGAACATGCTGGATTAAATAGAATATATTATTAATTTTGCATATTTCTTTTTACTTTTTAAAAATGTGACTACTAGAATATTTAAATTTGTATATGTGGCTCCCATTCTATTTCTATCAGACAGTGCTAATATAATGGCAATATTACAGTATGTATAACACGGAAAGTGAAAGTTCCTCACAGTCCTACTCCCAGAGAGAATCTAGGGATATTCTTCTTTGTCTTTTTTATCCATAGAAAACAAAACTGTTACATATTTTAAACATTTCTTAAAGAAACAAGATTATATAATGTTTAGAAATGTTCCTATTTCTGAAAAATATTTATTGGAAGTCTTAGAAACAAGTACAATGCATTAGGGAAGCTCACTGTTTAATAGACTTTATGGTGAATCCTTATATAAAACAAATAATTATTGTGTAAAAGTTGCCTTCAGATGAACATTGTAGATCAATCTGTATTTTCACAAATCAGGTTTCTAATTTGCTATTAAAGCAAGATATTATATGGAGGGCAGAAAATACTTTAAAAATTTAAGTACAGTTTAATTTTTTTGGTTGTGTAATTTAATAAAATATAAATTATTTATTTTTCTTTTTCCAGCAAATTCTGCCCAGCTGGTTGTAGAGACGTAGCAGGAGACATATCTGGGAATATGGTAGATGGATATAGAGATGTAAGTAATTGAGGGTAATGGCAGAGAATGAATTAAAAGGAGTAAGTGCTTTACTCTGCCTAAATTAATTACTGAGTAATTAAATGAGATATAAAACTCTAGATAGATGCATGAGTCTCTCTCCTCTGAGAATAAATGAAATAAGTATAAAAACCAAGGTTACCCATGCATTCATTCCTATTTCTAGCATTTCCAGCTAAGCTTACTATAAATGAAATGAAAAACAAAAGTTCACCATCTGAGAGTATCATTCCATCCACTTTTTGCAAGAGGTTATAGATTTGCATCCTTTTTGTCATGGTTTATTTCTTTAACATTCCACCTGGTTCCTGTAATACAGCAAAGAACATGAATATTCATATCATAGAATAGTGACATTGTGTCTGGGGCCAGTGAAGCCATCCACCCTGCTCTTATTCCCCACTCTCTTTGCAAACCAAGTTCTTATGTCTAGTAAGACTACCTGGGTTCTGTAGTAATACATTGTTCCTGCATGTCCTATCTCAGATACATAATCCTCCACTTGTTTCTATTTACAGATTTCTGTCCTGGAAATCTAGTGTCTGATTTTTTTAAAATTTACATTGCTATTTGAAGTAGTTGGGTTTATAGCCTAGTTTTTGGGAAGTACCTGAGTTATTAGAAATCTATAGCAAAAACCTATTGTTGTGAAACTGTTCTTAAAGTTATTAACGTGGGAAAACAACCTTTATCTACTTGTTCTAGGTGATTGATAAATCCTCTGTGGCATGAGGAAAAAGTTTGACTGTGATTTTTTCTTTTAGCACATTCTGATTCTGGGAACAGCAGATTTTGTTGTTATTTTGCCTTTCGTTCCCCTTTTCTGTATTTTCATTTACAAGATTGACACAGGATACTCATTTGACCTATAAATGGACTCTTAAAATGTTTTACACTGTTTCAGTTTGAAGATTTACCTGGCTTAGGCAATTCTTAAATGACTACAGGGAATTAAGAGAAATAAAAAGTTGACATTTTTTCCCAGCAATAGAAAGTTTTTATTTATTATTTTCCTGTTCTATGCAAGAAATGTAAGAATTATGTACAATAAGAGAAATAGCATAGTTTTTTCTTACTGTAGATGTTTATCTTACCTCCTCCTGACAGAGCTATATTTTTTAGCGTAACAGGTAAATGGTTTCCTGCATGGTAGATGGGAGTACATGATCCCTAAGTGCTGGCAAACAGGTTTCCTATTTGACTCACTAACTGATGGTGCACTATTCGCTTTTAGAATGATTTTATCTGCAAGGAAATTTTGTGTTTTGAAAACTACTCTCTTCAAAGAACTCGGATTAGTGCCTTTTTTGTATATGTCAATGTCGTGGATGTATTAGATATTTATTGCTGCATAATAATATTACCATAAACGTAGAGGCTTAAAGTGGCACATATTTATTATCTCATTTTCTGTGGGTTAGGAGATTGGACATGGTTTAGCTTGGTTCTCTGCATCAGGGTCTTATTAGGGTGCAACAAAGGTGTCAGCTGGGTCTGCAATCTCATTGGAGGCTCAGCTGGGGAAGGATCTGCTTCTAAGCTCATGTGGTGTTGACAGCATTCAGTTGCTTGTGGGTTATTGGAATGAGGGCCTTGGTTTCTTCCTGGATTTTGGCTGGAGGCCATCCTCAGTTCTTGCCATGTAGACCTTCCCAACGTGGCCACTTGCATCCTCAAAGCAAACAAGAGAGAGTCTTTGAGCAAAGGGATCTCCTCGCAAGATAGATTACACTCTTATATAATGTTATCATGGGAGTGGTATCCCATCACTTTTGCCATAGTCTTATAGACTTAGAAGAAAATCTCAGCCCCCACCCACACTCGGGGATTCAGAGGGATTCCACAAGAGGGGATACAGGGAGCAGGGATCATGGGGGTTATCTTAGAGTCTGCCTCCACAGTGCTTCATCTTGAGAAATGTGTTCAGTTGTAGCAAGTCTTTTCAGAAGAATCTTTGCAAAACCAAAGCATATCCTGTAGGTCAGGATAACAGAATATGTAAAATAAATAACTGGAGGAGCTGTTGAAGAAGGAGGTACCCTGTCTCAGGGAAGAATATGTTGTCTTACAGAGCTATTGTAGAAAAGGCATTGGTTTATTCTGTGTTGCTCCAAAAGGCAGAACTGGGATCAGTGGATAAAAGTTATAGGGCTGCCAATTTCAGCTGCATATAAGGAATAATTGAACAATGCAAAATGGGATAGGCTGTCTCGAGAAACAGTGATTTCCTAGTCACTGGAAATGTCAGGTGTAGATGTTAAAACCATTTGTCAGGGATAGACTGTCTTTGTGTGGGAAGGGTGCTGTGGAGTGGAGACGGGGGTGGTCTGTCAAGAGGTATGAGGGGAGAACTTTAAAGTCCTTTTTGAATTTTTGAGATTCTGTAGTTCTGTCTCCTACTGACAAATTAAGGCATCCAAATTGGTGTATATTTCCAATGCCAGTGAAGGAATATGGGCTTCTCTTAAGATCTGCCTCACCTGCCCCCAGAACAGTTTTTCTCTTGGCACCTTCTCCCCAGCCTGCTAACTAAACCATCTGTTTTTAAACAGAACACATCACTTAATTAATTTGTTTCAGCAATTCTCCTCGCCCCAAAATGTTCAAGAAGTACTGTAAAATAGAGACAGTAAACATGTAGTGCGCTGCAGTTTAGGAGAAGGGGAGAAACTGGGCCTCTTGTACACACCCAGAAAAAGCCAGAAGGAGATACATTATAATGGCAAGTGATTATCTCTGGGTAATGACAATATGAGTGATTTTTTTTCATTATTTCCAACATTTCTATAAAGAATGCACATTTTATGAAGAAAACATTATTGACATGCTAATTAGGAGGACTGTAACAGCACAGAAATAATTCATATGATGGAAAGGGACATACATTTGATAATTTAACATTTTGCTATCATTCCACCAACATTTTTAAGCATGTGCTTTATTCTACCTTACTGGTTTTGGTTCATGTTTTATTAAATGCAAACTAAAATGTTTACTTTTTTATTACACTTCCTTTTAAAACATTGTCAACACTGTTTTAGTACAAGTTGATTTTTCCTAAACGAAGAGTTAAGAAAATTCTGGGATGATTTGATAGTTGCTTGAAAGTTTTTTAGCCTTACTTCACACTAATCTGTTTGGCCATCATTTGTGGCTTAGTGAACTTCAGAAATGTTTATTATAGATAATGCCATCCACCTGCAATTGCCTGAGCCATGAAGGTATTCTCTTCAGCTGGCCATTGCATTCCCTTTCCTAAAGAATTATTACATTTACATTATTCTGTTTAAGTATATTTTGTTTAAGATAATTTACTAATTAAAACCATTTGTCAGGGACAGCTGAACGTCTTAGAATCAAGTAAAATGTATTAGGGAAGCTCGTTGTTTTTTGTTTGTTTGTTTGTTTTTTGAGACGGAGTCTCATTCTGTCGCCCAGGCTGGAGTGCAGTGGTGTGATCTTGGCTCACTGCAAGCTCCACTTCCTGGGCGACAGAATGGTTCACGCCATTCTCCTGCCTCAGCCTCCCGAGTAGCTGGGACTACAGGCGCCCGCCACCACGCCTGGCTAATTTTTTGTATTTTTAGTAGAGACGGGGTTTCACCGTGTTAGCCAGGATGGTCTCGATCTCCTGACCTTGTATCCACCTGCCTTGGCCTCCCAAAGTGCTGGGATTACAGGTGTGAGCCACTGTGCCTAGCCAGGAAGCTCATTGTTTAATAGACTTTATGGTGAATCCTTATATAAAACAAATAATTATTATGTAAAGTTGCCTTCAGATGAACATTGTAGATCAATCTATATTTACACAAATCAGGTTTCTAATTTGCCATTAAAGCAAGATATTATATGAAGGGCAGAAAATACTTTAAAAATTTAAGTACAGTTTAATATTTTTTGGTTGTGTAATTTAGTAAAATATAAATTATTTTTCTTTTCCAGCAAATTCTGCCCAGCTGGTTGTAGAGACATTCTGCTCTACAGAGCAGAATGTGCATAGGCTAGGTACATTTGCTAGGTAATATGTACCCATGTACATAGGCTAGGTAATATGGCTTTCCAATATTTACATTTCAGTGAGACTTAGACTTCAAAATAGCTAGAAAATAAAAGTAAAAATTGTACCATCTGTTCAAAAGAGAATTTTCAAAAATCAGGTTCAATAAATGTGAATTTAAAAAATCAATACCAAAAAAGTGACAAATAAACATCAATTTCCTTTAAGTTGGATGGATGAGGGAGTGACTATTTGAAAGAAAATAATCCTGGAAAATGTTGGTAATTGTATCATAATAATGTGACAGACTTGATGGGTAGTCTTTTGGAGATGTATCCTATAGCCTACAATTAATATTAAAAGAAATGGCAAAAACCGCAATTACTTTTGCATCAACCTATTATGGAAAGCCATAGCTGCAATTAAATAAAAATTTTATAAAAAGGGTATTCATCATTGAATTCCTTCAATACTGGGTACTGTGAGAAATGAGAATATTTGTTGGCCAATGATACTGTTAGATCCTGTTGCTCGTTGGCCTGTGAACCTGTCGTCTTACAGCCAAGGAGGCCCTGGGACATGCCAAGTCCAGTGAGAGCTCTCAATAGGCAGGGTTCCTAGAATGAAGACCAGTGATCCCAAGGACAGTGGGAATAGCTGCTCAGCAGACCACTGAACTGATTTGGTTTTCATTCTGGGGTTTAGCGAGGGAGACAGGCCTGCATGGGTCCTATAAAATGTGCACTGGGTACCCTTTAGAATCACAAGGTGACAGACCTTCAGAAAAGACACTAGACCAGCAGTCCCCAACCTTTTCCACAGACAGGGTGGGGGATGGTTTCAGGATGAAAGTGTTCCACCTCAGATCACCAGGAATTAGATTCTCATAAGGAGCACACAGCCTAGATTCCTCACATGCGCAGCTGTCGTAGGATTTGCACCCCTGTGAGAATCTAATACCTTGGCTGATCTGACAGGAGGTAGAGCTCAGGCCGTAATGTGTGCTCGCCCACCGCTCATCTCCTGCTGTGTGGCCCAGTTCCTAACAGGCCACTGACCAGTACCAGTCCACAGCCTGGGGGCTTGGGGACCCATGCACTAGACAACATCCAGTCCAGGCTTGTCATTGTACAGAGGAATGGGAAGTCAGATCAAGAGCAGTGGAATGACTTGCATATACTTTGTGGAGTTAGAGGCAAAGCCAGGATGACAAGACAAGTTGCTAAATTTAAATTCAGGACTTTTCCTCTTCAACTGGCTTCTCCATTTTGTTTGGACCCAAGAGTCCAAACTGATGATAAGAAAGCTTTTTAATGAGGCTGGGCGCGGTAGCTCATGCCTGTAATCCCAGCACTTTGGGAGGCCGAGGTGGGTGGATCATGAGGTCAGGAGATCGATTCTGTCCTGGCTAACACGGTGAAACCCGATCTCTACTAAAAATATTTAAAAAATTAGCTGGGTGTGGTGGCAGGCGCCTGTGGTCCCAGCTGCTCGGGAGGCTGAGGCAGGAGAATGGCGTGAACCCAGGAGGCGGAGCTTGCAGTGAACTGAGATCGTGCCACTGCACTCCCGCCTGGGCGACAGAGCGAGACTCTGTCTCAAAAAAAAAAAAAAAAAAGCTTTTTAATGAAAGAAAATTCAGGAACAATATACAGAAAATTCAGGAAAGATAAAAATGCAACCTGCATTCTTATTAAAGAGTACGATCTTTTTCTCTTCTAATTTTAATTCTTTTTTTCCTCCAAAATTAGGGGGGTAGTATTTGCATCTCTATTTCAGCATTCTCATTTTTTTCTTTCTGTCGTGAAATCTTTCCTCTCTTTTGTTATGATAGCAGTTATTGCAAAACTGACTCACTTTGCCAAACCTAATCTAGTTTGGGAAATATGAACTCTCTAAATTGAAGATCACAAAGTTCTCAACTTTATTGCAACTATATTGCAAAATATTATTTGTCTCATTAGTCCTTACACTGTTGTAACTTAAGTCTAAGGGAACTTTTCCATTGTAAATAAGGTAAGCGGCATTGTCATTAACAAAAAGAGAAATTCTTGAGTCCAGTTATTGAGACACAATTTCATGAGCTGCCTTTCTATGTTGGCATTAATAGTCATGAAGAAGTGGAGCATAGCTAAGGTTTATTTAGGAAATTATGTTTCTTATCCCCTCACTCCTGGGTCTGAGTGCCTTATCACCCTTCCACAGAGGTCTGTACTTGGGGACCTACAGGCCTGGGCACCCCATAGAAAGTTATAGTCTTTTCTGTAGCCCCACTTCCTGACAGAGCCGATTCCAATCCCACAACAGCCTGTAAATCAGAGCCAGTCTGCTGCTCCTGCTGCATCTGTCAGAACAGCCAGCAGCCTGCTGACACCTCACACTGAACATCGCAGGGCTGAGCTGGCACTGGCTTTTTGATGCCTCCTGAGGGGATTCAGGAAGTGAGATGGAGGCTGTCAGCCCTGAGTTGCTCATCATCCCTCTAGGAACTTCGTTAAGCTTTCTGTTCCATTTAATGTTCTGTGGCTGTCATTACTATTGTGGTTTTGGTACCTTGATAAATCTCTAATTTAAAAATGAACATGTGGAATTGAAAGTTCAGCTTCTTAAATGATAACTTGGCATGTGTGTCTAACAGCCTAAGTATAAGAAACTGGATCTGTTATCAATTTCTGCTTAACAAGCCACTCCAAAACTTAGTGGCTTAAAGTAGCAGACATTTTATTTGCTGGTGAGTTTGAGGGTGAGCAATTTGTCTCCACCCACACTGGATTGGATTAGTAAGCTCCCTTAGCCTGGAATCACTCTTGTGGCGGCCATGATATGGCAGGTTAACTGGGGCTCAAGAGTCTAAGGTGGCTTCACTCACATATGTAGCAGTTGGCTAGGCCCTGTTATCTGTAGCAGAACAAAGCAAGCCACATGGTCCAGAGTCAGTGAGGGAGGTGACCACTCCAGGGCATGGCCATTGGAAGGCTTTATTCACTGGGGCCACTACTATAAATTACCACAGAAACAAAACAGAAAACTCCAACTATATTTTAACTGTGTTCTTTTAAGTTCTGCATAATGATGTTGCTGTGTTTCAGACCTCTTTATTGTGCAAAGCTGCCATCCATGCAGGAATAATTGCTGATGAACTGGGTGGCCAGATCAGTGTGCTTCAGCGCAAAGGGATCAGTCGATATGAAGGGATTCTGGCCAATGGTGTGCTTTCAAGGGAGTAAGTACTTTTTTTCGGTACCGTTTGTTCTGAGTAGAAGGTAATCCTGAAGGATAATTAACCAGCTCACAACTTTGAAAAGACAGCAGGGATGTGATAGCAAGGGTTTGTCAACTGGAAAAATATGCATGAGTGCTTAGAGCAGCATTTCTGGTCTCTGCATGGATGATAAATGTAGCAATCAGAAAGCTCACTGGTTATGCTGACATGTAAATTAAAATGGCGCACTCTGAAGCCCTGGGGCAGAGGAGTGTTTTTACTCTCAGGTGCTTTTGTGGGAGAAGATAAAGGCTTAATCCTTTTTGGGTTTTTACAACTTCTGTAAATTACTGGTTGTCTCCAATATTACCATCATCTGAAACTCTTACAGAACCACTGAGCTCCCTAGAAGACTCCTAGAGACAATCGTTTAGTGATGAGTTTGGGAAGTGAAGAAAGATGGCCTTTGTTAACACTGTGTAAAAATATGGCCTTTGTTAACATTATATTCTTCGTTTGTTTTTATCCTGTGCTCTTTTAGCTTCATGAGAAAAAAAAATGTGTTAAGTGCTTTAAATGGTTCAACTTAAGCTTTTCATATTTTCAGATTTCCTCAGCCACTAGAAGGTGTAAAACTAGAGCTGTGTAGAACTCAGTGTCAGCCTACCCTGTGGTCCAGACGTCCACATATATAAACAGGCAGCTCAGAATGGCCAAGTGGGAGACACTCCTGGAGTGGAAACCTAGTGAGAGAAAAGTGCTCCTCAAGCCACTGTATTTCTCTCTCTCATTCTCTCCTTCTGCCTTCTGCAACTCTGTTTTTTGGACAGGTTTTCACATGGCCTGGGTTCCAAGAATAAGGCACAAGACAGAGGTTTTAGGCATTTTGGGATCCAGAAGTGGGGAAAAAAATGTCAGGACCTATATATTCTATCACTCATTAATCTGTATGACATTCTTCCCCTGCCCCTGCTATTTTGTCCTAGCCCCCTCTTGCATCAGAAAGAACATGGTCATATTTTGCTGTTCCATTTTCACAATGGATGGTGGGCCATCTTGTCTTGGATAGGTTCTCAAGTTAGTCAGCATAGATATGGTGACTCTGATGTTATTTTGATAATTGTATAGTAGTATTTTCCTTCCCCCTCCTACTTTTTATTTCAGTGTATTATAGTTAGCAATGTCATAGGTCAAATAGGTATCCTGACAACAAGTTATAACATTGCTTTTATTGGAAAATGTGTCTTAAGTTCTGAAGAACCAACTTGTGAACTCACATATAAACTTTGGGACTAACACCCATTTTGTGATTGAGGCTGTTGGCCCGTGTTCATAGGCAGTGGCATTTAGAAGCAGTAACTGAAGTTAAGGGAGAGGTGGTTAGGTCATCTTCACGAAGGAGGTGAATCTTGTGTTTGATGGAAGGCAGGAACGATGCTTAGAGGGATTACAAGGGTAGAGTCAAGACTGCGGAGCAATGTTAGAGAGGGGTGGTGGTGGCCATCGGCACACCATGCTCACAGCCAGGAGGCTGGCTGGTGGGTGTCTGTGGAGAAAAGGCAGAGCCTCTCACTGGCAACTCTGAGTTCAGGGGTCGGGGTGGGGGTAACTAGAGAAGATGTTCCAACATAACTCTTTCATAAGCAATGCAAGTAGTACTGTACGTAATCCACAAAAGACTTCCATCCACCAAGGACAGCAGTGCATGCCGTGCACTTGGGCATGCAGGCTTACCTCATGATATTTGTGTTCTCTGCCTACCATGACCCTCCCATTTCCTTTCCCCTTCTGGATAGATTTTTAGCTATGAGAGGACACAAAGTGTTTTTTTCATATTACCTGAACATTCAAAGACAAATTAGTCTCTAAATTTGTGCCAAGGTTTAAGATCCAAAAGTTTAGTAACAGTATGCTATTAGAAATTAAAATCTTTACTCAAATGAATAAAATTATACATATATACACACACATACATATAACATTTTTCACATAAATATTTGCCACATTTTCAGAACATCAAATTTTATTTTAAAGTTTACATCCTGATTTATAGTAAAAGGGATCACTTATGCACAGTAAACCTTTAAATGCCAACTTGACCTTGACTTTTGTGTTTTTTGATGGTTTCTTCTGTTGATACGAGGGTGCTACTTCAGGAAGATAACAGGCTCTAGCCTGAATGTGTTAGGTGCTACCACCTCCAAACAGGAACAAAGAACTTCCCTTCGGCTTTCAATCTGTTTTTTGGAATCATTTGTCTGTATTTGTATACATTTGAATGCTCCTTTTGTAGGAAAACAGGGTAACAAAAAGCTTAACTTGGATTTTGTCTTACTTTAGAACAAACATTATTGAAACTATTGAATAAATGAGACTGTGTTCTCAGTTAACTTCTGCTACATCAACTGGACTTAATATATACATATATAATATATTTTATATAATTTGAAAAGTATATATTATATATTTTATATAATTTGACGTTAAACTTCCATGCAAAAAGTAGAGTACAGAAATCTAAACCATTAGTGAATTAGAAAGGGTTTTGCTTCATATTCCATATAGTTATTTGTACTAATTGTCTGATTTTTATTTTGGGGGGAGTAGATAGAAAGTTCAGAATTATATCAAGATCTCTTCTTATTTCTAGATCTGTGATTTTGCACTGAGCAAATAGTTAACTGTATGTTCACACAGCCTCTTCCACTCATTTAGATTTGAAATCTTCAGGGAGCAGTTGTTTTTGTCTGTGTTGTTTTACTCTTGGGGAAACACTGTACATGCGGTCATTGAACTTATGTTCCCACACATGATTGTTTGGCATTCAGGAAAAACCAGAGAAGGAAGTATTGCAGCTGAGGAAGAAGGAGTCCCTAAAGTAAATATCCAGGGCTCTTCTGGGATTCATCTCCGGTCAGGTCATTTCCTTGATTTGAAGAGACCAGAATGGCATCAGGAAGAGGGACTGACCTCATACAGAGGACGATGGTGCTAACCATCAGAAGCGAAAACCTTCTTTCTGTTTCCATCAGATTATTCTTGATTGCTTCTGTAGCCCTCTGGGAAGGCTCCTTATTCGTGTAATCTGATTGAATTCATTCACTCTAATGTGTGAATGCTTCAGAACCCTAACCTCCCTAGGGTGTTTTTATTTTCAAAAGAGTAGGCTTATTAACCTGTAGAATTCTTTAAGTGGTCTGTAGTTAATTCCTTCAATGGAATGAAATGGAAAAACATTTTCCAGTTGATAACAGAGGAAAGCCAGGCAGAGAGCTGTTAGAAGCAGAGCTTTTCCTGGTGTCTTCTCAGGATTAACTCCAAAGTTATCCTTTCCATACTTTTTGGTCAACAACAAAACTAATGTTTCGTGGCAATGGGAGTGAGCTTAGTTTCTTAGGATTGCCGCAGCATTATTTAGGCTTATTTGAGTCACATTTCAAATTTAACAGCATAGGAACATTAGAGAAAATGGAAAAAGAGACAAAAGAGAGGCTCTACATAAATCTTAATACAATTTTAATGTGATTAGCGCCTTTCTTTAAGTGTCGGGAGAGTTGAGTTCTCATCCAAGCTTTTTTTGCTAACTGTGAACTTAGGCAAGTCCCAGGACCCATGTGGGTCTGAGTTTTCTCACGTAAGTAATGATTGGTGCCTGCATTATATTCAGTTCAGAGATCATAGAAGAAACTATATGTGGAATACCAGGGTTTATGGAGTCTGCCAAGCATAGACAATGTGAAAGAGAAAATCTATTCTAGAGAGTTTTACTACCCATTACTTCTAAAAAGAGCTTTTGATGGGAAGGTACTTATACTCTTGGCCAGAATACTTTGGGGTTCTTTGTGGATTTCATGTTTTAGTACTCTCTGTGTCCATTATTCCCATCTATAATTCAGAATTAAACATTTAAAATAATAAGCAGCACTCTGAGATTGTAAAATAGTTGTAAAAAGTTGGACACAACAGGGGCATCTACCTTTTGGTGTTTACCTCTAGTATCTAATACTGTGCACATAAAGCTAATGTTGAGGCCCCCAAATTTTCCATTCGTTCTCTGTATTTTTCATACCACTGACTTTGTGAGGGATTATTTTAAAGGTTGATCTGGTCTTCAAAGGTAGATAAGGACATTCCTGTGGCCTTAGGAATCTCTTCTGCACTGAAGGAGACAACTGCAGAATGAGGCTGATGCGATCATTTCTCCTGTGATAGCGATAGAAGCGGCAGTAAGGCCAGCTCACTGACATGCTGTGTGTTTTCTCCAGCTGTACCTTGTCATCCAGAAGCAGGAGCTGGTTCAAGGCTTGGTGCTGGTTGCTACAGTAGGTTAGGAGTGTGGCCGTGGAGAGACAGGGCAGAGACTGTCCCCAGAGTAACACTGCTGAAACATCCTCAATGAGAGT
The DNA here is from genome assembly GCF_009828535.3 of Hylobates moloch. Lineage (NCBI taxonomy): Eukaryota > Metazoa > Chordata > Mammalia > Primates > Hylobatidae > Hylobates > Hylobates moloch. Next base: position 135,313,776 of record NW_026652277.1, read on the forward strand.
CGAGAGATCTGTGGGGAAGGCAGATGGAAATGAGTGGGACACTTTAAGGTGACTGCTGAAACAAAGGGAGATTTCAGGGCAGTCATCTTTCCTGTCTTCATCATCTTGCAATAATTAATTGAGATGTAAGGTTATTCCTGAGACTGTGTATCTGTACATTCCTTTCCAATAAATTCAGCATGGTGGAAATAGCACGGGATTCAGATTCAAAAGCAGTATCTCAGAGTTCTAGCCCCTTTCCTAGCCCTTTGTCACTTATATGAATTTAGGGAAGTTGCTTACCTTCCGTGGGCCTAAGTTTCCTGTTCTATAATATACTGATGATGAGGATAATAGCAGTAGGTTTGCAGGGGTGTTGTGAGGATCATATAAGGAAGCACAGGTGGGAAAGCTCTGTGAGCCCTGGGATGTAGCTATATTAGTCATTAAGATCTACGTAAGCAACTCACCTTCTCATGTTTGTCTTTATTGTTTCAGTGGTTCCCTGTCAGACAAGCGATTTCTGTTTACCTCCAATGGTAAGGATCATGCTTTCCTTAAGAATTTGATATTTTCGGTGGCTCACGCCTGTAATCCCAGCACTTTGGGAGGCCGAGGCAGGCGGATCACGAGGTCAGGAGATCGAGACCATCCTGGCTAACACAGTGAAACCCCGTCTCTACTAAAAATACAAAAAATTAGCTGGGCGTGGTGAGGGGGTGCCTGTAGTCCCAGCTACTCGGGAGGCTAAGGCAGGAGAATGGCGTGAACCTGGGAAGCAGAGCTTGCAGTGAGCTGAGATTGTGCCACTGCACTCCAGCCTGGGTGACAGAGCGAGATTCCATCTCAAAAAAAAAGAATTTGACATTTTAAAAGTCTTCGGTAGTAGTTTATTCCTCCATACCTTCAGATTATATAGTTTAAAAGGTTGGGGTTTTTTTTCTTTTTTCTCAGGTTACATAGCACCTTTTTTTTTTTTTTTTTTTTTTTTTTTTTTTTAAGGAGGCAGAGTCTCATTATGTTGCCCAGGCTGGTCTCAAACTCCTGGGCTTACGCGATCTTCTTGCTTCAGCCACCCACACCAAATCTTCTTGACTTAACCATCCACAGGACAATAAGCCTAATTAACATTAAGCAGAAAATATGTTTCTTTATAATCTAAACTCTCTCAAACTTTTGCCAAAAAGAATAAAAAGTGAAATATTTATTTTAAAATAAATCCCTTTATCTTAGATTTTAAGAGAAAAAGCTTTCAAATATTGCAATTTTTGGCTTGTTATTATTTTGAATAAAGTTACTGAAAATGAGTATATAAAATAAAGGCATTTTAGCTTCTCCATCATGGAATGTATTCTATGTAAATATTCTCCCTTAGCATAAACCATTTCAAGGAAAACACTACAAATATTTCTTCTTTGCCTTTATTTCCTGCCTTCACATTGGTATATTGGGCATGGTATAGTTAAGGTCCTTTGGATGAATATTGGGTACAACTTACTGATGTTCAGAGGACTTAGACACATCTGCTTTACAAGTATGTGGAAAAAATGGGGTTCCCCTCTGATTCTAAATCTTTTAAAGTGAGAAGGAACACAGCATTTTAAACCTTTAACACAGATTGCACTTTGTTGAAATCAGGATGAATTTAGAAAGTTAGAAAGTAAAATCTACAGTGGGAACGAAGAGATGTCACTTATAAAGGATGTGACTTGGTCTATTAAAAAGAAAAGCAGTAACGGCTTCAAGGCATGTTAGTACAAATGAGTGAAATGCAAGTCAGGACCATTTAAAAGCTGGTAATTAAACACTTGATTCCATATCAGAATAAAAGTCAATCAGTTGAATATTTCTAGGTGAGATGTGGTACTACTTTTTTTTTTTTGCTGTTATTTTATGTCTGTATCTAAAATATCTTACTGCACTCTTTTTTCAGGTTGCAGCAGATCCTTGAGTTTGGAACCTGACGGGCAAATCAGAGCTTCTTCCTCATGGCAGTCAGTCAATGAGAGTGGAGACCAAGTTCACTGGTCTCCTGGCCAAGCTCGACTTCAGGACCAAGGCCCATCATGGGCTTCGGGTGACAGTAGCAACAACCACAAATCACGAGAGTGGCTGGAGATCGATTTGGGGGAGAAAAAGAAAATAACAGGTGCAGAAAATAACACAAATGCAAAGTGCAGGAGTAGTTTCATGACTGTAAATGACTCGCAGTTGAGAATATGCTTATTGTTTACATAGGTGCCTTTCTACCTACCTCCAAGTTCTTGAAATATTCGAAAATGTAACAAATCTTTACAATCTTTCTGTGAAAAGAATCTGTATGCAAGTCGTAAATATGGATATATGGATTAGAGAGATAATTCTTCAATGGTGAAATCTTTATATGGTGTACTGTTAGTGTGAAAACATTAATCTGTGAAGAGATTTTTAAATGCAACTAATATAAGTTGGCTTGTGAGATGATTTGAGGTTTCAGATGAGGGAGAAAAAAATGAAACTTGAAATTATAATAGATGTTATATTTAACAAACTTTTAAAAATGGCCTGTAAATATTATTTTCTTACAAGGAATTAGGACCACAGGATCTACACAGTCGAACTTCAACTTTTATGTTAAGAGTTTTGTGATGAACTTCAAAAACAATAATTCTAAGTGGAAGACCTATAAAGGAATTGTGAATAATGAAGAAAAGGTAAGAGGTAACCCTAGAGGCAAGAGAACTCAGTAGGAGAACAGGCCTCTATATATTTTCGTCAGTGTGTTTACATTAAATATCTCATTAATAAAAGACAGTGAGGCCAGGCATGGTGGTGGTTCATGCCTGTAATCCCCAAGCTTTGGGAGGCCAAGGCAGGAGGATCATTTGAGACCATCCTGGGCAACATAGCAAGACCCCACCATTACAAAAAAAATTTTTTTTTAATTACCCAAATGTGGTGGTGCACACTTGTAGTCCTAGATACTTGGAAGGCTGAGGCAGGAAGATCACTTGAGACCAGGAGTTCAAGGTTATAGTGAATTATGATTGTGCGATTGCACTACAGCCTGGGCAACAGAGTAAGAGCCTGTCTCTAAAATAAAATAAAATTTTTAAAAAGATGATGATGGGCTAGTCGCGCTGGCTCACACTTATAATCTCAGCACTTTGGGAGGCTAAGGCAGGTGGATCACCTGAGGTCAGGAGTTCGAGACCAGCCTGGCCAACATAGTGAAACTCCATCTCTACTAAAAATACAAAAACTAGCCGGGCGTGGTGACTGGTGCCTATAATCCCAGCTACTTGGGAGGCTGAGGCAGGAGAATCGTTTGAACCTGGGAGGCGGAGGTTGCAGTGAGCCGAGATTGCACCACTGCACTCCAGCCTGGGTGACAAGAGCGAGATTCCATCTCAAAAAAAAAAAAAAAAAAAAAAAAAAGATGGGGCTTTCTTGGCATCCAAGAATAAGAAATGTGTCAATAAAAACCTTGAGAGATCTTTGTGATTTAATTCTTTTCTACTTCAGGAATGAAATACTTGTGATTTTCTTGGGAAGTGAAAATTGGCCGTTTGAAATGGCTGCTTCAGTATAAGTATGGTGGATGTTTGAATTGGACATTTGTCTTGGGATCCTGTTAGTGGCAATGAGAATTCGGAAGGAAGTTGCAAAAGTGAGAGAGCTGAAGCCTTGTGCTCTTGAGGTTGCTTGTTTGTAGCACCAGTTGAATGTAGAAATATTAAGGTCAAATAATACAACAAGGCATTTTTAGCTTCTTTATCCAAAATGAAATTTAAATCAGTAAACAGATGAGCAGCACCACCTTAGTTAGATAAATTGGCCCTTGTTTGCAAAGCCTCATATGTTCAATATCAAGAGTGTCTAGAAAAATGCAATAGACATAGAATCCTTGCCTCGATTTCATATAACCAGGTATAAGTGGGATGATAAACAGCTAAAAACTCACTAATAGAATCTTAAGTTAAAAATAACTTCTTTCTGTAGGTGTTTCAGGGTAACTCTAACTTTCGGGACCCAGTGCAAAACAATTTCATCCCTCCCATCGTGGCCAGATATGTGCGGGTTGTCCCCCAGACATGGCACCAGAGGATAGCCTTGAAGGTGGAGCTCATTGGTTGCCAGATTACACAAGGTAGGGCTCAGGGCAAGCCAGTGAGTTACTCAAGTTTGGTCATATTTTTTTTCGCCTATCATTGTTACTAATGTGGTTTTCCCGATGTTCCTCCTCTCTCAGGTAATGATTCATTGGTGTGGCGCAAGACAAGTCAAAGCACCAGTGTTTCAACTAAGAAAGAAGATGAGACAATCACAAGGCCCGTCCCCTCGGAAGAAACATCCACAGGTAGAGCAGTGATTGTTTTGTGGTTTCCAAAGAGCATAACTGGTAACCCACCCAATATCAGTAACTTCAACAAAATTTCTTTTTCTCTGTCATATAAATACTGGAGGCAGATGATCCAGTGGTATTGGCACATATATAAAATGATGTATGTTTACAGCTTTTCATTGCAGTATTATAAATAGAAAAAAATTAGGAATTAACTTATGTGCCCTTCAAACACTAGGTACATATTTTGGGGAAAAATAAAATATTAGCACATCCATGCAGTGGAACACTCTGCAGCCATACAAAAAAAATTGGTAATATAGAAATTGGTAATATAGAAAGCTCTCTGAGATATAGTGGCAACTTAAAAAATATAAGCAAAATACAGAACTATCAAAGTAGCATGCCACCTTTTCTGCAAAAAGGAGAAATAAAGAATAAATATTCATTCCAGTATCTCTAGAAAAATTTCAAGAAACATAATGCGGCTTTCTGTGAAGGAGGAACAGAGGTAGGAGGGACACATTCCATTCCATACTTTTGTATACTTTTTGCGTTTTGAACATGTAAGTGTATAATCTATTCAAATAACATTAAAAGTACATTTTTTCAGAATATTAAATAATTTGCATATCAATTTTATAAGAATTTGGAAAGACTAGGAAAACACAAATAAGAAAACAAAAATTAGTCATAAATCAGTGTCCACAGATAATCACCAAATCTCACTGTTTCTAGTCAACTATATTTATATTTCTAACTTTAAGACAAAAATGGTAGCGTATCATATTATTCTGTTCTGTAGCATATATTTTTCATTTAACATTGTGTTATGTGCATTTTCCAATGTTATTGGAAGGTTGAAAACCCCAATTATTAATGTCTTTATAGTATTTTTTCACATGGATAAACCATTATTTACTTGACCATTCCCCTGCTGTTGGATGCTTAAGTTGTTTGATTTTCCCCAAATTTTCACTCTTAAAAATAACACCGCTGCCGGGCACATTGGCTCACACCTGTAATCCTAGCACTTTGGGAGGCCGAGGCGGGCAGATTGCCTGAGCTCAGGAGTTTGAGACCAGCCTGGGCAACATGGTGAAACCCCATCTCTAATGAAATACAAAAAATTAGCTGGGCGTGGCAGCATGCGCCTGTAGTCCCAGCTACTCGGGAGGCTGAGGCAGGAGAATTGCTTGAACCCAGAAGGCGAAGGTTGCCCAAGCTGAGATCACAGCACTGCACTCCAGCCTGGGTGACAGAGCGAGACTCCATCTCTAAAAAAAAAAAAAAGAAAAAAAATAATAATAACACTTCTGTTACTTATACACAAATTTTGTTTTCATCTAAGTCCGTTTTCCCCTTCTTCATGAATTGCGTTTTTCCACTCTTAAGCGTCCCTTTATTTTCTTCCCAGGGATCATAGAAGAGAAAGATGAAGAGCAAATATTTTTCCTTTACTTTGTGTATTTTCTACAAACTTGGGGCCTGCCTTGGTGGCTGTCAAAGTGTCCTTTTTTTAGAGCAGAAAGAGTTGCAGGAAAACATGATGTGGTGTTTCATGCAACATAGTGGAAATGCTGTTTGAGGTCATCAGCCTGCACTTCCTCTCAGTCCGCAGCCCCAGAGCTCTGTAACGAGGATCCCAGTTTTCCAGGCTGTTGTTATGGTACAGGTCCAAACCCACCTGCCATCTGGGGAAACGCGTTGCTTGAGCCAAAGTAGGAGCTCCACACTGTGCTTAAATCATTTACCTGTCTCAATAGTTCTCACCTGAGGGGTGGGGGAGGGGTTAAACTCCCCCCTCATTTCAGATTTTTGGAGTTTAATATGGGCTAAGCAACAAGCCCAGTGTACCTGTTAGTCCCTGAGGAACATTGGAAACTGTCTCTGGGGGGCTGGGGGAGAAATTTTATTTTCCCAAACTTTAGCCAGGATTTTGAATCCTTTCTTTTTGCTTTCCAATATCAGTAAATACCTAACATGTATTCATTTTCCCCCCATATTAAATACTTAAAGACTTTTCAATTCCATGTTCAGTTTTAGATCATGAAAAGTGGTTGTTGGTCATTTATGTTGTAACGTGATGGCTTTCCCTCTTCTTTAGGAATAAACATTACAACGGTGGCTATTCCATTGGTGCTCCTTGTTGTCCTGGTGTTTGCTGGAATGGGGATCTTTGCAGCCTTTAGAAAGTATGGTGACTTTACATGTTTAAATTTCTTCTCTAATTATGCAAACAATAAAAAACCAAAAAGTTTATTCTTCAGAAATGCATATGTACAAAAGCAGCATGACTTCTTTCAAAATAAAATGTTAACTTATATTTTGCAAACCAGTTAGATAAAAGTAGAAATGATCAAGTATTACTTTATTAATCTGTTTTTATAGACAGGGTCTCCCTGTGTCTCCCAGGCTGGAGTGCAGTGGTGACATTGCTCAAACTCCTGGGCTCAAGCAAACCCCCTGCCTCAACCTCCTGAGTAGTTAGGATTTCAAGCATGTGCCACCATGCCCAGCTAATTTTTTTATGTTTTGTAAAGATGGGATCTTGCTTTCTCACCCAGGCTGATCTCAAACTTCTGGTCTCATTTGATCCTCCCAAAGCACTGGGATTACAGGCATGAGCCACCGCACCCCACCATGTATTACTTTATAAGCAGTTCTTGTGATTTAGAGACCTTTGATAAAGACTTAACCTTTGAGTATTGTAGAAGTATCCTGAAACTGATATATTGCTTTAGAAGTATCTGTGCTTCTCCTCCCTGAAGAGTAAAAGAAATATTAAATAGGCTGCTTGGGGTATCACCAAGCTGCCCTGTAACTCACCCTCCCCAAGCCTGTTTCCTTATGTATAAAATATAGTTTACCCAGATGAGTTCTGAATCTCTTCCAGAACCCTAAGATCTATGTTTATTTTAACAAATGTTAGATGTTGGATCTAAACAAAAAATGGAAAGTATTCTGAAGTTTTCTCTTTTTATATTTTAAGCAACTTCAGAATCTATAATGTGTATATTAGTACAAATAGAATGAAGAATAGTTTCTGCCATCATGAGAGAAGGTACAAAAGTCTCTGGTTCAGGTAGATATTCATAAGTTAAAGCATGCCTTAGTGTAATGTGCTTGTATGAAATGCTTTTAAAGACACCCACAGTTTTGGACTGGAGTATAGTAGAGATGAAGTGAGACCATGTGGTCATAAGGAATTGCTTCAGGATGACTGCATGAGCTAGTGATAAACTAAGTAAGGCACTGATTTCTAATATGCAAAACAAGATTAGTATATATTCTTCCAGTGAAATCTTGTGACTTTTCTTATAAATGAGATACATTTATAGATAATTCTACATATTTGTATGATTTTCTAAAGCACATGGCAGCTGCCATCTCATTTAATTCTCACATCAACCCTATGAGGTAAGTACTATTATGATCCTTATTTTATATAGGGAGAGAGAGGCAGATACATTGGCTTATAAATATTCAGTAGAACTTTTTGTCTTGATAGGAAGAAGAAGAAAGGAAGTCCATATGGATCAGCAGAGGCTCAGAAAACAGGTTGGTTGAAAAGTCTATCTACAATTTTATCTGTCTTTGAGGAAGGGACAGGATCTGCTGATTGAAAGCATAAGGAGGCCAGTGGCCCACATTTATTTGATTAAAAGACATAAACCCTGTAGCCTTTAAAGTAGAATATCTATAAGGAAGGAATTTATTGTGTCCTGTCTCTTTATTTTAATGGCCACTTTACTTTTGTTCAATGTCCTCCCCTATCATTTGTCAACATCCTTTTTTTCTTGGCCACTGGAGTTTAGGCCACGACACTGTCTGCCATCAAGGAGGTATGACAAAAGCCTTATCAGTGAACTGAAGTAGGCCCGTGTTGTTAGCATCTGCAGGCCTGTACTTTCCACCCTGAGAAAGTGAGAAAAAGACCAGGCAGGGCTGGTGTGCAGGTTTCAGATAATCCTGCACACCAGCCCTGTCTGGTCTTTTTCTCACTTTCCCAGACACAGGCGCCCATGCAATGAGTTAGCCATGGTCCAGAGAGAGAGAGCAGTGGGGCAGGACCCCTCAGAAAGCTCAGGGACCATTTGAGACTCCACCTCCCCAGGGTCTAAACACCAGCTGCAGTGTCTCCTCTGCATCACAGATGCCATGCCAGTGCAGACTGTGGGAGACCATACCCAGATGATCTCACAAAGGGAGAATCTGGGACCTGATGAGGGCAAAATACCTTTTAAAGGCACAGTGGAAAGCATGGTTAGAGTAGTGTTTGCTGTTGTGGTTAATGACCTTGGCATGCTGTTCTTAGCACACACACCTGAGGAGGACATTTATCACTGTCAGCTGTCAGAGGCAGCCTGACCTCTGACTCATCAAGGAACATGTTCTGGAGGACGCGCATTACATTTCTGACATATTCATTTGTTTTATGTTACCTTTTTTCCAGACTGTTGGAAGCAGATTAAATATCCCTTTGCCAGACATCAGTCAGCTGAGTTTACCATCAGCTATGATAATGAGAAGGAGATGACACAAAAGTTAGATCTCATCACAAGTGATATGGCAGGTAAGGGTCATATTTCTAGGACTGTGCTGTTAGATTGGAGGTGCTGCTTGTGGGGGAGGGAGACAGGAGAGAAATAAGGCAAAATCCTTTTCTATTTAGATAGGGTCCAGTAAATCTGAAATGTGTTTTTTCTGCATTCTGCACAGAATTACAAACTGACACTGAGATGTTACTTAAAAGCCCTATTCAGCCAGTCTTTTCACCTGCAGGGGATATAGTGACATCCATAGTGATAGCCCTGATGTACTACTTGTATCTGGAAGCCCGGAATCTATTTTTGTTACCAAAGCTTTGATTAAGGTACTGGTAAAGAGGGACTAGAAGGAGGAATTAAATACAGTTCCTGCCCTGAGGAAGGTGAGATAGGAAATAAAGGAACTCTCTCAGTATGAGAAGGGCCTCAGTGTCCCTGACAAGCCACATCAAGAGTCGAGCTTCCCAAACCATCTATGGGGAAATGCTTTTTGTTTCTTTTTTTAAAATTTCTACTCCGTCATGAATGAGTACACTGTAAAATGCAATATAAAATACTAGTAATAAGGAAATTTTAAAGATACAAAATACAAAGCTCTAATTTTTTATTATTAGATTCAACAGGCATAAAATTACTCTAAGAGTAATAAAGAATAACTAAGAGTAGTTTCTTGACACTTAATCTCAATTTCTGCACCTGTCTCTATGGCGCTGCTAAAAACAGTTCTCAGATACATAGGACTCTGTGGGGCATGCTCTGAGTAGCACTGCGCTCTGGCTTCTCCCTCCTCACATGCAGCCTGAGGACCCGCAGTATAGGCATCACCTGGGGGCTTGTTAGAAAGGGAGGCCATAGAACTGGAAGCTCCCAGGTGACGCATGTGCACATCAGTGACTGGGAGTTGTCAGTGTAAGGGTTGGTTGAGCCACTTTGTGGACAAGGAGAGCATCCTCTGCAACCAAAATCCATCCTCTTGTTCCTTGGAAGTGACATGAAGGGAGAACCTATTTTCTGTTCTCTTATGCCGTTCATTCTCCTTCAGCTTCTAATTCAGTCTCTCCTCCTTCTTCCCTGAATGGTCCTTCTCAGGCTCCTTAAATGTGCAATGACCCGGGTTCTGTCTCACCCCCACTCACCACAGTCTCTCCCCTAAACAGTCCCACACCCTCCCCAACTTCCAGCAGTGCCCTTCCCTGCATGTTTGTCCATGCTGCTTCTCACACCCAGACTTCCCTCTCAGTCCCCAGTCCATAATTCTCAGCAGCCTGCTGGATGCCTCCACCTACAGATGTCACCCGTTCCTCAGCACCATCAGGAACAATCGAATCCATTGTTCCTAACCCTCACCACACATGGTCTGTGCATTCCTTGTCTAATGGCTTCTCGACTGCACATCCTAGCCTTATCCAGGCTTACCCTCTGGAAAGGGTCCTTGCCTCCCATCTTTCCTCACACCCCACCTCTCATTGGTAACAAATTCCTGATTCCTGTCCCAAAGGGTCACTTTTCCTCTTTCCTAGTTTGTGACCTCTATGTGCATTTCTCTTTGCTTTTTTACCTCTCACTTTTTGATCTTTTCTTCTTCAGTCAACCTCCACAGTTACCTCTGAAAGTGCCAGTCTGTCGTTTCCCATAGAATTAAACCAGACTTCCTAGCAAGACAATCAACGCTTTTCCATGTTCTAACGCGTGGCTAACAGCATATACTCAGGATGTGCGTTTGAATCCTACTCCATCGCCCCATTGTGTGACCTAGGAAAAGTTAGTCTCTCTCTGCCTTGGTTTCCCATTTGTAAAATGGAGTAACAGTCCCTTCCTCAGGGGATTTTTTTGGAAGATTATTAACATCTGGCTGTTGGAATAGCGCCTGGCAAAGAGTAGGAGCTCTAGAAGTGTGAGCTCCTGGCATCATCCTCACTGTCACCACTAGGCCCTGACCTATTGCTTTGGTCCTCATATCCTATGAAACAAACTGCTCTGTGTCCCTCATACTCTGGCCATATCAAACTCTATTTTCGGGGCTGTTTTTTTCTCCATTTCCACACTGTGTGACTTCCACTTCCATAGCTTCTCCAAAGCCAGTTTCAGAGCCACTTCCTCCCTGAAGTATTTCCCCATGCCCCAGGACGTCGTCATCGCCCCCATCTCTGAGAAGACCCTGCGAGGCTTCCTGAGCAGGCGGTGCGGTTGTGTACTGCCTGTGGATGGCTTCTGTGGCTTTCACATCAGGGTTTTCCGCAGTGCCTGGGACACCTGAGGGCACTCGCGGGGAGAGTCAGTCACCACAGCCTGAAGCAGAGTATCCCCGTCTGCCACTGACAGGCCGGCCCGTGTGTGGTGCCCGCTAGCTGCCATCTGTCTTGTGGTTTCAGATTACCAGCAGCCCCTCATGCTTGGCACCGGGACAGTCACGAGGAAGGGCTCCACCTTCCGGCCCATGGACACGGACGCCGAGGAGGCAGGGGTGAGCACTGACGCCGGCGGCCACTATGACTGCCCACAGCGGGCCGGCCGCCACGAGTACGCGCTGCCCCTGGCACCCCCGGAGCCCGAGTACGCCACGCCCATCGTGGAGCGGCACCTGCTGCGCGCCCACACGTTCTCCGCGCAGAGCGGCTACCGCGTCCCGGGGCCCCAGCCCGGCCACAAACACTCCCTCTCCTCGGGCGGCTTCTCCCCCGTGGCGGGTGTGGGCGCCCAGGACGGAGACTATCAAAGGCCACACAGCGCACAGCCTGCGGACAGGGGCTACGACCGGCCCAAAGCTGCCAGCACCCTCGCCACCGAAAGCGGGCACCCTGACTCTCAGAAGCCCCCAACGCATCCCGGGACGAGTGACAGCTATTCTGCCCCCAGAGACTGCCTCACACCCCTCAACCAGACGGCCATGACTGCCCTTTTGTGAACACAATGTGAAAGAAGCCTGCTGTGGTACTGAGCGTCGGGCTGTCGCAAGCCACTGGAAGAAGGGAGCCTGTTGGTCCAGAATGTGCGTGTGTATCGGTGTGTGTGTACACTTGCGTGTGTGTATGTGTGATCCAGTAGGATCCTAGAGACAACCTGTCATACTGTTTACAAAATTGTGCAGCTGGTTTCGTGCTGACCCTTAGGGTGCGCCTATTGGGTTTCGTTGAGCTAGAAAAATGAAAATTTTCAGATGGCGTTTTCATTCCTCTGACTGTGATATTGAGCTGCTTTGGTATTAAAGGTGTAATCTGTACAGAGTTGTATTTAACAATAATAAAAGTAATAAGTTTGCTCTATCAGATTTTAGTTCTGCACAGACGTTAAGTGGGAAAATGCAGCTGTTGCAAAACGTATATAAATAGTAGGTTCATTTTTTTCAGTATATTATCTGATACTGTGTTAGCAGCAGGTCTGCTTAAACCTAATCTTGTTGTTATTGAGTCATTTCCTCTCCTTTGATAACTAGAACTAAAAGCATTTTTAACATTCTTCTCCTGGAAGAGATGAATTACTTGAAGCATGAAAAGCACACCAGGGTGGTTGTTTATTTAGCAATTATGACTGTAGATTTAGAAACAAGCAAAGAAACAACACCTCAGCAGCTGCCCGTTTCCTTAGTCTCCACTTCAGAGGAGGATGCGAAGAGGTCGGCCCAGCTCCCGTGACCATGAAGGTGGCACAGGAATTACAGTGTGAATGGCTGTGTCAGATGTTTTCGTACCTCAGATTAAAAATATTGCTGAAGTCAGATGCCACACTTTTCATGACTTTCTTCAGAAGTAGCACATTTTCGTGACTTCCATTGTCCTCTGAAAAACAAAGTTATTTGGAACATGTTCATACAAAAGTGACTCTGACCAAGTCTAAATCGAGCTTCTCTACTGAGATGAAACTGTTGGAAACTGATCTCATTTTATAAGAAATGATTTTCCCCTCAAGGAGGTGTCTGTAATTCCAGAACAGTCCAGACCTCAGCTGTACCTCATGTTCAGTAGTTTTTATTTGGGTTTTTTTTGTGAGTTAACTATGGGAGATTTAACCTCTTTTGCCAAAGAGGAAAGTGTGTGTGTGTGTGTTTTTAATAGAAAATATGGGCCAAAAATTTTTTTCCCTGAAGAATGTATTATAACCCTATTTGTATGGTTATTACATCCTGTGAAATGTATATATGTTAAAATAATGGGGGGTGCTGGAAGGTCATGGCTGACTAGCTGCTGGTTAGTGTGGAGGGGAAATGGTTTACTTTGTGGAGTTTACATGGTTTTATGTGCACACTAATTGTAATAAACTATGCCAAACCAAACTGCCCCTGACTCTCACTGGTCAGTCCTGCTCACTGGGGTGTTAGAGGCACTCAAGGCTCAGCCTCCATAAAAAGGCAGGTGCCACAGTGGAAAGAGCAAGAGCTTGGTGCCAGATTAGGCCAGACCCCAATCTACCACAGAAGAGAAGTCTGGCTGCTTATATAATGATGAGACTCAGTTTCCTCATGCTTGAAAATGGTGTTGTCGTGTTTTCTTCCTCCAAAACTTACTGATAAAAATTAGTTGAAACATTTATCAAAGTGTTGTCTATAGTAGGTCGTTTTTTCTAATGTAAGCCTTCAGTGGGCTGTTTACAGGATTTTAATATTGGAATATTAGACCATAAGTATAGGCTTAGATCTACAGCCCTTCTTTACAATAGAGCTGTCTTCATCTATCACGGTTCTTCCGCGGCGCTAGTGATCTAATCATGACCAGTGGGAGAACAGGACTTTTTTTTTGGATGATCACTTCCTCAGGGTAGACTCTGTAGAACAGGTTGGATGAGTGGAAAGGTCTGATAAGCCCTACACAGCTAAACCTAAACTAGAGGATAAGGGCAGAAAAATACTACATCCTTCTTTTTTGGTGTTTTGCAATATCAGCACATATGATAAGGCGTGAATGAGACAATTCTAATTGTCTGATTTATGTTATCAAATCCTACTGGGAGGCAAAGATTGTATTTTGCCACTTCTTACATTTGTGGTTGAAACACATTCGCTATGACAAGCAAGACTACACTTATACAGGCTCCTGAAGCTTTGCTCTGGGTTTTATTATTGTTATTTAAATTTTCATTAACATTTATCATCAGCCTAGAAAATAGAAAGGATGTGAGAGATTGTTTTGTGTTATTTTGTACTGCTTTGGATTCTTAACATGAAATCACATTTATAGGCACAACTGTATATACCATGAATAGCTACGAGGCCTTTCCCCACTGACCAGTCACAGCAGTCCAAGTGTGGCCACCAGGTTGACCTCACTATTCCTAAAATGCTTATCTTGCTTTCATGCACGTACCAAATAGTTACTGAGGTTCTGAGAGCAGTGTTTACCCTGTACTTTCTTGAGATGAAAGAGAGGATGCCTAGTCTCTCCCCAGATATGACAGCAGTTGAATCCTTCCAATGAGAAGCTAGGGTGAATACAAACACCCCAACCTGCAAGTATTTCCTGCCCAAAACACAGCCCATGCAGTCACCCCATGCCATGTTGCACACCCACCCACACTGCTGTGTTCACATGCCACTACAGATCCCGTCTCCCACTGATCTCGCTCCCAGCCTCTCCTTGTTCTGGGATAAATTCTTCTAGAGGCTTTAAAGATTTGTATTTAGTGTTTGGTATTCTGCAATTTTACTACTATGTGTTGAGCTATGAATTTGTTTCTGTTCACATTGCTCAGGACTTGTGCCTCTTGAATCTTAGGATTTATCAGCTATGAAAATGATCAGCCCTCTTTTTTGGTTTATTTTCTCCTGGAAATCCTATTGGATGCTCATTAGAGCTTCTCATCCTATCTTTGATTCTGATACCTGAGTATTTCCATTATTTATTTTTTATTTATTTATTTTTTTAGACGGAGTCTGGCTCTGTCGCCCAGGCTGGACTGCAATGGCACTGTCTCAGCTCACTGCAAGCTCCACCTCCCAGGTTCACGCCATTCTGCTGCCTCAGCCTCCCGAGTAGCTAGGACTACAGGCGCCCACCATGATGCCCAGCTAATTTTTTCTATTTTTAGTAGAGATGGGGTTTCACCGTGTTAGCCAGGATGGTCTCGATCTCCTGACCTCGTGATCCACCCGCCTCGGCCTCCCAAAGTGCTGGGATTATAGGCGTGAGCCACCTCACGCAGCTTCCCTTTATTTCTTAAGAGATTAGCTAGGCCTTCTGAAGAATTCTGATTTATTTGGTCTGACATTCCTAGGAATTCATAACAGACAGGTTTTCTTCTTATTTAGTCTGCCATCTTGCTGGAATGATGCCTCCCCAACAGGAACAAGAAAGCATATTTATTAAAATAGCAGGCCAGGCACGGTGTCTCACACATCCCAGCACTTTAAGAGTCTGAGGTAGGTTGATAGCTTGAGCCCAGGAGTTCGGGGCCAACCTGGGCAATGTAGTGAGACCTCCTCTCTACAAAAAAATTTAAATTAGCCAGTTGTAGTGGTGCAAGCCTGTAGTCCTAGTTACTGGGGAAGCGGGAGGATCGCTTGAGCCCAGAAGGTGGAGGTTGCAGTAAGCCAAGATCACGCCACTGCACTCCAGCCTGGGCAACAGAGCAACACTATGTTTTTGTTGTTGTTTTGTTTAAAAAAAAAAAAAAAATAGCACAGGTTTAGAACCGTATAGAACTTGAGTTTAACTGGAGATTTAATCTTTATAACTATGTGATTGCAAGCATATTACTGGTGCTTTCTAAATCTACTTCTTTATTCCCAGAGTGGAAATTATTGTAAAAGGGCTGTTGTGCAGACTGTATTATAGTGTTTTGTATACATTAGATGATCAATCAATATTAGCTCATTTTCTCTCTGCCCAATCTGAAGTCATCCAACACCATTTGCCTTAGAGTCCTTTTTATTTTTCAAGTGGAGGCTGCCTGTCCTCCCAACCAATGCACTTAACTGAGGCACACACCCTCCTTCCAACAGACCACTTTCATGTCCTTTTTTACTTTTTCACCGCCATTCAAAGCTCTCCCTTTTTTCTCACCTAGCTCTACCACCTTTTCCTTTTTGCTGTGACACCTAATATCTTCTAGGCCACTTTTTTCCATTCATTGAGGACATTCACCTAGTTCTAGGTCTTCTTCATTCCTCCTTTGTAATCATGCTAGAGAATGAAGTGCCCAACATGGTCATTTTTATGGTTTCTTGACTTCCACTCTAGTAACCTCCTTTCCATTTAAACCACTCCCACACATGTCCACATTCTTGTCATCAGCAAGAACCCCAGCACTGTAAACCTAATCTCCAGCAATTCTCTCTCAGCTCAAAACCCCCTGAGTTCTTCAGCTTTCCACCTACTTAGTCACTGATCTCATTTAGATACCAAACCCCTAGATCCCATCATTTTCCTCTAGTTGTTAATCCTTTTAGGTTGCATTTCCTTCCCTATCCATCATTGAACTGTTTTGTCTCAGCATTTTCACTCCGTTTTCTTTCCAGGAGCCCCAAACCATGAGACCCCAACAACATAATTCCCCTTGAGAATACCATCTCTTCATCTTCGCAGCAGGGGAACATTGCAAAACTATTCACACTGTAGCTGTTACAAAAGCTCGGTTTCCAATTTACTGGGAGCCCATCACTCCTCAACGCTTTTATTTGTCTTTGATCCCTTTTTCCATACCCCTCAGCAATTATTCCAAAGCAGTGCCACTTTTCACACTCTCCCTTACTCTGATCTTGCCACTTCCTTCACCTAAAAATGAAAGTTATTAAAATCAGAACTAACAACTTCCTGCTGATTCCTCTTCTCACAAAACCTGTATCCACTTCATTCCTTTCCTCCTTCCTTCCTGTGTCAATGGAAAAAGTGTTATAAACCTTCACCTGTGATCTTAAATCCCACTGCCTTCCCCTTATCTCTTTGCTCCTATTATCCCTTTTTCCTTTATCTTCTTCCTTTTATTGGAGGTGTCCGCCTCAGCCTTTAAACTTCCTCAAATCTCTCCCAAGTATAAAGAATTCTCCCTTAATATCCTAAGCCCTTCTAATTACCTGTTGTCTTTCTTCGAAGAGTGATCTCTTCTTGGAATTTTCGTATGCCTTATTTCCCATTCATTCTTTTTCTAATGTAGTTTTTAGTCAGTTATATGGGTACACAAAACATAGTATCCCTTTCCATTTGTTCAAGCCCCTTTTGCATCCTTTCAGGGGATTTTAAAGGGTGCTCACATAAGTACTGCACATTTTTTGGTTAATTTATACTTAGGTGTTTTTTGTTGTTGCTGCCATTGTAAATTGTCCCCACCTCCTCTTTTATGTATCAAGAACCAGTATGGCCTAGGGGTAAAAAGCATGGATTCTGGGGCTTAGGCTGCTTGGGCTGAAATTCTGCCTTAGTTGTGACCAAGAAGGACTTACTTTCTATGACTCCATTTCCTTATTTCTAAATGGAGATAATAATGGTATATACCTTAGAGGCTTGTGGTGAAGATTACAAGGATTAATATATATAAAACCCTTGCAACAGTGTCTGACCCATGATAAGTGCCACGTGGTGTTAGCTATTATATGCAGTCTTCCTGTTTGATTTCTGTGACTAATTTGTACGCTGCTCCTTTACTAAATGTCCTTATTATTCCTAGTAGCTTTTAGTTGATTCTCTTAGGTTTTTCTGGAATTTGATCACTTTTGCAAATAGTGCTAGTGCTATCTCCTTTCCAATATTTATGTGTACATTTAATTCTATTGGCAATACTTCCAGTACCATATTAAATACTTCTAGTAGCTCCCACCTTAGCATGATGCTGGCTTTTAGGCAGAGATAGATTTATTATGTTGAGGTAAACCTTATTATGTTAAGAAAGCATCTATTTATTCCTTTTTTTTTCCCCTCACAAGGAATGTGCTTAATTTTGACCAAAGCCTTTTCAGCATCTATGGAAAATATGATTTTCCTCCATAGGACTCTTCCCTAGAGCCAGTCAGATGATTAGTTACATAATTAGATGTCCCAATGTTAAACATCTGGTTATAGTATATGAATCCATTACTGTATTAAATTTGCATGGATAGGATTTTACTTAGGATTTTTACATTAATATTCATTTGTGGGCCAGGCACAGTGGCTCACGCCTGTAATCTCAGCACTTTGGGAGGCTGAGGCGGGCAGATCATGAGGTCAAGAGATCGAGACTGTCCTGGCCAACATGGTGAAACCCTCTCTCTACTAAAAATATAAAAATTAGCTGGGCGTGGTGGCCTGTGCCTGTAGTCCCAGCTACTCGGCAGGCTGAGGCAGGAGAATCGCTTGAGCCTGGGAGGCGGAGGTGCAGTGAGCCGAGATCCAGTCACTGCACTCCAGCCTGGCAACAGAGCGAGACTCAGTTGCAAAAAAAGAAAAAAAATCTTTTGTGAATCAGGGCTTTTCTTTCTTTGTGGCAATCTTGATCAGATATTAGCCTGACAGAAACAATTTAGAATTTTTATTCCGTTTTTTGGTTCTCTTGCTAGGCGTTAGAATTAGCTGTTGTTTAAAAGTTTAGTAGCATTGCCCTGTGAAATCATGTATTTTGGTAATTTGTGGGGAGAGCACTTTGACAATTTCTTCTATTTTTCCTATGGAAATTGGTTTGTTTAGATTTTAAAACTTCCTTGGGAACAGTTTTGGTAAATTACATTTTCCTAGAAAAGTTCTCAAATTTATTCCTATAGAATTGAAAAAAGTAGTCCATTATTATCCTTTTAGTTTTCTCTTTTATGGGTATTTGTCTCTTATTTCTTGTTTTGTATATTTGCATTTACTCCCTTTTTTCATGACTAGTTTAGTCAGCAGTTTACCTTTTTCCTCTGAAAAATCAGGGGTTTTTTTTTGTAGTTACTTCTACTGTTTCAGAAGCCAACAACTCATTTGTTACTACCTTAGGCAGAGGTTAAAAATGCCCTCAACCATGGTGAACATGACAGTAGAGGGAACCTAGTGAGCATGACACATCCTCAAATGTCACAAAAGGACACAAATATCCTTGTTGCAGTATTGCTTCCTAAAGAATATGGGGACAGTATGCACACAAGCAAGAGATAACTTATTCTGTACGTATTTGGTGGGGACAGGGGAATGCTATAGTCTTGACAATCTAGAATTCTACTATGTAACTCAAGGAGTTCTCTCATTCTATAGTCACTCCACTACAGCCAAACAGTTTCTTGTGAAATTCAAACCCAGCACAATTATCATTTTTGGAAATCAAAATTGTATCAAGCCAAGGGTCCATCAAACCTTGCACCTTTTAAGAAAAATTTTTTAAAATTCTACTGCAGTTGGCAAGCATGGAAAAAATAAAAATAACTGTTGGAACAGGAAGACTGAAAGCTGACAATTTTATCTATATTTCCCCTTTCCTTGTTTGTGGCCTATTAAAGTAGAATTAAGAGAGGGATTTGAGTCTTGGCTCAGACACTTAACTAGCTGTGTGATCCTGGAAAAATCAGCCTTCAATTTATTGATCTTCATAGGAGTATTTTATTTGATGACTTTCAAAAAGCCTTACACCGCTAATAAAAGTAAAATTAATAATGCATCTGGAATCTGCTGCCCCCTGCTGGCAATTTACCAAATTGCAGATTCTACCTTTCCAACGCATAGAATCCAAGTTTTAGTGTCGGCCTATATTTTATCTAATTTTCCTTGTTATAGTCCATTACCTATCTTCCTTTTTTAAAATATATTTTTATTTTTATACGTTTAGGGGGTAGAAGTGCAGGTTTCGTACATGCATATATTGCGTAGTGGTGGAGTTTGGGCTTTTAGTGTAACTATCACCTGAATACTGAACATTATACCCAAGAGGTAATTTTTCAACCCTCGCCCTCCTCCCACCCTCCTATCTTCTGTAGTCTCCAACGTCCATTATTCCACTCTATATAAGTCCATGCGTACCCTTTATTTAGCTCCCAGTTATAAGTGAGAACATGTGGTATTAAACTTTGTTTCTGAGTTAGTTCACTTAAGATAATGGTCTTCAGTTCCATCCATGTTGCTGCAAGACATGATTTCATTCTTTTTTTTCATGGCTGAATAGTATTCAATGGTATATATTTACCACATTTTCTTTATCCAGTCATCCATTGATGGACACTTAGGTTGATTCCATACATATCTTTGCTATTGTGAATAGTGCTGTGATAAACATACGAGTGCCAGTATCTTTTCAATATAATTTCTTTCTTTGGGTATATGCCCAGTAGTGGGATTGCTGGATCAAATGGTAGTTCTATTTTTAGTTCTTTGAGAAATCTCTGTACTGTTTTCCATAAAGGTTGTACTAATTTACATTCCCACCAACAGTGTAAGTGCTCCCTTTACTCTGTAGCCTCCCCAACATCTGTTTCTTGACTTTTTAATAATGGCCACTCCGATTCGTGTAAGATGGTATCTCATTGTGGTTTCAATTTGCATTTCTCTGATTAGTGATGTTGAACATTTTTTTCATGTTTATCGTCCACTTGTATGTTTTCTTTTGAAAAATCTGTTTTTTGCTCACTTTTTATCTTCTTACTTAGATGCCAGAGGTATTTCTTTTACAACCAAATGCCCTCTTAAAACTTTAAATCAAGCTTGTTGTTCAAATCTTCCTTCTTTCCTAATTTCCCTGAAAGTTTTGTTGCAATCTCCCACTATGATGATAGATTTAACATTGTAGCAAATTGATTCTTTAAGAATTTAAGTAACCTTTATCCCTAATGATTTTTTTCTTAAAGTCCGTTTTTAAAAAATGTAACTGTATCCATGTTCTTTTGGAGAAAGTATGCCCAGTGTATATTCTTTCTCCTTTCACTTTCAAATATTTTATGTCCTTATGTTTTAGGTATGTTCCTTTTAAACAACATATTGCTGGATTTTTTCCAATTTAAATCAAATGTTTTCCAATTTCAGTTCTTTCTTTTAATGAGTTTAGACCCTGATCAAGCACTCTCAAAATTCAATTCTAGACTGGGTGCGGTGGCTCATGCCTGTAATCCCAGCACTTTGGGAGGCGGTGGATCACCTGAGGTCAGAAAGTTCAAGACCAGCCTGGCCAACATGGTGAAACACCGTCTCTACTAAAAATACAGGCACCTGTAATCCCAGCTACTTGTGAGGCTGAGGCAGAAGAATCACTTGAACCCAGAAGGTGGAAGTTGCAGTGAGCCAAGATTGCACCATTCAAGGTGAAATCCATCTCAAAAAAAAAAAAAAAAATATAATATATATATTACAAAATTCAATTCTAGGAGTACTCCTTTGGCTTTTGCCAGAATATGCTAGCTAATTCTTACACTTTTTGTGTAGTTTCTTCTCTCCTTTATCAGGCTCAGCACATCTCCCATCCTGGCTTTACTAGGATTTAGCCCTAGTTACAGGCCTGGCAGCAGACTAGGTAGGGGCAGGTATTGCCTTAGGGATGTGGTTGGTAGCAGCCTCCGTAACATCTTGGAGCATAGACAAGGTACAAGGTCTTATTAGAGAAGCATGGGCTACTTCTTAAGACCAACGGTCCAGTAGAGACTGCAAAGCCTCTCAGGTGCATCCATCCAGATCTCCCCATGGTTCTAGGTTTTCCTCACCAGGGCCTTGACTTTTACAAAACAGAAGGGGTTTGGCTGAACATTCAAGTGTCTGAAACTCAGCAACTCTAACACTTAGGTGTTCAGCCTGAAGCTCAGCTGTTTCAATCCCTCCATTGTAGGAGGTAAGGCCTCCTTGGGAGCCACCCCACCCCATCCATTTCTGTAGGTCATCAATACAATCCTGCTGTAACCGGCCAACTCTGCTATTCTTGTAGATGTTGTTCTCCCCATATTTTTCAAATGTCTGCATCATTGACCCTCCTGGAGAGTTCTCCTCTCCATAAGCTACTATCTGTGTCCCAATTCTCCAAAACTCCCCCCAAGTTGAGTGGTTTGCTAGGACTCATCAGACTAAGCAAAAAGTTTTATTCACAATTATGATTTATTACAGAGAATACAAAGCAAAATGAGGAAAGGGAAAAGGCATATGGGCAAAGTCCCAAGAAAATCAGGTACAAGCTCCAAGATTCATTTCCCAATGGAGTCACACAGGACATGCTTAATTCCTCTAGCAATAACGTGTAACAATACATCAAGTGTTGTCCACCTAGGAAGCTTGCCTGACTGAACCTAGGAGTCAAGGTTTTAGGGGAGTCAGTGTAGGTAACCTCTGCGTAGCATGTACCAAAATTCTAGATTCCCAGAGGAAAGTAAGTGTTCAACAAAAATCCTATTGTTTGTACAAATATTTCAGGCACAGTAAACCATACTTACCAGCAAGGGGATAATGGGAATACTCCTGATATCCAAGTTGCTGGATGCTAGCCAAGTTCCAACCTTGCAAGCAGACCTAAAGCCAACAGGTTCAGGCCTGTTCTGTTAACTCTTTTCTGCACACCATTTGTGAAATAGCCACTGAGCCATGATTTTGTGCCAAGGACTAGATAAACCACACTTACCAACCAGACGTCATTGTCTTTACCCTTTGGGTGGGTTCCTAATGCCCATCTTATTACCTGTTTCCTCAAATCTCACTCATGGTCACTTGTGTTAGTCTAGCCTCTCTAAGAAGCAGACACCAACACCAAAAAGGGATCTGCTGTGCCATGGATTTATTAAGGGCAATGCCAGTGAGGAAAAACAGGTAGGGAGCTGGAGCTGATGGGAGGCTGGAAGGCAATGAGATCACAATGGAGTGAAGACCCAAGGTGAATGAAAGGAGGAAGGAAGGTTGGGTGAAAGCAACTTGGACTACAATGTAATCCTAAGGGAGTTTGGCAAGACCATCATGGAGTGCTCCAGCTAAAGTTGAGGAGTCATCATATAATATCCCTGTCATAATCAGTCATTGACTGGCAGCAGCGTGGAGAAGCATAGCCTCACCATGTACACAGGGATGGATTTCAGACCACAGCAGCTGAGCCTTCAGTAAGCTATGCTCCCTCCTGCACGAGAACTGACAGATGCATTCTCATGGCTGCCGCCATGGTGGTTATAGCTCTCAAAACACACCTGAAAAAGGTTCATTATTAAATATTCAGCGCCAACAGTATACGGTAATTTGCAATACTTTTAAAGTTTTTTTTTAAGGTTACAGTTATAAAACCACCTAAAATAAAATACTGATTAACAATGAAAATGCAAGTTCTCTTTAAAATTTCATAAACTGACCAAAAAAAATTCATAAATTGACCAATATCCTATGGGGTTGTATTCTGAGGAAAAGACTTCTTTTCAAATCACTTGGTGAATTGGGAGCTTAAATCAACACATAGAAAGCATATATGTATTAGCACTAAATCAAGGTTAGTCAGTGACAAAAATGTGTTTCTAATGTTCATAACATTTCTAAATGTTCATAATTCAAGTAATTCATTTACAAGTATTTTCCAAATATTATTTTACATATAACTTAGGAACTTCTAAATTATATATACTTAGATGTCAAAATGGAAGAATATCCTTTTAAATAGTATCTTAAAAACAGGATTGATTTTCTAACTTTTATCAATGTTTTCCTCATAGATAACAACAGCTGGCGATATTTATAACACAAAATTAAGCCAAGTCCTTTGCACAGACTTTATGACATGTTGGTACAAATAATAGAAGTACTAGAAATAAATAATAAGCCAAAATATTTAATGTCAAGGAAACAAAATGTTTATTTAAAAAAATGAGATCAATATCACTTTAATGTAGAAGATGCCATCTTTATTTACAGGCTAATAAAAAAATATTAAACTCAACTAGATATACTACAGTATCATAAATGTAGTAGATTTGAGGCCAACCATAAGTGTAAGACTGGATAGATGGAATAGGGATTACATAATCAGGTTGTCAAATACTGTGCATCTTACACATGAATCACATTAAACCTTTTTGTTTCTAAACATGAAAACAGCATAAGTCCACTGTGGTGGGGAGAAAAACAGCACCACAGACAAGTTGTGCTAACTTTCGATAGCTGTTGACTTGTAATTATCAAGACTCACAAAATTTTCATCTTTCTCAAATTTATTTTAACAATAGTCTCACCACCAAAATGTTGCTTTTCCATCATATTCATAATAGAGATACTGTAGAAGAGAATTTTAGAGGTTAAGTGTAAATATATACACGCACACATACAACCCTCACTTTCTATTAAAATATTTTCTCAACCATTCTGTTTGTGTATACATGTGTGTATTTCTCCTTCTGTCCCTTTCTCGATGAAATGGCTTTGCAACATTTCCCTCCTTACTTGTTTGGTTTTGTCCTAGAAGTTTCAGGAACATATGAATTTCTTTCCTACAAATGTGAAAATATTAAAATTCGTTCTCAGTCCTTTGGAACTAATAACTAATTCTTAGTTCATCCCCAAAAACCATACATTCTAAAATGAACTTTTAACTAGTTACTTTCTAACACCGGACAGGAAGCTCACAGTAGCATCTGAGCAACGATGCTCTCCCGTAGGCTTACAAACCACAGTGAAGCAGGAATGAAAAGGAAACTGACCTGTGGAGTTTTCAACTACCTGGAAACTTTTCATTCTATTTATCAGTCCTTAAAAGGAATTTATATCATAACAATCTCATACAATTCTTCAAATTACACAGTAACCTCATAAAAATTCCAACTTGAAGTTTTAAAAAACCACCTCTTCATACGCTTATTCGGTAGTTCTTGAAAATCAAAGGGTTATTATAGCTTACATTTCCAAAGGATTCAGTCATAGCAGATAAAGGATGTTCTCTGAAAAAAATGCCATGGCCATTCCATCCCAGGCTGTTTTAAGAAGATAAGAATAACATGGTTTCATGTCACAGCAAAAAGGTTTTCGGGTCTGCTACAATGGACAATTTTTTTGACTAAATAAATACGGTGGCTAAAATCCAGTTTGCAGATCTCATGTCATGCATGGAAGGTATGTGTTTGGCATAGGGGATTCATAAGAAAAAAATAAGTTGTTTTTTTTTCTTTTAAGAGGCCTACCCTGTCAAGAGCAAACAATAACATGTGACTTGCTTATTCATTTGTACAATTAAATACCAGCTTTTGCTCAGAGACAATGCTATAAAGTATTTTAATGTCAGTAACAATATACACTATGAAGTGCACTTCTATTACAAATTAACATGGTGATATACAGATGAACAACACCACCCAAAACAAACCATAAATGAGCAACAGTTAAAACATTAAATTTATAAATAGCAAAACTACAAAATAAAGTATATACATTTCATAGATTTACCCTTGAACAAATATATAGTGTATCTGGGAAAGACAAAAAAAAATGTGTTTTATCACATAACATCTGAATACCAGAAATGAAGATAATCATAATACTCTAAAAGCCTTGTAGGCTTTCTCTCACTTAATATTCCTTTAACTGTACATCCTTTAAAACAGTGATATTAGCAAAACTATCACCTCTTTAATGCAATGTTTTGACTTTGCCTAGCAGGTTACAATGACCTGAAGAATATTAAATCAGAGAGGAGGCACTCCATGTTTAATCATGGGACAAGAGACCTAATAAATTTATAAACCTGCATATGAAGAGAGCTTCAGTCAAACATAAACTGACATGAAAACCCAACCAAAACAATTACTGTATCAAAATGTCTTTATCTCATCTTGCCCACCTTTTAGATGATTGGAAATCATTTACTTAGAAAACTGATGTTTGATTTGAATGAATGTACTGTGTTTCATGACATAGTAATAAATCTGAACTTTTACTACCAGAAAAATTTATCTTTAAGTGCCAGGACGATCACAAGACAAACTTTATGAACAACTCAAAATGTATAAAACTGTCTTTTGTGGACCCCAGAAAACAAGCATTTGAGACTCAACATGAATGGGTAAATGCTCCAGTACTGTGCACACAGATCAACATAATTGAGAACAGATGTTTTACACTCATCTGCATTTCTTTTAAAAAACAAAAAAAGTAAAATGTTTAGTAACTTTTGAGAATCTATTTCTAGTGCAGCATTGATTGATAAAGGACTGCTTAAAGAAAACTATTTCGTACTGCATTGAATAAAGCTGAAATGCAAACTCATTACAATAAATGATCATTAATAATTGGTTTAGATTTCAGGATGCACAATAAATTTTTTTACGTCTAAAGCCTTTCTTTCAGTTACAAAAATTAAGTCAAGCATATATTTCTACAATTCATTGAGTCAAGCTCTGTCTTCTGAAACACCACAGTTAACATTCTAGAATATAAAATATGAATTCACTTACTCTCTGTATTTTAAAGGGTACTCCTTATAAAATTCCAGTTAGCACTGTCCTCCTACTAAAGGGAAAAGGAAGCAAATAAAACACTAGGGTTTCATTTGGTACTTAAGAGCCCAGTAATACCCCTTTGGGAAACACATGCTTTGGTGCTTACAAGTTCAAGAAAATCAAAATTGCTTTACATGCAATAGCTAATTATGGTCTACCACAGAAAACAGGGTGTTTTATGCATTTAGAATTGTTCACATGAAGCCCTGAGGTACCAGCCTTTCAGTTAGGCAACAAACAGCCTCCCCAGATTTTGTAGTCTTTGTCACCATCTTCCCCAGTGCCCCAAATTCAGAATAGTCTGATTAACAATCTTGTCTGGAGATATGGTCAATTTAATAAGATTTTTTATGATACAGAGTGTGCAGATCATCTAATTTTGAAGCACCATCATCTAGTGGAGTTTCACTTGCAGTGCCCAGGTCTCCATTTTCATGTGTGTCAGTTACTGCCTTCTTATTAAATCCTGAAAGAAAGGAGAAAAAAAAAGCAGATACTTTCTGGTTTAAAAAGTTAGTTTTGGCCAGGTACAGTGGCTCACGCCTGTAATCCCAGCACTTTGAGAGGCCAAGGTGGGTGGATAACCTGAGGTTAGGGGTTCGAGACCAGCCTGGCCAACGTGGTGAAACCACGTCTCTATTAAAAATACAAAAATTAGACGGGCATGGTGGCACATGCCTGTAATCCCAGCTATTTGGGAGACTGAGGCAGGAGAATCACTTGAAGCCAGGAAGAGGAGGGTGCCGTGAGCTGAGATTGTACCACTGCACTCCAGCCTGGGCGACAGAGTGAAACTCTGTCTCAATTAAAAAAATTAAAAAAAAAAAAGTTAGTTGTGTAAGTTTATTGAGTGAAAAACAAAGGAATGCCCACTGTAATTAACTTTAGTAATCTGAGGCAAAAACAATGCCTTATATTAATCAAATCAGTAATTCCTAACAGGGGAATTCTTCCCCCTTATGGCAGGTATCGAATATTATACAGATTTAAAAATACTATATTGGACTTATCTAAAAATTGTATTAAGTTTCCTATCAAGTTTTCTTTTCCTTTTTTTTTTCTTTTTTCTGAGATAGGGTCTCACTCTATTGCCCAGGCTGGATTGCAGTGGCATGATTACAGCTCACTGCTGCCTTGACCTCCTAGGCTCAAGCAATCCTCCCACCTCAGCCTCCTGAGTAGCTGGAGCTACAAGCATGTGCCACCATGTCCAGCTATATTTTAAGAATTTGTTTGAAGAGACAGGGTTCACTATGTTGCCCAGGTTGGTAACTCCTGGCTTCAAGGGATCCTCCTGCCTTGGCCTCCCAAAGTGCTGGAATTACAGGCATGAGCCACCATCAAGTTGTCTGTAAGACTTAGAAGTAATATATATAATTGTAAAATTCAGTCAATTCTACTTATATAAATATCTACTGAACTGTGAATTATATTTTTATTTTTCATTGTTGCTTTCATATTATATTAACATCAGTTAACTGAGGCATATACTAGTTAATTCCTTAAAATGTAATTTGTTGGCAAGATGATGTCTAGCTAAAATTTAAAATGAATTCTGATCATCCATAAAATAAATAACAGGCTTATAAATAAATAAGTGTTGACTATATCACCTATTTATTGAGCTATAAAGTATAGATGTGTGTGAAACAATAACCAATAGATACTTTTTTTAAGTGAGTCAGTTAAAAGTAATATATACACACAAATTTTTAGTTATTTGAGTCACATTTTAAGTGTCTGCAATTTGCATAAGTGACAGAGAAGCCTTCTAGCCACAGTTACAAAAAAAGGAAGAGACAGGCCTTCTAATCCCGACAGAAAACAATAAGAAGTGTGAAATACAATGAAACCATATGGAAAGCAGCCCAACAGTGTGAGGTTTTGACATATTGCCACAATAGTTTTGCTCAAGATGCACAGTGAAAACAGTAACTGCTACTGCTATCTTTGTGCAGACAGTTTACAACACACAAGTTTATCAAAAGTGCAACAGTTTATCAGTTCACCATAAAACTCCATGCCAGGAATTCAACATTTTGGTCTCAGGAGGCCTTTATACTAAGCATTGAGGACTTCAAGAAGCTTCTATTTATGTGGATTATAGCTACTGATGTTTCCCATATTAGTAAGCAAAACTGAAAAATCTAAAAAAAAATTCATTTATTTGTTAAAAATGACAATAAATCCAGAATGTTAATATAAATAACATTTGTCTAATGACAAATAACTATGTTCCAAACAAAAAAATTCTAGTTAGAAGAGTAGCATTATTTTACAATTTTACAAATCTCTTCAATGGCTTTATAGATGATAGCTGTATTTTCATATATCTGCTTTCATTCAATCTGTTACAAGTATATGAAGAAAGTTCAGACTCACACAGATATGTAGTTGCTAAATGGAAGAGTATTTTAATAGCCTTTTCAGATAACTGTCAGTATTGTTCTCTGATATTATACAAAAATTTGACAATGTGGAATTTGAAACCTTATCAGTGAACTTTTCACACTCTGTTATATTAAAATCCATGTGCCTATCTTGCATTTTGAATGGATCTTTTACCCATGCAAAATTTTATAACATCATTTACTGGTGATTTGAAAAATATTGGACCATGAAGTTATGTAGCAATTCCAAAAGTTGACACATTTCACTTCACTGTATCAAAAAATCACATTCATTAATATCATCATCAATCTCATCAGAAAAGCTTAAGTGTTAGGAAGCTGTCAAGCTCATGGTGATCAATGTATGTTTTACAAAGTTCTAACTTTCACTTGAGAGCTCACATTTTATCACTGGCAATAAATATTATCAGTTGTCTTTCTTGAAGTGTTGGACTTTGTTCATTTTTAAGAAAATGGCTTCCAAATAGTCTGAAAACCCATACTTTGTTAGTCATTCTTTCAAGTAAAAATTGTCTTCCATGAAGAAAAATGGCTAGTTCAGTCACTTATGTACTTTCCCTTGAGACCAGCATCTTTGTTCAGTATGCAGAGTAATGCTGCATACTTCCTATCTCATCACATATGCATACTTCCCATCTCATCACAAAGAATATTAAAAACACAGGTACTCAAAGGTCAATATTTAAAAATTAACTGTTACTGCCATTTCATCAAAGATATTTTTAAGCAAAATTGTTATCTTCTTCTTCTTCTTTTACTATGAATGGATGGCAAGGAAGAAAACAATGATTACTAGTACAGTTACGAGTATTAGCAACACTGCCTTGATTAGTGCTAAGGCACCAGCAGTTTTACCCCAACTGCTTTTGCATCAACCCAATACCATCAATGCAAATACCAACATAGCAAAAAAAGACAAATGATGTCTTAGTATTATTTTGAAAAGCTTTGACCTCATGAACTCTGCTAAAATATCTCAGAGACCCTCAGAGATCCACAGATCACAATTTGAGGACCACTGCCCTATGTAAAAGGAAGTGCTAGAGTTTTTCCTTAAAATATGTGTAAATGATAGCAAAGGAACTAAACCAAACATCCCCAAGATAATATAAGTTGATTCTAATAGCAATCATAAGGTTGACAGTATACTTCATACTTACTCATAATTAGCTTAAAATTAATTGTGAGCAATGAATTTGCATCAAGACAGAGAGACAATGTAGTCTACAAGATAGATCTACTGAAAATAGTATGTTGGTCTTTGTTTCAGAGTCTAGAAAAAATTTTATTTATTTTTCAAGGATCACTTGCAGTAGAGTAACTGGTAATGTACTTGTCTTAACAGTCCAAGATGAATATAGAATAACATATATGGTAAATAAACTGTTAGCAAGTGTACAATAAAACAATAAACAAGGGGAAAGCTCTTCATTCCTTTGATTTCCTCACAATTAAAACAGTTTTACTGAAGAAATTCTGAGGGCTTCACATTTTAAACATTTAATAATAATGAATATGTTAATAATTTTTAGAGTGATTTTTACCTTGTAATACTTTGATTTCCCCACTTGTGTCTTTGCAACTAGCACCAGGGTTACCACCTCCTTCTAACTCATCAAGGTACAAACGGTAACGATGTCCACTCTCATCTTCATACTCTACGTTTTCATCATCAGAATCCACTTCAGGAGCCACATAAACTACTTCAAATTCAATCTCTCCTCTCTAAAACAGGAAATGAAAATGAGAAAGTCAAGTTATTGTAATTGTAATTTAAAAAGGATTTCCAAATTCTTTGTGGGAAGGCTTAGGGGTAGAGAGATCTAAGAGATAGCTGATTTCCAGAAAACAAATAATAAAATTCTAGAATCTAAAGAGGTAGTGAGGCCATCATGTCTAGATCAGCCTCGTGAATCCTCTCTATAGTTCCTTTAAACATTATAGTAGCTCTTTCTATTGACCATAATCTTTTTGCTAATAGATCTAAAATTTAAGAGGATGCTTAATTATTAAATTTACAGCATTTTGGAACAAGTATTCGGTTTTAAAGTTATTTGCTATTTTGTACTGCACACAGCAATTCAGCAAATACATCTAAATAGTCAGATATTAAATAAGGATATCATACGAACCTTTCCTTAACTAATTCAAGAAACCCCTACAAAATGATTTTTGTACACTGCCATAAGGACATCATATAAATCTTTCCTTAACTAATTCAAGAAACTCCTACAAAATGATTTTTTGTTTCTTATTCAATAGGTCTTGAGTAAGAACTTACACTGAGTACCAGACATAGACATAGTGTTAATCAAGGTATTCTGTCTTGTACTAATAGTAATTACTATATTTATATATTTACTATAAATTATAGCCTTCAATCCTCAGAATAATGCTATTATAGTCTCTTTTACATGAATGAGAAAGCTGAGTGAGTCCTGGAGAAAGCAGATAACTTTCCCTACATAATGAACAAGAATAAAGAAAGACAAAAGTTTGACTCTGAAGTCCTTAATCTTTATATTATGCTAGACTAACTGTGTAATATTTGTACTGTCATTCTTTAACAATGAAACATTCAAGTAAAAAGTTACAGATCATGCCAGGCACAGTGGCTTACACCTGTAATCCCAGCACTTTGGGAGGCTGAGGCAGGTGGATCGCTTGAGCTCAGGAATTTGAGACCAGCCTGGGCAACATGGCAAAACCCATCTCTACAAAAAAAAAAAAAAAATTAGCTGGCCATGGTGGCAGGCATCTGTAGTCTTAGCTACTTGGGGGGCTGAGGTCGGAGGATCTGTTTGAGCCTGGGAGGTTGAGGCTGCAGTGATCCGTGATTGTGCCACTGCACTCCAGCCTGGGTGACAGAGTGAGATCCTGGCTCCAAAAAAGAAAAAAAAAGTTACAGATCATTTTATGTTAAAAAAAAAATTCCAAGCTATAATTGTCATTTAATAAGAGACTCCAACCACTACATATAAGTGTGGTGTTGGCAATTCTGAAAATTATGGCTTGCCTTTGCTCAAAAGAAAACACGCCATTTTTGACTGCTACTCACTAAGTTAGTCTCTTTGGTGCTCTTCTTTCCCAGCAGTTTGTTATACCTCAGAATTTTAATATGTGCTTAGTTAGCATTTCCTTAAAACTTATGACTGCCCATTGATAGCTCCTTCACCAGTTATCCCACTCTTTTGCTACTGGATGACAGTCAAGATGGATTGATAAAACACTAACTTAAGAGAATAGCGTAGCATTCTTAGATCTCTCTTGTCAGCTAATGCTTTAAAAATACCATTTTGCAGAAAGAGACAGATGATGCAGTGGTCTTCAGCAAAGTTTTAGATGACAGAATTAGATATATGAGTAGCTGTCATGGAGACATAGATTTCAGGCTTAATATGAGAAAAAGCTTTCTAAAAATCAGTACTGTATAACACTGGAATGGACTGGTTGATATCTGCAAGTCTTCCCTGTAATATAATTATTGAAGTAGTGATGTTGCAAAGATTTATGCATCATATAGAATTGAACCAATGAACTATATTCACTTTCAACTCTGAGATTCAATTCTACAGAGGCATACCACACTGATAACCCAAGAAACATCTCAATGTACTACCAATGCCTCTAATTCCCTCAACTCTATTCTTGAAAGAAATAAACAAAATAAAAAAACATTTTAAGTACAACTGTATGACAAATATGACTCCTGAATATGAATCTCAATTCTATAATTTATTTGCTCGGCAACTTTGAGTAAATCCTTTCACCTCTAAGAACTTTAGTTTACTCATTTGAAGAAAGAGAGTTGGGCTAGATAGTTTCTATGTGTGATTTCAATTTTAATATTCCATGACTAAAATCAATCTACTTCTAGCACTGTCTTTTCTGTAATACCTTATATATAGTGTTCTAGGCATTAAAGAGGTTGTTTTTTCAGTCTCAGGTCCTGTTCTGAGTACTTTATATGTATTAACATACTTAATCCTCATAGCTTTCTTTCAATCCCTCCCACACGGGTGAGGACACTGAGGGAGAGAGGACTTAAGTAACTTGCTCAAAGTTATGAAGTAAACAAAATGGAATGGTCCATTTTCAGTAAATCTGACTGAATGTCATCTATAAAAGCATTAAATCAAAGGAAACAAGAACTATGTGTAAACACTTTACTACTTTAGAAACTTCATAGGGAAGTATACAGTGTTCAATAGATTCATAACCAATTGATAGATCCAGTTCTAATTATATGAAGGGAATTTACCTGCTGAGAAAGAATGGTTACAGCTTCTTTATGCTTTGTGTCCCTTAGGTTAACTCCGTTGACTGCCAAAATAGCATCCCCAACGTGCAGCCCTCCGCATCTATCAGCAGGTTGCCCCGGATGGATCTCAGAGATGAGGATTGGAACACCATGTTCTTTCCCACCCTAACAACGACAACAAAGGGGAGTAAATTAAAGTATTCTTTGTAAGGTACAGTTACAGATTAATCTAGAGATAAAATATTTTCTTAAAAATATATTTCATTAAACAACTATGCTGGCTCTATAAATGCTGGGTAAAATTTTATTTGCTACTTAAGTAATGGTAAAAATTATCAAAGAGTATTGAACAGAAATTGGCTAAATTCTTAAATGAAAAAAACTTAAATTAGCTGGGCGTGGTGGCAGGCGCCTGTAGTCCCAGCTACTCGGAGACGCTGAGGCAGGAGAATGGCGTGAACCCGGCAGGCGGAGCTTGCAGTGAGCCAAGATTGCGCCACTGCACTCCAGCCTGGGCGACAGAGCGAGAGTTCGTCTCAAAAAAAAAAAAAAAAAAAACAAACAAAAAAAAATTATGTGTTAGTACTCCATAGCACCATTACATTTTATCAGGTCTAAATCACCATGAATGACAAGACCAATTATTTTAGGTGCCACAAAAATAATTTTAAGATTATAAGATAAATTTCAATTTCAGAGAAGTTAAAATATGAAAATATATGCAATGTAGAATTGAAAAAATGCAGTATGTGGTACCTATCACTCTCTAGCTTATATCATTGTTGCGTGTGTGTGGGTGTGTGTGTGTATCTTATTTGTCCTGCTAAAATGTATGCTCTTCGAAGGCAGCACATTAAAAAAGGTAAGTATTCAAGAAATTAGATTAGATGCTTTTTATTATAAGAAACATTTCTACATTAAGCAATACTAAAAAAACAAATGAACTTGCTCAGTGCCTAAGTATTACCAAATGAAAATTAAAGCCACCTTATTCATTAAAGCACTGAGACTACAACAAAATGACTCCTAAAGGCATCGAATTTAAAAAAAGAATATATAACATTTGGACCCAAGAGCCAGTGAAATCTGACAGCTAATAAATGAGACAAGAGAAAGATACACGTACTCCGAGAGAGAACAATACAATTTGAAGCCATTTAACATAGAAGAAAACAGCCATATCTATTCCCAAGGGCCCCTAGAGGCATCACAGTATATGGCACAGAACTATTAAGTGAGTCATAATAAAAATGTTAAACTATGCTTACTAAAGGTACACTTAATAGTTGCTAGGAATATTTATTTCTTAAAAAAATATTTACACAAAAGCAAACATTTATCCCCATGGGGATAAATTTTAGTTATTTAAAAAATATATCCAGAATATTCTGTTCCCCAGTGATGTCCAACAAAGGAGCATGATTATACTAGAAAACTGTAGAAAAGGATACTGGAAGCACTACTTCTTACTGTAATTGAAATGCCAAGGCCTTCGTGATCTTCCTTAAGGAGGAGAACTTTTCTAATTGGACCAACACCTTGGCTTTTCTTTAGGGAATCTTGATCCTTATTCGGAGGAAAAAAGAAGAAAAAGTAGTATCATATAAATAACATACCAAATAGAGTAAACTCATACTATATAACTTGCTTTTAGAAATCTGTATTAACTTCCTGGAAGGGATAAACAGTATAGGGTTAAGAAAGTAACAGATAAAATGGAAAAATGAAAATAGCTATTCTGTTGATGCAAAATTTATAGATGATGTTCTCACCCTTTTGCCAATAATGTTTAAAATATTGATACATTTCTTTTTAAATTGTAGGGCATTATAAAAGAAATTATTTCCAGGAATTAATTGAGGAACAAATATCCTCAAAAAATAAAAGTGTCTACCTTCACTGGATATCTTTAAGATATACATTCATTTTAGCTGAGTTGTAGAGTTGAAAAACAAATTTCCAATTGGACCATTAATTACTTATACATTCCTTGGTGCTCTGGAGTCTGCCTCTTAAATAAAGGGCCTTGATCCACTAATAATCTTCTCTCTGGTACCCTTACTCGTTCTGTCTCTACTAAGCTGTTTTCCTACTCAGCAGATAAATGAATCACAAGCCTCTTCCAGTTTTAAAATACTGATCATGTGCAAAGGCAAAACAAAACAAAAAATCTTTCAATCCTTCACTATCTTCCTTAGCAACTATCATCCTCCCCCTTTCCTTAACCTCCACACGAAGTTCATCCTCATCATATCTGCTTCCTTGCCACTCACATTCAGTCCTCTGGTCTCTGTAATTAGAGTTTTGCCCCTACATGCACAACTGGAATTTTCTTTTCTGTGGTCACCAGTAATCAATATTGTTACACACAATTAATACTTTTTGTCACTACCCTACTTCAAACTTGCAGAAAGTTGATACTGTTCACCAACCCCTCCTTGAAACCCACTCTTTCAGTTGGTTTTTATTACACTGCTTTCCTAGATGGCCTGTATCTGACAGCTCCATCCCAGGCTCCTTCCTTTAGTGATCCTTTTCCTTCTCCTACTCCATAAGTTTCTATCCTTGGCCTCCTATTCTTTTTACTACATATATACTTGGAACTGGCTTAATCAATTCCAAGGTTTCAAGTATAATAGAAGGATAGTTTCCCTAGTATTTCTTCAAATCAGATTTCTCTCCTGAAATCCAGAGTCATATATCCAATTGGATGTATCTTGGACATCCCATTGTCACCTCAAACACTACTTGTCTAAAACTGATCTCATCATCTTTTCCCCAAATCCTTCCTTTTCTTCTATTACCCTTCCCAGTGAATGCTAGACCTCACTCAGTTGCTCAAACTAAAAGCCCAGACTCTTCTTTTCCACTAATTAACCAAAAGCAGTTAGTCACCAATCAAGCCCTCCTGATTATAATCCTCTCAAATCTGTCCTTCTTCTCAAATGCCACTTCTCCTGTCCTCATCACTTTCTCCTTGGATGACCATAGTATCTTTCTAATATATCTCCTTGACTCCAACTTGGTCCTCTTCACTATACCATAATAACTATTAAAAAATGTAAATTTTATGAAGTCTGCCATTTTATTTAAAACTTCCATGATTATCAGGTTAAAGTTAAAATTCCTCTATTTAGTATAAAATAATTTCTATAATCCAGCCACTACCTAAAACCCCAACCTCATATTTAGCTAATTTAACAAGCATGCTTTTATCACTCAGACACATCTGATACAAACTACTTTGTCTTCCTCCTAACCGCTCCATTTCCCAAATCTACTGGACCTAGAAGTTAATGGGGACCACCAGTGTCCTAGAAAACAATGGCATAAGTGCTTATCGCTATCCCCACTTCTCTTCCACCAACTCTATGTACATACCAATTATTCTTACAAAAATCTTTGCAGAGGCAACAAACTATTTTACTATTTAAGGCCATACATTAGCTGGTACTAAGATATGTGAACCCCTGGGAGACATGCTTTCATATATTAAGGTCTATATTATCAAGCAGCTGTTATGATAAAATTCAATAAAGATTTATCCAGATATAAGCTTTTATATAATGGTGGCCACAGAAGCAGACAACTGGCTACAGATCTCAAATTCCATCTTAATCCAAGACCAAACAGGTGTAAATGTTAGTTCAGAATCTACATTTGGATTCAGTTACTAAAAGTTCCCTTAAAGAACTACCCCAAAATATTTGCCAAATTATTAATATGACCACACACTCTAAGCTAAGATTAAAACAAATTTAAGCATGCCCAATCATGATCCAGGAAAAACTGGAAATATGATCCAACATACTAGCAATATGGATTTGCTAACAATGGCTCACTGTCTGCAGCACTCTCAGGGCATTAGTAAGTCTGTGAAGAGCTACTGAAATTTCTATGGGTGTTGAAACTTCATCTACTTTCAATAAGTTGAATCCCATTTTCACTTTTAAATAAAGGTGTCAAACAATAATAGAATAAAGGAAAGAATGGAAAGCAATTGTGATTAAAGAAAGAAAGAAGAGGCTGGGTGGGAAGCAGCAGCAAAGCAAACATACATGGCCTGGTGGTGCTTGCATTGGTCGTTTCAAGTCATTACGTCCTCTGCAGGCTCGGATCACAGTTTTGTGACGATGCAAATGTATTTCAGCTTCTAATTGGTTCCAAAGCTTATCATGAGCAGGTCCCTTCATATCTCGTCCTAGCAATTGTATTTGTTGGACCCTTAATATTGGGAAAAAAGTACAGTGATTTTTCATTATATTCACTATAGTGAGAATTCAGGAAAATTACTGAACATAAGTAGCTTTTGCATGAATCCCAAATTAGTGATAAAACTAATACTCAGGAACTTCATGTCTTTCAGCTATAAAAAAATATGAAAACTCTGAAAAGAACAGGTATCTTCAAGAGAAAGACCAGTAAAAAAATTTTTTAAAGGAATTAATGTGAACTCCTTTAGTCATATACTTAATTCAAATAAATCTAAAAAAAAATTTATGAGATTAATGTCAATCTGTTTTATGTCTTTGCATGCAGTCATTGAACTCAGATACTATTAAATGTTAGCTTTTAGATGAGATTAATGGACA
Source organism: Hylobates moloch (assembly GCF_009828535.3). Lineage (NCBI taxonomy): Eukaryota > Metazoa > Chordata > Mammalia > Primates > Hylobatidae > Hylobates > Hylobates moloch. The sequence continues at coordinate 135,351,186 of NW_026652277.1, forward strand.
AAAATATTTCTTCTAATTAGAGTTTCTTTTCACAAAATGATTATTTTAAATGTGGTTAAAAGTTACTGGAACCAGCCAGGGCAACATGGCAAAACCTTAAAAACAATTAACCAGGCATGGTGGTGTGCCTGTGGTCTCAGCTACTTGGAAGGCTGAGGTGGGAGGATCACTTGAGCCTGAAAGGTGGACGCTGTAGTGAGCCAACATTGCACCACTGCACTCCAACCTGAGTCACAGAGTGAGACCCCATCTCACAAAATTAAAAAAAAAAAAAGTTACTAGAAAATTTGTACTTTAAGATGATATAAATTATTTTTTCTTTGTTCCATGTTTTTAATGTGACATTAAAAGAATATGCACAAAATGATTTAGTACTAATGATAAGTCACCAAAGTTTGTTAATAATTTACTTAATAAATACAAGCAGAATTCTGTGTATGATTACGATAAAATCATTGTCATTAACTAAATACCAACACGTTTTTTTGAAGGGCAAGAAAGACTGAGTTTCAGTGATCATAAAAAGAATTCCTTATGGAAGTTCTGCTATGCATGTGAATATTGGCTGTACTGGTCTCAAGGCACAAAACAGTTGAAAAGTGCTGCTCTACAGAGTTGTTAGCATTTCACAGTAAGATACTATCAGTGTTTGTGTGTGTAAACTAAACATATTTAGTATGGATAAATAGATCTGCAATACATAATGCTGTCAGTATTAATTTAACAACAGTAAGTTAAAACCAACTGTAAAATAATTCTGAGGAAAAAGATTAATGCTTCATTTACCATAAGAAAAAAGAGTCGGCCAGGTGCGGTGGCTCAGGCCTGTAATCCCAGCACTTTGGGAGGCCAAGGTGGATGGATCACAAGGTCAGGAGTTTGAGACCAGCCTGGCCAACATCGTGAAACCCCATCTCTACTAAAAATACAAAATTTAGCTGGCCGTGGTGGCAGGCACCTGTAATCCCAGCTACTCAGGAGGCTGAGGTAGGAGAATCGCTTGAACCCAGGAGGCAGAGGTTGCAGTGAGTAGAGATCATGCCACTGCACTCCAGCCTGGGCAACAGAGCAAGACTTCCATCTCAAAAAAAATAAAAAAAAAAAAGGAAAGAAATAAGAGTTAACCTCATTAAATATCCAATTTGTCACTTAAGAGTACAATAATACCCATTTTTTACACACCTTCCTGCCAGTTCCTTATCCAAGTACTTGGCAGCTAGTCTCGCCCCATATACTTCAGCCTGGAGAACAGCTATATGTCTACGAAGGGCTTCATTCTCTTTTCTCAAAAATTTCACTTCAGCTTCAAGTTGTGCTTCTTTCATTTTTTCTTTTTTGTTTGCCTCAAGCTCTCTTTCCTATGTAATTTTTAAAAGCATATAATTTAATGAAAATAAAAACTCGTTAGCACTAGACCACGTTCCTGAAAATGCACAAAAGCCTACAGTTCAACAATGTATCATCTCTATAAAATGGAACACAAAATCTGGATCTAGTTCTTTTGAACTAGTACCATAACATCTTGGAACTACTTCTAGATAAAATAATTGCACGCCATGGGTTACCCTGATATGGAGTATAGTAAGAAAAGTAGTCTACTCTAAGCTCATGTTATCACATATTAGTAAAAGTGGCTTCAATGGATAGTTGAATCTGCTATTTACTTCTAAAACTGACTTAGAAAACTGGACTAATATAAAAATAATCATTTTGGTGGTTGTTCCCAAACATTTAATTAACTTTAATGCAACAAGTCTATAAAGTAGACTTGTCAGAACTTGCATATACACTTTATAGCTAATTTATCTTGGAGGACCACAAGAAACTTATAACACACACAAAACTATATGGCCAGATAAAACCCTTTTGAGAGTTAAATAAGGACCCCGATAGACATTTTAACTGTTATTTACAGATCAAAAAAACCACCTAAACACTGAAAACTTGCACTTATCCTGAGCAGAACTGCTTTTACAGAATCCACAAATCCTATGAAAACATGGCATTTGTTCACGATATGTGGAAGACATTATTCCCTATACCACCTTTGTCCCTTTTGTGAGGACGTAAATAAAAACCTACCTTAGCACCAGAGAAATTGTTTCTCTTGAGGAAATGATGAATAGTATTGTTTCTATTGTATGGGCACTGATTATTTTACATAATTATTTCTCTTTTTATTTTGGATATTGAGAAGCTAAGAAACAAATTTAAGCAAATTTTCAGCAATTCATGGAATATATTTTGGAACTAATTTAATGTGTCTCCTTTGGTCTACTGTTTTGAACAACATCAAAATAGATATATTTGAATACTAGTCAATAAATACCATAATCCTAAAAAAATATATATTTACATACACACACACACACATACAAGCTAAAACTAACGACAACTACCAAATGCTAGATATATTTATCACTTCTTTGATTAAAAATATTTGTTATATATATGACAAACAGATGAAAGATTAGCAGACTCTTTCAATTTCTGGGAAAAAAAAGATTAGAACGTAATTTCTAGATACTAGTTTTAAAGGATTCGAAAAACTCAATCTAGAATCCTCCTTTTAACATAATTTTGGAATTATTAAAATCTTTATTTCAGAACCTATGTCCTAAAAAGGCAAGTATCTGTTTCAAAAGAAACCAGTTTGGAGATACGAACAAAAATCTTTCTTATGACATTTTAAAGTTGATGCAACTTTTGAAAAAGCATTCCTAGAAGACCAAGATTTCTTTGCTTATGGGCTAAATAAACTTTAGTTGACGATTACCTACTTTCAATTACTTTAATGAGCTATTTATACTACATTAATGAAATGTGGGAGACATACTAAGCTACTACTCACTGGGGTTTTAATGATTCAAATCCCTAATGAATCTGACCAACTCTTGGGCCTGAAATTAACAGAAGTAAGCAAGAATAAGACGAAGAAAACTGAAGTTAACCATTTCTAGATTTCCAGAAAAAAATTTTCTTGGTTCTTAGTTAACCTGTTTGTTACTAGGTAACACCCAAGATGTTCATTTTACATTTAGATACCAAAGATTATATCTTCAAAAGAGGTAAAGTCATAAGACAAATTGGAACTTGATTAGGTTAGGGTAATGAGAAAAATATTAAAAATGTATTGTTATTTTCTAAAATAACTTCTGCTAAAGCATTTCAAAATTCAATTGTTTCAAAGGCCACATGATTATTCTCAAGACTCTTGAAAAGTTGTAACACATGCAGTAGATGAAGAAGAAACCAACATGCACATTCTTTTCTGGAAATAATTTCAAATAGAAACTTAAGGGGGTTAAAAACTAAGCCTGCTTGATATATCTTCAATACCCTGAAGTGGGAAAACCAATTGCTCTTTGAAGTAGAGGTATGAGCAAGTTACAAGGCTCAAAAATTGTCAAAAATTGACAGGCTCTGCAAATAATGGCTATAAATCACTAACAAAAGAAAAATGTTTAACAACATGCAGTGAGAAAAGAGCAATGGGCCATCCACTGAACTTTTCAGGTACTGGAACATTAAAAAATTGCCATCATTAATGCTATTTTCAAATACAATGAGTGACAACATATAGTATGCAAATAAAACACTAAGAACACTTCAGCGTGACATATTAAAGCAAAACAGAAACAATATACTTACCAGCTCCTCCACAGAGGGGCCAGACTTCAGATATAAGAAAAAAGTTTTATAATTAGAAAAAGATCAAACAAATGATTTTATTTAGTGGTATAATCATTATAAGGAAAAATCCCACATGTTGAATATCATTTGGGTAAAGTTCATTAGAACAAATATATTTGCAATCTATAAACAATAGTAACTGTAATAGCATTAGATTAAAATTTTTTGTTTTATCAAAATTAGTCAACATAACTGGTACAGTGTTCTTTTCATCATACTCTTTCAAATTCTAATATTAAAACTTCAGGTAAATTCTTTTCTAGAGAAAATTTAGATTGTTTCTGAATGTTAATGTCAAATAGCTCGAAGAAGCAGTTATGAGCTTTTATTTCAGTTAAATAAAACCCTTCTAACACAGATTCACAGACTTTGAAAACTTAAGAGTTTAACTTAAAATTATTTTCATGAATTTTAACACATCAGTACTAGGAACTAATTAACCAAATGAAATTAACTGTAAACAAGTAAAACTTATAAATGTATTACTCTCATTATATCATCAACATCATTTCATGTCCTGCCTCTGCCAAGCAATAGCTGTCTTATTTATTGCTGTGTCCCATATAGGAACAAAATATCTGCTATCTCTTACACACTCAAAACATATGTGGTACACAGTGGCAGGAAAAATGCTTACAATATATTAAGAGCAAAAGAAAAGAATGTGCTACTGGTTGGTACCCAATTCCATTTCTTACTTCTTCCTTATTAACAGACTCCGGTTTTACTGGAAGTGGCCATATGGCCAATAGGAGACTGACATGCAGCTGGGGATGGTCAATGAAATGCTGGCAAAAATTACTGAGAAAGATTTAATAATAAGTTCTTTAAAGAAGGCTAACACAATGGAGAAGCATCTTTTTGCCCTTTCCTTAGATTAATCCTTCTTCCTGACTGAAATGCAGACATGAAAAAATCCTAAGGATGGAAACCATGAGCTAAAAATGGCAAAGCACAGTGATGGAAGGAATCTGGATCTCTAATATCTGTGGAGCTGCCGTTATCAACTCTAGACTGCCGGTCTCAGATTTCATTTCAGAGAAAAATAAGCACTATTCAAGAATAATCCCAATGTTACTTGGGATTTCTGTTATATACAACTGAATTTAATCCAACTGATACAGTAGGGCAAAAAAAAAATCTTATATGTTATAATCACAAGCATCTTTTAAACATATTTATACATATATTTTAAATAGGAAAATTCTATCAGTTGATTGTTGATATCACTGGTTATCTATAGGTGATGAGATTGTAGATTACCATAATGATCATAAACTTTATATTTCTTATATTTTCTAAATTTCCCACAATAAGCACATATATTTTATAATTTAAAAGTCTCGTTCAAAATTGTCCTCTACACCCTGTAAAATACATGCAAGGGCATGTCACTCTCTAAACTACTTACCAATTTTGCCTTAATGGTACCAGAGTCAACACTTTGACCAGTTTTAGCATGAAGCTGAAGCTGAATAGAGTGCAGCTGTAAAAGTTGATCATGTACTTCTTTCTCCAAAACAACTTTCTCTGCTTGGGTTTCTGTCAGTTCAGATTTCAGATCCACCAACTGTGCCTTATAAAGAAAACAACAGAAGAAATTAAAGATGCTTAATTATCTCTTTCTTTTGACTAATAATTGTTATTCAAGAATGACAACAGAGAGACTACCTTTGAAATAAATACATAAACATTAGAATAATATTATCTAAGATACAAGACATCCATCTAAACTGACAGAAAATCAATAGTATAAGTCAGATATTTCGGTAGCAAGAGAAATCTACTATAAGCTGTATCTTCTAATAATACAGAATGCTACTTCCATTTTACTTTGCTTACTTTAAGAAACCTTTTTACTGTTTCACCTTTATCTTCAAAGCTTATGAAAACACAAAACTATGAGGTGGTTCACCATGTGGTAGAGACAATGTGTGCTGCGGTGGATCACTAACATTAACAGTATTAGAGAAGATGTCAGTAAGTGAGTTGTGTTCTGTCTTCAATCCAACGAATACTAGCCCAAATCATCCCAATCATTATCTAGTAAAGTTATTTTAGGTGCTAAGGTATCAACTTCTGAGACTATGGTAAGCCTAAAGATCAGAGTTAACTGTAATCTTCAGCTTTAGCATAGCAGAGCAACTCATCAGGACCACTTACCAATTCAGTTTGAAGTTTTCATTTTTGCACAATTGATATATTGTTTTACAACTGTGCACAGGATGTGTCCCTTGTGTTTTTGGTTTTCCCAGCTAGCCAGTAGATTAAAGATCAAGACATGCCTTTGTTTCCTATTCAACTCAACATAATTTTGCTAAGCATCTAAGGGCCCAGAACTATGCCAGCACAATGAGAAAAAAAATTGTGGATAATATTTTTAAAAATCATAGATCATAATTTATGCCCTTGACAAGTTTTCATATCAACTGGGCTAATAAATACACATGTGGACCAACAAAAATAATGTGGCAAGTTATATATAGAGAGAGAACTGACCCAGTCCCAAGGAATTCAAACTAAAGGAAGGCTTAAAGAAAGGAAATAAGAAAAAGATTCATATTGAAAGTGAGTTTAGAAGGGCTTTGAAGGAAAACAACAACATGGACAAAATAGAAGCAGTAATGAAATACCGACATGGGAGGACTAGCAAAGGCAAAGTGGCAGAGAGACTAGAAGCCTCTCTGAGTATAGATAGGAATCAGATAATTGGAATATGTCTCTATATCCCAATTGCACCAACCAGTGCTTAGTGCATAAAAGATGCTCAAATTTAAGTATCTGTAAAGTTGAAATAAAGTCTAATACTAGCCCTGTGATTCTAGATAAAACATTCTGTTTCAAGTTTCCTCAGTTTAAAACAGTGATAATATCCATGGCTTTGACTATTCTCATAAGATTATTAATCTTATATACAAAAGAACTTATTAGAATAGGAAAATGTTATTATTGAGGAGACTAAACTACCTCAAGGGATGGTATACTGACAGACTGGATATGACCCAATAGGAGAAATGAAGCTGAACACAATGAATGGCTTTGGATGATAAACTAAAACTGATATTCACTCTAATAGGAAATCATTCTATGCCCTAAGTGACATTTTTTTGTTTTTATTTTTAATAACACCTTTATTGAGATATAATTTAGCATCATAAAATTCACTTTTAAAATATATAATATAGTGGTTTTTAGTATATTCATGAAGTTGTACAACCATAGTTACTATGTAATTTTGAAGCATTTTCTCTCAATGGCATTTTAGCAACATTACTAAGGAAGTGAAGACAAGGACACAGTAGCAACATCCTATTTGTAGCTTATCAAATGACATGTTATCATGGTAACTTTGTAAATGAAAATAAAGGATTTTACAATGCTGAAAAGAAATTGTTAGCAATACTTAGTTACACTGTGGTCTAGTACAGTGGATGTGCAATGGAAGATTAGGTCAAGAATAATGCAAGTATTTCAAGTTTTGAGAATAATGAAGCCATTGATGGAAATAGTAAGATTAGGATGACAGCTTATACAGACATGAGAGAGAGAAAAAGATAAATTTAAGTTTTAGGCATGCTGATTTTGTGTCAACCATGATATAATCAACAGGAAATATTCCACAGAATGTAGGAAATAAAGAAAATAAATAAGTGAAAAGGTGGGATCTGGATTAACACTAGGAGCACAGAGATGTGAATTCATACCATGAGTTACAGGGAGAACAGAGTATCAAGGACTGGGATGGCCCAAGAGGTAGAAGAAAAGAAGTAGCATGCTATAAATTAACCAAGACGTGGCATAATATAAATAGTGGGCTGCCTCTTGCTTTTTTACTTCCTGGAGATCACTTCCTATTAATAAAGCTTCTTCATTCCTTATTTTTAATAACTTTTTAATTCATATATAAACTTATATCAGGGAAGTACACAAGTAACACATTACAAAAAATACCTATTTAACTATCACTCAGATCTCGAAAAAAAAAAAGGGCAGTGCTAGTTCCCCAGGATCCTTCTTTTGACCCCTCCAATCACTACCTCCACCTTCATCCACAAAGGTAACCATCAGAGTATACACTGACTTCTAACACCATAAATAGTTTTGCCAGTTTTTGAATGTTTGAGTATGCTTATAAGATTTGTTCATAGCTTGTTTTGCATAGCTGCACTTCATTTTCAGTAATACTGTATTCACTAAATAAATATATGACATTACTATTTTTCATTCATTCTACTTTCCCTCAACTTAATTCTACTTCTCATTCTATTTCATTCTACTTTGGATGGGCATTGTGTTGTTTTGAATTTTTGACATTAAAATGATGTTGCTATGAATCTATCTTTTGATACATATTGCATGTATTTCTCTTGAGTATATATCTAGGAGGGAAGCTTCTGGGTTACAGAGTATGTATGTGAGACTTCAGGAGAAGAGGTCAAACACTTTTCCAAGTGATTGTAGCAACTGACATACCCACCATGTATAAGAACTCTGAGAGCTTCATATCCTTGCCTTCACTTGGCATTGTCAGTATTTTTCATTTTAGCAATTCTGGTAGGGATGCAGTGGTATTTTGTTGTGGTTTTAATTAAAATTTCCTCATTGCTAATAAGGTTTAACTGCCTTTTCATATGTTTACTGACCATTTGAATACCCTCTTTTGTGAAGTACCTGTGTTAGTCTCTTGCCTATTTTTCTAGAGTTGTCCATATTTTTCTTACTGTTTTGTAAGTTCTCTCTCTCTCTCACTCTCTCCCTCCCTCCCTCTGCCTCCCTCCCTACACACACACACACACACACACACACACACAAGACTCAGCCAGTAGAGATGAGAAGCAGCTGGACTTCGGGCACAGGCAGCGTGACTTCAGAGATGGTAGCTGGACATCGGAGAGAGGCAACTTGACTTCAGGGGAGAGCGACATGCCCTTCCCATCCCCTTTCCAGCTCCCCTCTCTGCTGAGAGCCACTTTCATCACTCCATAAAATTCTCTGCATTCACCATCCTTCAATTCATGGATGAAGGATGGTCAATGCAGAGAATTTTATTGAGTGAATGAAAGTGGCTCTCAGCATGAATTCATATTACCTCATTCTTCTTGGGCACCAGACAAGAATTCGGGACCCACCAAGTGCAGGTACCCAAAAAGGCTATCACACTGGCCCTCTGCCCTTACTGGTGGAGGGCAGCTGCCCCACAAAAGGCAAAAGGTGCAGTGAGCTGATAATACACTTCTGTCCAGCAGAGCTAAGAGAACCTTGTAACATGCCCTCTGGAGCCTTGGGATCGCAGGCACCCGGACCTGGATGCTGCCAAAGGGCCTGCATGGAGTTTGCTCCTGCAGGTACTAAAGCAGCTAGCCAGTTCCTACACCTGCTTGCCTACACACTCCCTCCCATGAGGGGTGGAGTGCAGCGGACCCAAGTGAACCAAGTTTGCTCCTGCCAGTGCCAAAGTGGCCAGCCAGTTCTCACACTTGTTTGCTCGTGTGCTCCCTCCTGCCAGGAGTTGAGCAGGGTGGGCTGAGTAAATAGGGCACCCCTGTCGTGAGTACCATGAAGGGGTCAAGAAAATATCCTGCATCAATATGAACTCCTTTATTGGGTATGAGTTACAAATACCTTCTTCCATCCTGTGGCTTCTTTTCACTTTATAAATGTGTATTTCAGTGAACAGAGTGCTTAATTTTAATGCAGCTCATTATGTTAATAGTTTCCTCCCCAACAGTAAATGCTTTTTTGGCATGAGTTCTACCTCATCTGTTATCAAGTTTGCAACTCCTGGTTTCATTTTATTTGCAATTTACTCAGTATAATTTTGTCTGATCTTTTATTTTTAGCCTTTCATCCTATTTGTCATGTTATATTTGTATATAACATAACACACATGTAAAGTCTTCATTGCTGTCTCTGGTGGCTTTTAAAATGTACCTTTTTTAAATCTTCTGGAAGCTCTGTATCTTTGTTCTAATGACTACTGTGACTTCATATCCTAATTTCCTCTTTTGACTGTATTTTAAGGTATTATCTTTAAGGTATTATCCCTTCATGAGCACTCATGAAATTAGCTAGTTAACATCTCACTTCCCTCACTCTTCTCAAACATTTAACAAAGTGTTATCCTTCTATTTCCAGCTAATAACTATGAGCGATCATCAAGCTTATTTCACATTTTCAGAATACTCTTCTCCCATTTTGAGAATTGAAAACAAAATCTATATTGCAGCGCATATAGCATTCAATATTATTCCATCATCTTTAACTCCAATAGTCTTCGTTCTGCTATTAAATATATTCTATGCTCAGTACCAGACTTTAATCAAAGCTACTCCAATGATTTCACCTCATTCCCGGGAATAGATTTATCAGAAAGGTTTCTTTGGATGAGTGGGAAAACAACCACAACCTCAAAGTGTTTTTCCTATTCTCTCATTCCACAATAATCATCACAGAAACTTCTGTGACCGAATGTGGGGGATTTCACCCCACCAACAAACAAGCAATCAATTTTGCAGCAGACATCAGTTGGGTGTCCTCCAATTCAATTTTGACACTATCTACCTGGAGATACTGTCAGATCCCACAGACTGAGGGCTCTGTCCCACAAGACTGCCCCATTCTTTTCAGACACTAGTTGCAAGCCTATGCTTCCAGAACTTCTGACTGAATGGCTTTAAGTTGGGGTTCCTACATTTCCCTTTTTAGGTTCAATTAGTTTGCTGCAGCAGCTCACAGAACTCATGGAAGCACATTTACCATTTTATTATGAAGGATGTTACAAAGGATACTGATAAAGCGATGCACAGGATAAGGACTGGGGTAAGGGACACAGAGCCTCCATGCCTTCCCTGGGGGCACCAGCCTCCATGAACTTCCATGTGTTCATCTATCCAGAAGCTTTCCTAACCCTGTCCTTTTAGGTTTTTATGGAGGCTTCACTACACAGGTGATATGGTTTGGATGCCTGTCCCCTCCAAATCTCATGTTGAAATATGATTCCCAATGTTAGAGATGGGGCCTGGTGAGAAGTGACTGGATGGATCATGGGGCAAATTCCTCATGAATGGTTTAGCACCATCCCCTTGGTGGTAACTGAATTCTCACTCAGTTCATATAAGATCTGGTTGTTGGAAAGTCTGTGACCTCCCCCACCTTACTCTTGCTTCTTTTCTTGCATGTGATCCATCTGCTCCCGCCTTCACCTTTCACTGACTGTTGGCTCACTGAGGACCTCACCAGAAGATGCTGGCATCATGCTGCCTGTACAGCCTGCAGAACTGTGAGTGAATTAAAATTTTTATAAATTATCCCCATTTGATATTTCTTTATAGTGACACAAAAACAAATTAACACAAGAGGCATAACTGGTTAAAACACTGGCTACTGGTGATCAACTTAATTCTAAGCCTCCTTCACTCTCTGGAGGCCAGGCACCAAAATCAAAGTAATTTTTTTATTCACAGTTTCCTTTTAATCCACTTGCCTAAACTTTAATCCTCTACCTATATTATTTTCTAAGAATACACAACAACTGCACAATTTTCATTTTAAATATAAGCAGGTTCTTATTTTTTCAACTGTCTTATGGATAAATACTCCAATTATTTTACCTTAAGCACCCCTCAAAAGCCTCATGTTTTGAAGGAGGAGCAAACTAAGCCAAGAAATTTGTGAACATCAAGTTGCACAGCAGGAAAATTGGATGCAGCTCAATCATAACTTTTAGCATGCCATAGAGCTCTTTTGATAAAGTTTTAGAAGGTCCAAGCTAACAACCTAAAACATCTTTATTTTACACATGAAGAAACTGAAACCTAAGCGATTATGTGAGATGCCCCAAATTACAAATTGCATGGTATTAAAACTCAGACCTCCTCCTGACATCCTTTGTAATTCTGGCAATAATAGAAAAAATGGGGAAGATGTAGTCCATGAGCTCCAAATGAGAGCATATTCCCCAAATATCAGAACTAGACAAAGCTTTAACTAAACAGGAGATTCTGAACCCCATACACACACCCCATACCCATACACATGCACAAAGACAGGCACTGGTACTCATGAGCATACACAGGTATGAATACACAGACACACCTGCAGGCATGCAAACAGGAACAGATGCAGGTACAGATATGCAAGCAAACAAAGCACACATTCCCCAAGTTGTTTAGGAATTACAAAGAAAATAGTTGACTCCACATGGCAATTTAACTATAATGAACTATAGCACAAAAAGCTGCTGATAAAGATGTAAATATTATGTCACATAAGTCCTTCTACACCTTTTGTTTTAAAGTATGTGTACAAAAAGTAATCACTTCACCTTTTAAATATCTGTATTCTCTTTATGTTTTAAAATGTAATTTAGGATGAAAGTACAGATTGGAATTTAAATCTCTAGCAATTATACCATTTAGTGCCAATATCCCAAATTTATCATAGACATCCATCTACTTTTGAAAAGGCTTTAAACCTCATATAGTCAAGAAAACAAAAATGTAAAAAATAAAAATCATATAGAGATGGCAAGATAACACTATAAAAAATACTAATGTATTAGTTATTGAATACTATATTAAGTTTAATATAGTAAATTGAGCTTCTAATTAATAAGAGAATCTTTACAGATTATATAAATCCCCTTTTCTCAGAGGAAGCAATTCCATTTTATCCGGCAAAACTGTCTTTCTTCCTGGAACTAAACTTTTAAAAGAATGCATCACAGAGATTCTTTTTCTTTTTTTTTTTTGAGATGGAGTCTCGCTGTGTCACCCAAGCTGGAGTGCAGTGGCGTGATCTCGGCTCACTGCGAGCTCCACCTCCCAGGTTCACGCCATTCTCCTGCCTCAGCCTCCCGAGTTAGCTGGGACTACAAGTGCCCACCACCACACCCGGCTAATTCTTTATATTTTTAGTAGAGAAGGGGTTTCACTGTGTTAGCCAGAATGGTATCGATCTCCTGACCTCGTGATCTGCCCGCCTCAGCCTCCCAAAGTGCTAGGAACAGAGATTCTTACATAAAAGATCCTAAGCTACCTGACAGACAACAGAGGCAGAACCATTCTTCATAAGATCTTTTCTCTTGTGACAAAAGTCAAGAAGAAAATGTAACTAATGAAAGCCATTTTGATCCATTCCTTTTCTTGTACACCTTCAAAATATCATTTAATTTAACTCATTCACTTTATTATAAAAAATCTCCCTCTATTTTTTCTTTCTTCTATGTGCCTGAGGTGGTCAAAATCACAGAATCTAATGAGTCTTACTCTAAAACACAAGACTATGACCAAACAGAAAATATATTCAAAGGTCAAATTGAAAATCTCTGCCATCCCTCAAGATAGGAAATAATACTCCTCCATACTTCGAGTCATCTCTTGAAGCAGTCATCTGGTCTATGAAAGTTCTGTGAGAAAGCTGTATCTGTTCACTCTATTTTTTTTCTATCCAACCATAATGACCACTAAGTTCATCTGCCATTAGTTCTCCCCCAAAAAATAACATTCTACAGTCTAGACAAGCAAATGTAATCCTCATAATATACTCTGAGAGATGCACTTTTTATCCAGATACGACAACTGAAGTACAGAGAGGTTAGGTAACTTCACCATGGTCATTAAAAAGCCAGTAAACCAGGCATATATAACTACTAGAGAAGCTAAGACAGGAGGATCACTTGAGCCCAGAGCTTGAGGCCAGTCTGGGCAACACAGCAAAACCCCCGTTTCTTAAAAAAACCAACCCCCCAAACAGTTATATATATATATATATATTACAAATTGTAATGAGCTGTATGAAAGAAACTAAAAGAATTAGCAGAGTGGGAGTGTATGGCTATTCTTCTGGGAAGAGTTTTGATTATTACTAAAGCAGCAGGTCCCAAGGTCTATGGGACGTTTTCAGGGGATCTGAAAGGTCAAAACTATTTTCATTATAATAAAACATTATTTGTCTTTTTCACTATGTTGACATACTGAAGGTACAAAAGTAACGATGAGTAAAATGTTGGGATTTTAGTACAAGTCAATGCGGTGGCACCAAACTCCATCAGTAGTCATTGTAGTCTTTACTGCTATGCACTTGTAGTTTTTGTCACTGTTGATGTTTTGTTTTAGTTTTTTTTTTTTGAGACAAGGTCTCACTGTGTTGTCCACGCTGGGCTGCAGTGGCATGATCACAGCTCACTGGGGCCTTGGAACTCCTGAGTAGAAATAATCCTCCCACCTCAGCCTCCTGGGTAGCTAGGACTACATGAGCACATGGTCATTTTTAAATTTTTTTGTATTTTTTGTATTTATTTAAAAATAGGTCTCACTATGTTGCTCAGGCTAGTCTTGAACTCCTAGTCTAAAGTGATGCTCTCACCTTGGCCTCTGTATTAGTCTTCACTGCTATAAAGAAATACCTGGGACTGGGTAATTTATAAATATTATAATTATAAACAAAAGAGGTTTAAATGCCTCATGGTTCCACAAGCTGTACAGGAAGCATGGCTGGGGAGGTCTCAGCAAACTTTTTTTTTTGAGACATTGTCTCACTCTTGTCACCCAGGCCAGGCTGGAGTGCAGTGGCATGATCTTGGCTCACTGCAACCTCCACTTCCCAGGTTCAAGAGATTCTCCTGCCTCAGCCTCCTGAGTAGCTGGGATTACCATTGCCCGCCACCATGCCCAGCTAATTTTTGTATTTTTAGTAGAGATGGGGTTTCACCATGTTGGCCAGACTGGTTTTGAACTGACCTCAAGTGATCTGCCCGCCTCAGCCTCCCAAAGTGCTAGGATTACAGGCCTGAGTTACCGTCTGTTAAGCCAGGAATTTAAAGGTGTGAAAAAATATAAAATAATGCTATTCTTCTAAAACATTTTTTGGTTTTAGAAAATATAATTACGTTTTAATTTAAAATCACTTATATTAACATGTAATGAGTTTATTGTAGTTATTTTTAAATGATGTAATAAAGTTTTCTCAGTTTAATTTCTAATACAATAAATTCTACATTTATACTTTTTTTATATTTTATATTTTTATATATTTATACATATAACCCACATTTAAAAAAATAAAAAAAGAGCTCTTTGGGGTTCTCAAAATTTGTAAGAATGCAAAGGGGTCCAGAAACCAAAAAGTTTGAGGACCTTAACTTAGACCTTCTGAAAAAAGGCTCATGTGGCTACACCATATAGAGTAGGGGTAGGCAATCTTTTGGCTTCCCTGGGCCACAATGGGAGAATTGTCTTGGGCCACACACAAAATACACTAACACTAATGATAGCTGTGAGCTAAAATTAAAAAGAAAAAACAAATCACGCAAAAAAAAATCTCATAATGTTTTAAGAAAGTGTACGAATTTGTGTTGGGCTGCACTCAAAGCTGTTCTGGGCCACATGCAGCCCACAGGCTGCGGGTTAGACAAGCTTGATATAGAGTAAGAGGAAAGAATGGTAAGATACATCATAGGAGGGATACCCAAATGTCAGAACATGCAGAGCCTGTCTGCCAAAATTAAGAGTTTGAATTTTATTCAAAAAGCAATTGATGAATTTATGTTTTCTTATTTTTTATTTATTTATTTTTTTGAGATGGAGTTTCGCTCTTGTTGCCCAGGCTGGAGTGCAACGGTGCAATCTCGGCTCACTGCAACCTCCACCTCCCGGGTTCAAGTGATTCTCCTGCCTCAGCCTCCCCAGGAGCTGGGATTACAGGCATGTACCACCATTCCTGGCAAATATTTTATTTTTAGTAGAGACAGGGTTTCACCATGTTGGTCAGGCTGGTCTCGAACTCTTGACCTCAGGTGATAACGCCCACCTCAGCCTCCCAAAGTGCTGGGATTACAGGCGTGAGCCACTTTGCCCAGCCCTAATGTTTTTTTTTAAAAGGCAGCTATATGTAATATGAGAGACAACATGAATGAACTGGGTTGGGGGATGTGAAATGGAAACCAGTTGATAAATCTGACAAGTAATTTGCCGTAAACCTCAAATGAAGATCCAATCAATAAAAAATGTTTCCATTTTAATTTCAAAGCACTCAGTTGCTCCATGATCAAACTGGAGATGGGGTGGGGAAGAGAATCAACCTACTCAATATTTTAGGAATATCACAAGTACTAAATCCATACTCAATATTCTTATTTAATGATGTTTAAAGTTATTTCCAATCAGTTTCAATTTTTTCCCAAAATAAGATACCATGAAATATTAACTCACAAATTATATGTTTGTGAATTACATACCAGGGGAATAAATGAACCTGAAGATCAGTCTTTCAGCAATGGAGCAGGCACTGTATACATGAATATAGAGTCAACAAGACAGATGCCATCCTAGCTCTCATGAAGTTTATATTACAGAATGATTGTGGGTAATCTTTGAAGATTTATAGCAGAACACCAGATGTGTTTCAAAAAATTCATTCATTCAAATAAACATTGAGTACTCACTGTGTACTACAATCTGGGGACAAAAAGATGAATAAGACATGGATTCTAGAAGTTCTCTATTAGGAAAAGATAAGAATGTATTTCCAGACTGGGCATGGTGGCTCACACCTTAATCCCAGCACTTTGGGAGCCCAAGGCGGGTGGATTGCTTGAGCTTAGGAGATCGAGACCAGCCTGGGCAACATAGTGAGACCCTGTCTCTACAAAAATTACAAAGAATTAGCTGGGCGTGGTGGTATATGGCTGTAGTCCCAGCTACTCAGGAGGCTGAGGTCAGAGGATCACTTAAGCCCGGAAGGTCGAGGCTGCAGTAAGTCATGATCATGTCACTACACTCCAGCCTGGGCAACAGAGTGGGACCCTGTCGCAAAAAAAAAAAAAAAGATAAAAAGATTACATTTCTAATTGTGATGCAAAGTGTGGTAAGCACTATTTGAAAGACATGTGATGTACCAATTCAAAAAGATGTAAGGGGAGGTAGTCAGAAAGAAGTTCTCTGAGCTTTGAATGGAGATCTGCTAATACAGGGAGTGGAAAGGGAAAGGTGAGATATGAAAACACCTGACAGGTGAAATAGGGAATAACTAGATCAAAATGGCTAGTATTTAACACATCCGTTCCAAATTTTTTTTTTTTTGGAGAAGGAGTCTCACTCCGTTGCCCAGGCTGGAGTGCAGTGGCATGATCCCAGCTCAATGCAACCTCCACCTCCCAGGTTCAAGTGATTCTCCTGCCTCAGCCTCCCGAGTAGCTGGGATTACAGGCATGCACCACCACACCCAGCTAATTTTGTATATTTAGTAGAAATGGGGTTTCACCATGTTAGCCAGGCTGATCTCGAACTCCTGAACTCAGGTGATCTGCCCACCTCGGTCTCCCAAAGTGCTGGGATTACAGGCGTGAGCCACTGCACCCGGCCCCAAATTTCCAATTTTAAAAAGGGGCCAAATAACCAATTCTGTAATCCATATATAAACCAATCTGATATCTATACCAAAGGAATTACTCAGCAATGTGGTTTGGGAGCACGGAAGCAAAGAATACAAAAAACAAACAAAAAGCTCCTAGAAACCAAAATAAGTTCACAAAAAGATAATGCTACCTTCTAAATCAGCTTCACAAAGCATTTGATGGTTCAAACTATTTCCCCTAAAACATGGTTCTGACCTTCAAACAGCTTACATTCTAGAGGTAGAAAGATGTGGTAACAGCTAATTATAGTACAATGTAACAAATCTAGCAGTACAAATAACTTCAAGGGCTTAGGGCAGCCTCTGCCTATAAAGAGCAGAGAGGAGTGGAGTAAGGAAAGCCCTCACTGAGACAGTGATGTAAGTGGAGTCTTGAAAGATGAGTGTGTGTTTGATACTGTAGAAAAAGGGTACAGAGATGGCATTATCGACCAAAGCCTATGTGAAAGTACAGGTGCCATAAAAGAGCAAGGCCTATTTACAGAACTAGAAATAGACCAGTTTTATTGAGGCAAAAGCAGCTAAGAAGGGGTGATAAGAGATAAGGAGAGACAGACAGGCACACTGATCACCCGGCCAAATAATTTGAATTTTAGAGAGATACAGAAAGAAGAATGACAGAATTAGGTTTGTCTTTTTAAATACAAACCATTAATATGAATCACTCTAGAATGATCAGGCAACAAAAGGATGGTCTGGAGGGAATAATGATTAGGAGACTATGTTAGGAATATGCAAGAAGAATATGGACCTTAATTATGCAGAATATCCTAATCTTATCTCATTATCTTTCCCAGACCTGCTCCTCCTTTTCCTGTATTCCTTACTTCAGTAAACAGTAATGTGTTAACTTCCTAGGGCTGTTACAAAAAATTAGCACAAGGCTGGGCACGGTGGCTCATGCCTGTAATCCCAGACTTTGGCAGGCCGAGGCGGGAGGATCACTTGAAGTCAGGAGTTTGAGACAAGCCTGGCCAACATGGTGAAACCCTGTCTCTACTAAAAATATAAAAATTAGCCAGGCATGCTGGCTGGCGCCTGTAATCCCAGCTACTCGGGAGGCTGAGGCAGGAGAATTGCTTGAACCTAGGAAGCAGAGGTTGCACTGAGCCGAGATTGTGCCACTGCGCTCCAGCCTGGGCAACAGAGTGAGACTCTGCGAAAAAAAAAAAAAAATTACCACAAACGTGGTGGCTTAAAACAACGTAAGTTTATTCTTTCACATTTCAGGATGCCACAAGTTTGAAATAAGGTATTGACAGGGCTGGCTCTTTCTGGAGATCCTGTGCCTCTCTCCTAGCTTTCGGTGCTGTTGGCAATCACTGGCATCCCTTGGCTTGTAGATACATCACTCCAATCTCTGCTTCTATCATCACATAGCCTTCTTCTCTGTGTCTGTGTGTGGCCTTTTCTGTCTCCTATCAGCACACTTTCATTGGATTTAGGGCCCCCTCTAATCCACTATAATCTTACCTCCATCTTTACATAATTACACCTGCAACGACCCTCTTTCTAAATAAGGTCACATCCTGAGGTTTTGGGGGTGGGTATGAATTTTGGAGGGATACGATTCAACCCACTACAGATACTGATCAATCATTTCCCAAACAGAAATGTGGTGTTATCCTTAACTCTTTCTCTTATCTTCTGCATCTATATAATTATCAAATCCTGTCAATTCTCCTTCCTTAGTCTTCAATTTATCTCCTTTTCATCAGCCCCACTACCACTTTCACTTCAATAACACACTTGTCTGTATAACAAACTCCTTTGCTATAACATTGAATAAACCTAGTTATTACTCTCATTACCGTGCCTGTACCTAAACAGATATGCATTGCTAGAGAAAGTCACACAACAGTACAGACCGGTTGCACCATAATTTATGGTAACTAACCCCAAGCCAGTCCTCAACAATGCCTGGCAGTCCTGTTTCCCTGGCCAACTGGCTCTCCCACTCTTTCATAACTATTTCAAACCTCTTCTGCTAGCCTCATGCTCTTACTCTCACCTACTTTCAGCAACTGACCTGGGCTCTTATTTTACAGAAAAAAAAAAGCCATCAAACAGAAACTTCCACAACCTCCTACTGTCCGCTCTCATTCTCTCCCGCTTCTAAGTAGCTGTTATTACAGAATCTTACTAATATTAATTACCCCACTCTTTTCCTATATTTGGCTTTTCTCTCAAGTAGATGCTTCTCATAGACTTATGTTTTATTTGTTTTTATTTAAAAACAAAATGAAAACAAAATCTCCCTTGTACCCTACAATCTTACTTCTTGCTATCTATTCAGCCACACTCTCTTTCTGTCTGCTTTTCTCTCCACCTCCTCCATCCCCCATCAGACATAAATAATGTGTTTGTGCAGAGACTGATTTCTCTAGCTCCGTAGCCTCAGGCCTCTTACTTAATCCCTGTAAAGGTAGAGTAACTATTCTAATAAACCTGTTTCACAGGACTGTTGTGAGAATTGGATGAATCAGTCTATGTAAAAGACTCAGAAGAGAGGTTGGCCCACGGTTATTGATCAAAATAAAATGTTGGCAATATTGTTATTGCTAATAATATAACACATTCATCTATCTATTCAGGCAACCAGCTGCACAAGATTGTCACTTGTATTTATCCTGAACTCCCTCATCCCTCTGTTCCAATCCATCTCTAGATTTTTTTTATTTTTACCTCTCCAGTTTCGCTTGTTCTGAATACTTTCTCCTACCTCTATTATCTTACTCCACACTATCATAATCTCACATAAACAGAAACCTTCTAAACAATTTTCTGCATTCATTCATGTCATTCTCCCCAACTTTCTCCATACCATAGCCAGAGTGAACTATTCTAACTTCATATCTGAGGCTACGAACTGGTTTAAAAGACCTCCCACGATTATGATAAAGCCCCAAATATTTTTGCATGGCCTATAAAGTCATGTAGAAATAGTCCCTCCCTGTCTGTTCAAACTTATCTTGCATCTTGCTTCTTTTGCCCTCTTCTCTTGTAACACATACCAACTGTCTTTCAAATCTTCAAATGCACTATGCTCTTGCCCATCACAGGTGCTTTTCACTTCCCATTCCCTCTACTGCAATGCTGAATGGCATTCCTATTTCTCTTAGCTTCATTCATTCCTATTCACACATAATTCCTTTATGTCTTAGCTCAATAACTTCCTCAGGGAAGCCTTCTCTGACATCCCAAAATAGGGTCTCATTTACTCTTATGTACCTTTCACAGTATTCATCAAAGTTGCAATTTCCCATTTACATGATTATTCTCCCAACAAATTCCTCCAATATAATCCAAACTCCATAAAAGCCATGACTACATCCCTTTTTTGCTCTCCATTGTATCCCAAGTGCCCAATACAGCATCTGGCACATAATTCGTGTTCATAAGTGCATACTGGATCAATATTAAACTTCAGCTTCAATGTTGCAAAACAGCCTGTTTAAAAACAGGACAGACTTAAAGCAGCAAAGGGACAAGCATATCACCAGTTCATTATCAATGTGGCTCTAGATCAAAGTTAAAAGTTTCTCTGCTGATGGCTATGAACAGTAAATCACTTCAAAGAGATACTAACGGAGCAATTGCTGACGGAAAGGAGGATGTGACAGGTGTATTGTGCTGTTACTTAAAAAAAGGAGTAATAGGCAGAATGCTATTTCAAGGCAGAGGTGAGTTTTTTAAAGTATTGGTTCACAACCTTTATTCTATTCCACACACCTACTACTGCTACTATTACTATTCCTACTGTAAACCTAAAAGGAAAAGGCTGAGGCACAAAATATACTTTAGTTTACCTGAGCCAAAATGAGGACAGCTACCCAACACATATTTCCCAGATGCCTGGGGAGTGCTCTGGCACCTGAGTTACAAGCAGATTTTAAAGGGAAAAAGGAACAAGGCAGATACAAAGTTGCTTGATAAGAATTCTCATTGGTTTACAATCACTGATTAGTGACTGGCTATTCATTGTTGCACTATAAGGTATGACTTATGGTGTCCAGCATACGGTATTTTATGGCTACTTGGCGTCAGTTAGTCTAAATCCTACATAGAAGGTGGCTTCAAGAGATAATTAGGTCAAAAGGGAGTGCCATAACTGCGGTTTCATTCCAGTGCCTCTCTGGGCCTCACAATAGAAAGGAATTCAGTTGTGTTTTGTTTTGTTTGGGTTTTGTTTTGTTTCATTTTGTTTTTTCAGTAGGTTTCTGGGGAACAGGTGGTGTTTGGTTACGTGAATAAGTTATTTAGTGGTGATTTCTGAGATTCTGGTGCACCCATCACCTGAGCAGTGTACACTGTATCCAATGTGTCGTCTTTTATCCCTCATCCCCTTCCCACCCTTTACTCCAGATCCCCAAAGTCCATTGTATCATTCACATGCCTTTGCATCCTCCTAGCTTAGCTCCCATGTATGAGTGAGAACATACATTTGGTTTTCCATTCCTGAGTTACTTCATTTAGAATAATGGTCTCCAATCAATTCCACCCAGGTTGCTGCAAGTGCCACTATTTCATTCCTTTTTATGGCTGAGTAGTATTCCATGGTGTCTGTATATATACACACCATATTTTTTTAATCCACTCATTGATTGATGGGCATTTGGGCTGGTTCCATATTTTTGCAATTGTGAATTGTGCTAGTATAAACGTGTTTGCAAGTATCTTTTTCATATAATGACTTCTTTTCCTCTGGGTAAATACCCAGGAGTGGGGTTGCTAGATCAAATGGTAGATCTACTTTTAGTTCTTTGAGGAATCTCCACACTGTTTTCCATAGTGGTTGTACTAGTTTACATTCCCACCAACAGTGTAAAAGTGTTCCCTTTTCACCACATCCACGCCAACATCTATTTTTTTTTATTTTTTTGATTATGGCCATTCTTGCAGGAGTAAGGTAGTATTGCATTGTAGTTTTGATTTGCATTCCCCTGATCATTAGTGATGTTGAGCATTTTTTCATGTTTGTTGGCCATTTGTATACCTTCTTTAGAGAATCATCTATTCATGTCCCTAGCCCTCTTTTTTGATGGGATTGTTTGTTTTTTTCTTGATTTGTTTGAGTTCCTTGTAGATTCTGGATATTAGTCCTTTGTCAGATGTACAGATTGTGAAGATTTTCTCCCATTCTGTGGGTTGTCTGTTTACTCTGCTAATTATTTCTTTTGCTGTGCACAAAGTTTTTAGTTTAATTAAGTCCCATCTATTTATCTTTGCTTTTGTTGTATTTGCTTTTGGGTTCTTAGTCATGAAGTCTTTGCCTAAGCCAATATCTAAAAGGGTTTTTCCAATGTTATCTTCTAGAATTTTTATGTTTTCAGGTCTTAGATTTAAGTCTTTGATCCATCTTGAGTTGATTTTTATATATGGTAAGAGAGGAGGATCCAGTTTCATTTTTCTACATGTGGCTTGCCAATTGTCCCAGCACCATTTGTTGAATAGGGTGTCCTTTCCTCACTTTATGTTTTTGTTTGCTTTGTCAAAGATCAGTTGGCTGTTAGTATTTGGCTTTATTTCTGGGTTCTCTATTCTGTTTCATTTGTCTGTATGTCTGTTTTTATACCACTATCATGCTGTTTTGGTAACTTTGGCCTTATAGTATAAAGTCGGGTAACCTAACGCCTCCAGATTTGTTTTTTTTGCTTAGTCTTGCTTTGGCTATGTGGGCTCTTTTTGGTTCCATATGAATTTTAGGATTGTTTTTTCTAGTTCTGTGAAGAATGATGGTGGTATTTTGATGGGAATTGCATTGCATTTGTAGATTGCTTTTGGCGGTATGGTCATTTTCATAATATTGATTCTACCCATTCATGAGCATGGGATGTGTTTCCATTTGTTTGTGTCACCTATGATTTCTTTCAGCAGTGTTTTATAGTTTTCTTTGTATAGGTCTTTCCCTCCTCAGTTAAGTATATTCCAAAGTATTTTAATTTTTTTGTAGGTCTTATAAAAGTGGCTGAGTTCTTGATTTGATTCTCAGTTTGGTCAGTGTTGGTATATAGGAGGGCTACTGACTTGTGTACATTAATTTTGTATCCTGAAACTTTGCTGAATTCATTTACCAGTTCTAGGAGCTTTATGGATGAATCCTTAGGGTTTTCTAGGTATACTATCATGTCATCAGCAAACAGCAATAGTCTGACTTCCTCTTTAACCATTTGGATGTCCTTTATTTCTTTCTCTTGTCTGATTGCTCTGGCTAGGACTTCTAGTACTACATTGAATAGAAGTGGTGAAAGTGGGCACATTCTTCAGATAAAAAGTCTCTTTTCTTTTTTTTTCCTTCCACAGTGCTACTACTATTCCAATCAATGCCTGTGATTCCAGCATAGCCATGATCAAGTGGCTCACAACAGCAAAAACTCACAAGCACGTGGAAAGTGTGAGAGATGTGAGCAATTTGAAATGGCACCACCTCAAAATATACTGATATTCTCTGCTATTCCATTCTCCTCAGATATGACTCTTCCCAAATATTGCTATGGCAAAAAGCAGTCACATGGATATCATTTGTATTTAATTTTAAGATGTAACCTATGTTCTCAAAAAACAAAAAATAGAACATATACACTAGGGATATATGCTCCCTAAAATCAGTATGTTGAACAATATGTGCACTCCCATGTTTATTGCAACACTATTCACAATAGCCAAGATATGGAAGCAACCTATATTTCCACAACAGAGGAACAGATTTAAAAAAAAAAAAAGTGGTATATATACACAAAGGAATACTACTCAGCCATAAAAAAGAATGAAATCCTGCATTCAAGACCACATGGATGAGCTTGGAGGACATTAAGTAAAATAAGCAAGGCACAGAAAGATATATAATGGATGTTCTCACTCAAATGTAGAAGCTAAAAAAATTGATCTACCAGGCATGGTGGCCCACACCTGTAATACCAGCATTTTGAGAGGTTGAGGCAGGAGGATCTCTTGAGCCCATGAGTTCAAGACCAGCCTAAGCAACATAGTAAAACCCCATCTCTACAAAAAAAAAAAAAGAAAGAAAGAAAAATTAGGAGCTCATGCCTGTAGTCCTAGCTACTTGGGAGGCTGAAGCAGCAGGATCAACTGAGCTGGCAGTTGGAGGCCACAGTGAGCTATGATTGCACCACTGCACTCCAGCCTGGGTAACAGAGTGAGGCCCTCTCAAAAAAAGAAAAAAAAAAGTTGATCTCGTTGATCTCATAGAAGTAGAGAATAGAACAGTGGTTACTATAAGTTGGGAAGGGTGAGGCGGGTAGGAAGATGTTGGTTAACACAGCGGTCGCCAACCTTTTTGGCATCAGGGACTAGTTTTGTGGAAGACAATTTTTCCACAGGGCAGCGTGGGGATGGTTTCAACAAAAGACATTAGACTCTCATAAGAAGTAGGCAACCAAGATACCTCACATGTGCAGTTCACAACAGGAACAGGATTTGTGCTCCTATGAGAATCTAGTGCCACCACTGATTTGACAGGAGCCAGAGCTCAGGCTGTAATGCTCTCTCGCCCACTGCTCACCTCCTGCTATTCAGCCAGTTCCTAAGAAGCCACAGACCATTACTGGTCCACAGCCTGGGGTAACAAAATTATAGCTGAATAGGAGGAAAAAGTTCTAGTATTCTACAGCACTGTAAGATGATTACAGTTAATAGTAGCTTAATGTATATATTCAAACAGCTAGAAGAGCAGGTTCTGAATTGTTTCTAACATGAATAAGAGTGAGGTGATGGATATGCTAATTATCCTAATTTGATCATTATTGATTATGTGTATCCAAATACCACACTGTGCCCCCTAAACAGGTACGATTATTATGTCAATTAAAAATAAAAAAGAATAGCCTTAATAGCCTATTCAAGTAAAAAAGTAACCTATGATTTTTTTGCAGCAAAATTTAATATTTTAATAATATAGTGTTTAATGTTAACTACATTATAAATTACCCAAATTGGAGGTATCTGTTTCTTCATTATATAAAAATATTTTATTACAGTAATATGATTTAAGGTATTAACCTCTGAAACCACTGAATGTCACGTTTGTCATATCAAACCATTAAGTGGTCTCAAATATGTCTTAATGTCCATATAATTAAAACAATAGAACAAATTCAATCCTTTTACTAAAAAGTA
Source organism: Hylobates moloch (assembly GCF_009828535.3). Classification (NCBI taxonomy): domain Eukaryota; kingdom Metazoa; phylum Chordata; class Mammalia; order Primates; family Hylobatidae; genus Hylobates; species Hylobates moloch. Next base: position 135,376,428 of record NW_026652277.1, read on the forward strand.
AAAAGGGGCAAGAAAATATGGAAACTGTTTCAAGATTTCAAACAATATATGGAGCAACCACTGAAATTCTGTGGATGGAACAGCAGCAAGTCTACTTTGAAAGGCACTGCTGACAATGAACTTCTTTCCACAGCAACACACAATCGATTCCATGAAAACGGCAGAAGCTGCTAAACGTGTACAAATTAACATCAACGACAAATAAGTCGACTGTAACTGAAAAAACACAAACAAATGAACAAACAAACAAAAATCATTAGGATTTTTCCCCTCCCCATTTTCCTAAGATCTTTAAATCAAGAGTTTCAAGCATGTTTAAAAAACATGCTCACACACTGTGATATGCTAGCATTTCTTATTTTGAGAAATAATGCAACCTCCTAAACCAGGACATAAAGTCAGAATGTGTGATTTTAATTTCTGAAAAAAGAATATGCGTAATTTATTATAATTCTGAATACTCATCTAAAATATTTAAAGACAAAAAAAATGGAACACAACCTCCTACTCAGAAAATTATCCTTCCTCCCAATTTCTATTTTTATATCTGACATAAAAAAAAAATCCCTGTTTAAAGTTTCCTTAGGTCATTTTAAAAATAAATAAAATATTGTTTCTTTTTTAAAAAGTTGTTAATGCCCAGTTGATACTGCAGTTGTAAATGATATGAAATTTCTCACGTGATGTTTTAGTCCACTTTCTGTCTCTTATAACAGAATACCAGAAACTAGGTAATTTATAAAGAAAAGGAATTTATTTCTTACAGTTATGGAGACAGAGAAGTCCAAGGTCGAGGGGCCAGATCTCGAGAAATCGAGAGCCTTCTTGCTGGCAGGGGATCTGTGCAGAGTATGGAAGCAGCATAGGGTGTCACATGGCAAGGAGGCTGAGCATGCTAACATGCTTACTCAGGTCTCTCCTCCTCTTCTTATAAACCACCAGTTCTACACTCCTATGATAACTCATTCATCCATTAATCCAATAACAAATCAATCTATAAGTGGATTAATCCATTCATAAGAACAGAGTACTCATGATCCAATCTCCTCTTAAAGGCCCCACATTGGAGATTCAATACTGTCACATTGGGGATTAAGTTTCCCATACATGAAATTTGGGGGACACATTCAAATTATACCATGTGGTAAAAGCTACTCTTGATCTTTGTTGTTTAAAGCTAGAGAACTAATGGCCAGGCACAGTAGCTCATGTCTGTAATCAAAGCACTTTGGGAGGCGGAGGCAGGAGGATCACTTGAGGCCAGGAATTCAAGACCAACCTGGGCAACAAAGCACTCTATCTCTTTTTTTAAAAAAAATAATAAGATAAAATAAGATGAAATAAAGCTAAAGTACTATTTCCAGAAAACATTAAATGCAATTTCACTATCTGAGAAAAATAGCTTTGCTGTGGACATTACTACCAATAAAGAAATTGAGAGATGTTTTCATTTACCTACAGTAAGAAGTGATTACTTTCATATTAGCACTTTCTAATCTTTTCAAAAAGGATAGAGGAAATTAACAGTTCTCGCAGTGGAGAAGAGCCACAATTCTTGGATATGTAAATCTATGTTAATCAAAGATTAATTATGCCACATATTTCATGGCTAATAGGAGAGAAAGAATGCTGACCACTAGGCAAGGAGAGGATGTTTATCTGACATTCATATTGATATAGATACAATGGGCACTCTCAATGACAACGAGTAATGATGATTTCTTAGGAAAGCATGTTCAGAGTTTTGCACATCACTGATTATCCCATTTTTATCTATTATACTTTTTGAAAAGACCCATTCTCTTAAATTGCCTAGTTAGAAAGTACTCTTTATGCAATAATGTTAATTTATCTTGATTTCTAAATATTTTAATAATGCCCTTTTTAAATTTTCTGCACAATATGATAGTTTTTTTTGTTTTTTTGAACCACAGCCACTCCACCCTCACCCACAATCAGGATCAGAGATTAAAGCAAATGATTCTTTATACTCTCTCAAAAATAAATCCAGACTTTGGAAAATTACACAGTAATGTACAAGCATATAAAAACTCAATGTCAGAAGTAATTTCAATAATTGCAGGGAGGTCTCTGGAGCTATCTGCCTGTAATTTAAGGACCAACTATGGATGTAAACCGAGACAATGATACTATCGTTATGCACTACGAAATTTTCCTAAGAGCTTTGATCAGATTCCCCTAAATAGTTTATGCATGTCTCTGTATGCAATCATAGGCGCTGACCTGGAATAATTAAAATGAAAATAATCAGGGCTGTATCTGTCTTAACATATACAAACTCGGTTTATCAATGTGAAAGTAGATCTGCAAAACTCAATTGTCAAAAGGTGGCCTATGGTATTTTCATGACAGAGAATCTTTGCTAGGTTTGTTAATGTAACATGTGCAAGGGAGGCTGGTGTATGTAATTAGTTTCCTCCTCAGAGAGATGCTAGGAAGGTGGACGACAGTACTCCGGGAACTCACACGTCGGTCTAGGGCCCTTTTTGTCCCCCACCCTCACCTCACTCCTTTCCTTCGCACACACAGACATGCAATCTCCCATCACATTTGAAGCCCTGGTGGGCAGTTTTCTAGGGTCGTTTCACTGGAGCGTCAAATGGGATCTGACGCCACCGGGCAGCCTGGGGTTGGATGCCATAGCGACCAGCACCCACGGCTCACCTCCAGCTTGTGGTTGATTTGAGACACAGACTGGGCTTTGTGGCAAAGCTGTGCAAAGCAGGAGCTCAGGCTGGTCATCTTCTGCCGCCCCTCATAAGTGATGTCCGCCTGGTCTGGATCGATCTCGCCCAGGAGCAGATCCACATCCACAAAAGCCTTGTCGAACTCCTTCTCCAGCACCTCCAGCCACCGGAACATGGATACCCCGCCGGGGGCCCCCACGGAGCAGGAGGCGCCCCCTGGGCCCCCTCCGGCTGCTGCTGGGCATGGACTGCCCGCCGACATGGCGCCGTCAAGGGCCTCTCCCGACTGGTGAAGACCCTCGCCGCCCCCCGCGCACGAAGGGAACTGCTGGGACTGAGGGGACCCCCGCGCGCGCGCGCACGCTCCGTCACCTCCCTTCACCTCGCGCCGTTAACGCCAGCAACACAGCCACAGAACCGCAGGAGTAACGAGGCTGAAGCTGAGGCGGCAGCGGCAGCGACACACGGAAGACTCAGTCCGTCCCACCTCCCAGCCTGCTCCCGCTGCGCATGCGTAGCGAAGAGCTGGGCGGACGCAGCCAGGAGAGACAAAATAGGCGGGGACAGGATGCGACCTTGGCCTATGAAAGGCCTCAGCTTGGGACCGGCCTGTCAGCGGCCATATTAACAACTGGCAAACTACGGCCTGAATCCCTGAGAAACGGAGGCGCGTGGTTTCTGCATCCTGGTTGGAAAGACCCGAGAATGAGAAAGGTGTCCACGTCGCAGAAAGGAAGGATTTCCGCCGGTTTGACTTAACAGTTAGCGGGAGCCGTTCCAAAATCCTCCCAGAAAGTTGCTGCGGTGGCATCTAGGGTCAGGGAGGGGAGAGCAAGGAAGGGCGGTGTGAGCATGCGCAATAGCCACGTTTTACCTTTTCGATTCCAGTTCCTGGATAGGATGGAGTGGGTGTACACACTGGCTGTTCTTGGTAAACCAGACCCCAAATTCCAGGTGTGGACTGCCTAAAGCTGCGCTTTGAAGCGGCTGGCCAGATTTTGCGGAATTAATAGAAGACTTTTTGTCTTGTGATTAAGAGTCAGGTAGACCTGGGTTCAATTCTTACCTCTGTCACATACTACGTGTGTCATCTTACATATATTAGTTAACCTCGAAACCAAGTTTCCAAATTTTGCTTAACTCAGTTGTAACGTAAAACGCTTAGCGTCACTTCTTGGCACACGATATTCCTCTTAATACACCATAGGTCACACATTTCAAAAGCAACTACAGTAGTGCTTCACTTAAGATGGGGATATGTTCTTAGGAATGTGTCCTTAGGTTAATCATCCCTAAGGGAACATCGTAGAGTGTATTTAAACACAAACCTAGATAGTATAGCCTACTACACACCCAGGCTATATGATGTAGCCTATTGCTCTTAGGCTGTAAACCTGTACAGCATGTTGCCATTCTGAATACGGTAGGCAATTATAACACAGTGGTAACTATTTGTGTACTTAAACATATCTAAACATAGAAAGGTACAGTCATATACTCTTATAGGATCACCATAGTTTATGTGATCCATTCATGGCTGAAGCCTTGTTATTTGGCACATAACTGCACTTTAAAAGGTGTATTTATTTGAAAACTGGTAGTGTCCCCACACGTGACATTTCAGAAAATCAAAATTGTGAACTCATATATTTACAAATATATTGAATGCAGAACTCTGTTGCGACATGAAGACACAAAAATGAATGAGACATGACCCTTACTCAAGATAGGCTAGTGAGGCTACTAACTCTCAACTATAACTTTAACTTGAATTTTTCAGTGCCTTTAAAAGTATCCAGCAACTCCTCTCTTTACATTCTGCCTACTTCCACTTCAAGTGTAGACAGTCCTAGAAAGGGAAAGAGAAACCTGTGTGATTAGAGTAGGCTGGTGGAAACTCCTGCATTACCTAGAAGCCTATTTAGCTGAGTGCAGTCTGCTGTTACCTGTTTTTGGGACAGACCCTTCCAGTTAATCACCACCCAAAGCCTGCACTGTGTGCCCTTCGCCAATGCAAGGCAACTGAGGAGCAAGAAATCACAATTTTATTTTTGCAGTCTTTGTACTGCAGGGCAGACTGGTTAGCATGAAGCAATAAAGTCCTTTGGCTTGAGCAAACTTAGCTAATCAAAATGGATCATGAAATCCTGACCTTAGACTTAAGTAGAGACCTTCATACAGGTTTTAGTACACAATAGATAATGTAAAACTAAAATTTTCATCTTTCCCCATTCCCTTCCAAAATTAGCTTTATTTTCATCTACAATATTTACAAAAACATCATTGCTACAGCTGTCAAGCTCCCAGCCACTTTATCTACACATAATACAGTTAGCAATCATTTTCAGGAACGCGAAGTAAATAATTTAAAATTAGCAGGGCAGGGGGAGAATACATTGAACCACAATTATAATAGCTTTCAATTATTGAGTCCTTACTATGTGTTAGGCATTATGCTATTTTCTTTACTTCTTTGATCCTTACAAAATCCTGTGAGGTAGGTATGATCACGTCTTTTATTGTTGTTGTTGTTGTTATTGTTGTTGTTGTTGTTGTTGAGACAGGATCTTGCTCCGTCGCCCATGCTGCAGTGCAATGGCACGATCACAGCTCACTGCAGCCTCACTTTGTTGACCAGGCTGGTCTGGAACTCCTGGACTCAAACAATCCTCCTGCCTAGGCCTCCAAAAGTGCTGGGATTACAGGTGTGAGCCACCACACCCAGTAATCACTTTTTAACAGATAAAGTCACAGACAGCTTAAGTGTCTTGGTAAGGTCACAAAACTAGAAAGTGATTGAGGTAGTATGTCAATCTAGGTGTCTTTTTCTCCTAAGTTGTTGCTGTTAACCATGGAATACAGAAGAATGAAGGAATCTATTTCTTCCTGTATAAGTTAGCAGTATAATAAACTAGCAAGTCAGTTCCAAAAGTTCTTTTTAATTTCTTCCTAGTTAGAAACCATATACAAATCTATTAACATATAAGAAATATTACCAAAAAATTGTAATAACTCATTTTCTATTACTTGTAACTCTATATGAATCACACTTGAGTATAAATTTCATTTCTTTAAAAAATCAACTTCAAGCTACATTGTGTGGGTGCAGCTGAGCGACATTTTAAGTGTTTATGTTTCCAGTGCTCTAATGGTTTGTGGGTACCCCCATTTTCAAGATTGCAGAACCCAGCTTCATATCTATTACAACCTTTACAACTTCAACAAGTCATAGACTCATGTGTGTCTCAGACGAGTTTCATGTCATGTTGTCCCTTCTCATTACCATAGTATGTAGACATAATCTTTTGCCCACCTTGATTGAGGTTATGCAAATCTGCAAGTCACAGCAGCACATGGATGTGAAAAGGGGGGCTTATCATCAGGGCTTGATGTTCAAGTGCTGCCATCTGTTGTCGGTGTACTCTATCTGCACTTACTACCTTATCCTTACCTACTCTGGAATTTGAGATTGTATGTAATGTCAATACTTGAGCGATTTGTTTTTCCACAGATATTAAAGTCTTGATACTTCTATTTGCAGTTGGATTGGCAGAAGCTTCCAATAACTGTTTCATGAATCATGCTTATGTGATTTTTAAAAAATATAAATTAAATGTGACACTCTTGTTTTAGGAACTTATCCCTACAGAGTTTTGTCACAAGGCATTACTAAAAATAAATTGAGTGGAGACTGAGGAAATTGGGGAAAGAGAGACGATGCTAAGGATTTCTTTGATAGGTACTGGTAATTAACTGTGGGGTCAGTGTATAGTTTAAATATTTATGGAGCATCATTGATTGCAAGGGCACTGTAATAAAAGGGTGTATAAGACCCACCTTGGACTGGAAAGGGCGATTATCACTTATTGAACTTTACTGTGTTCCAGGCCCTGTACTAAACTTCACATGTTTCATTTAGTTTCCAGTAACCCTACCAAGAGAAGGGGTGAAGTATATGCTGTTAGTGGCTATAACAAGTTGTATGTATGGTGAATAAAGAAAGTAAAAATCCACTAGCATTTTACTTAATCAATGTAGGAAAGGTTTGGAGTGTTGTATTCATACATATTATTTATATTTATTAAATTTATTATTCATATTTACTAACAATTTTGAAATTTTCAGATACATATGCTAAAGAAGTAAGTTTAGGAATCCAAGGGGATTTGTTAGCCTTATTCTCCTGATTATTTCTCTTATATAAACAAAGGGATCTGGGTGTGGCGGTGTGCACCTGTAGTCACAGCTACTTGAGAGAGGTGGGAGGATTTCTTGAATCTAGGAGTTTGAGACCCTCCTGGGCAACATGAGATCATGTCTCAAAAGCAAACAAAAAACAGGACAACTGTTTGCTCTCTTGTTTTTAAAACTTGAGAATTTTGGTGCAGTGATTTGGAATTAGCTCAGACACCTCCTTTTCCAGGAAGCCTTCCTTCTTCCTCCTCATATAATGCCATGGGCTCCATCCCCAATTAGTTTCCTGTAAATATCTTTTACAGGGTTTATCATATTATTTTGGAGCTTGTTGGACTGTGAGTTCCTTGGCAACAATAACTGTGTCTTACTTACCTTTGTATCCCAGGTCCTAACACAGGACCTAGAATGTGGTAGGAATGCCGTAACTATTTGTGCAATAACTTCAATAATGAAGTATTCGAGCATTCTACCTAGGAAACTCTAAAAACAGTCACTTCACTTTTCAAGACATACTTGTGATACATGCTAGAGAGCATAGCTAAATATTAATATATTTTTATATTGCCTCAGAGATTAGGATATCTATAAATTACATATTAGTCTTTCTTTTCCAGACCTAAAGATAAAGTTTTATTTTACAATGATCTGGCTTATTTGACTAATAAATCCATTATAATTTAGGCTTCAAGGATTCTTTTGCTTATTCCATTGTTAAAATTTACTAGATATTACATTTTGTGTAGTATATTCAACCTAAAACCAAAACATAATAAATTTTTTAAAAACCCTTGTTATTATATTTTTATTTCCTTACACTATCAAAGATAGACTATAACTGCTTTTCCCCTTTTCCCCGATGTACATTCTTCATCTGCCACTTCCCACAGCTCCAGGTTTGCTTCAGCCTTGTCTGAAACCACCGTTTATCAACAGTAGTATCAGAGTTTCCTATTCATGTTTTCTTCTTCTTTCATCCACTGTCAAGTCACTGTTTATTTCTCAAGTGTCAGACTTTATGGATCAAACATACTTTCCTTCATCACCCTCTGTTATTTATGTTTTTTATAAATTAGTCTACTAAGGGCCTCCCAAACAGTTGTATTCCAAATACCCTTCAACAATAATTATTTTTTCGAGTTTTGACTGAAAAGTGTAAGTTATCTAATTAGAAATTTCAGCAGGGTGCCGTGGCTCATGCCTGTAATCCCAGCAATTTGGGAGTTCGAGGCGGGCAGATCACCTGAGGTCAGGAGTTCGAGACCACCCTAGCCAACATGGTAAAACCTCGTCTCTACTAAAAATACAAAAATGAGCTGGGCCTGGTAGCACGCACCTGTAATCCCAGCTACCCAGGAGGCTGAGGCAAGAGAATCACTTGAACCTGGGAGGCGGAGGTTGCAGGGAGCTGAGATCGCACCATTGCACTCCAGCCTGGGCAATGAGAGCGAAACTCCATCTCAAAAAAAAGAAAATGAAAAAGAAACTAAAAGTCAGAAAAGTGTAGTGAAACTATTACACAAAAAGCTCTGTCACAACAATTGTTGGAGATAGTATTTGTTTTGTCCCCAGATGATTGTAACTCACTTAGAATTTGTTTGGCTTTTGTGGCCATGGTGAGCAGAGGGAGTTAGGACGAAAAGACTTCTATAGTGAAAATTTGTCACTACACATGGGATACTCTCCATATTTGAGCTCCCTTCCTCTAGGGAATTTCCCATTTTATGCTACGTGGTGAGAGAGAGACTCCTTCTTCTATAATGAGCTGAAAATGTCAGATGGTCACTTTCCTGACTCTGTAACAGGTAGATCACAGGGATGTGACCTAGACTCAGCTAACTAGAATTATACACCTGAAATTTTTAACGTGGAGATAGTGAGGCAGGATTGGGAGAATTCCTTTTGGTAGGGATTGGAGAGGGAGTGGAGATAGCAGTTTCAGCAGCAGCCATGCTAGTGATGGTGCTGTGCTAGATTCAAGTTCGTGGTAGAGGCTGGTGCACTCGTGTTCTGTAGTGGCAGCAGGAATGATGTCCTCACTCAACTGAGGTGCAGTTTTGCAATTTTGCTTGTGATTCTGACTATGCAGCCTTCCTTTATTCTTGGCCATTTCCAATTCACATTCTCCAGGCATTCTTATACTTCATTGTGCTACCCAATTTTCTTTCAGTAATTCTTTTTCTGCTTTAATTGGCCAGAATTTGTTTCTGTCGCTTGCAATCCATAACTTAAACTGATACACCAACTATTATTTGTTGAGATCCTACTTTTTGCCCATCAACTTGATAAACTTTAGTTTGCTTCATCTATTCCTTTCTGTAAAGTGGAAATTATTTCCCCCATTTTATCTTGTAGAAGAACAAAAATGAGGCTTAGAGAAGTTAAGTAGTAGAAGAATTTAATTTTCTGTGTTACTTTAAACGTATGCTGTTTATGCAACGTGCTTCAGGAGCAAATATATTTAAAAATAATCATATACATAATTTGTTTAATCTTTAAATGTCTTTTATCAGAGACAGGGGTTTTCTTTTTTTTGTTTTTTTTTTTTGTTTTTTTTTTTTTTTTGAGACGGAGTCTCACTGTCTTCCGTGCTGGAGTGCAGTGGCGCGATCTCGGCTCACTGCAAGCTGCGCCTCCCGTGTTCACGCCATTCTCCTGCCTCAGCCTCCGGAGTAGCTGGGACTACAGGCGCCCCCCACCTCGCCTGGCTAATTTTTTGTATTTTTGGTAGAGATGGGGTTTCACTGTGTTAGCCAGGATGGTCTTCATCTCCTGACCTCGTGATCCACCCACCTCAGCCTCCCAAAGTGCTGGGATTACAGGCGTGAGCCACCGCGCCTGGCCAGGAGTTTTCATTTTTTACAAGTCTTCTGTTTAGCTCCTGGCCAATTGGTTTTATTGCAGGAATAATGAGCTGATGCTTGTAATCCAGATCAGGGAGAATTTGGGTTACTTCATTTCCTTTTTGGAATTCAGTTTCCTATGTACAATGGAAAATGTGGTGTTGATTAGATTATGTCTAAAGTTCCTTTCAGTGCTGACATCCTATGAAAGTAATAAAAATGATCAACACATCAAAAACAAAGTTAAATACTCCTTCCTTTTTTTTTTTTTGTTTTTTTGTTTTTTTGAGACTGAGTCTCACTGTGTCACCCAGGCTGGAGTGTAGTGGCACAATCTCGACTCACTGCAACTTCTGCCTCCTGGGTTCAAGGGATTCTCCTTGCCTCAGCCTCCTGAGTAGCTGGGATTACAGGTGTGTGCCACCAGGCTCGGCTAATTGTATTTTTAGCAGTGATAGGGCTTCGCCATGTTGGCCAGACTGGTCTCGAAATCCTGACCTCAGGTAATCTGCCTGCCTCAGCCTCCCAAAGTGCTGGGATTACAGGCATGAGTACCTGGCACGGCCAAATTCTCCTCCTAACTACAATAGAAGTTTCCGCATATTTATTTATCCTGGTATGATATGCCTTCTATGGTAATTCTCAAAAATACTACATGCAAGATATTAGGTAACTTCAGAGTTTAGGCCAATTATTTCTTGCCCTTTGCTTTTAATAAATCAGGGAAGGCCAATGTCCATTTCATAGAGGTACATATTTGTATGTACTGCAGCATTTTTAAAGATGGCACTATTGGCAGTTTGGACTCCATAATTCTTCACTGTGGGGGCTATCCTGTGCATTGTAGCCCCCACGGTGAAGCAGCATCCCTGGCCATTACCCACTAGAGGCCGATAACACTGCCCCTCTCCCCTGTGTTTTAATGATAATCAAAAATAATGTTTCCAGCCGAGAACATGGTGGCACCCCTGTAGTCTCAGTTACTCTGAAGGAGTGAAGTTGGGGAGGTGGAGATTGCAGTGAGACAAGATTACATCACTGCACTGCAGCCTGGGCAACACAGAATCTATCTCAAATAAAACAAAACAGGAAAATTTCCAGAGGGAGAGGGAAAATAAGATAAAGCAAGAGAGGGATATCCCGGCTACTCGGGAGGCTGAAGCATGAGAATGGCTTGAACCTGGGAGGCAGAGGTTGCAGTGAGCCAAGATTGTGTCACTGCACTCCAGCCTGGGCAAACAGAGTGAGACTCCATCTTAAAAAAATAAAAATAAAAATAAAAAATAAAATGAGAGGGAATATCCAGCCTAGAGAATCTGAAAAAACAATCTACTCCAATCCAAATTCAAATACAGATTGCTATCTTTCTTGTGTTGAAAGACTAAACCCAGATTCTGAGCTCTATTTTGAACACAGTTGCTGGGCATGTCGTTGAGTTGCCATACTTGAGAGGCACCCTTGTTCCTTCACTTGGTTTCCCCTTACCCAAAGGAGTCAAGGAATAACAATCATGTAAGGTGTTATTAAAATCTTTGGAAAAAAGTACTGCATTCTTCACACTTAGCCTTAGGGACTCACAAGCTCCAGAGATAAAAACACCAGAGCTTTATACTTATGGTCCTTAGTCAATGTGTGAAAACTCCAAAAGTCGGCAGAAAATGAACTAGAAGCTGAGCAATGGTGGCAGCTCCTGTATTGCTCCTAGCATAATAAAGATGAGACAGGCTTGCCATCTCCAGAAGAGGAACAACAAAACATGTGTGTCCTTCAAGCATAAAGGTTGTACCTTTGTTTTATATTTTCTCTGCAGTCTGTAAGTATCAACAAGACTTTGCCTCCTGTCAAAAAAAAAAAAAAATTTGACTTTTCAGCTTAACCTAAATAAATAGGTATGTTCTGGGAAAAGACAGATCTTTTATTCTTCAAGACATTCTGAAACTTTTTATGATCAAAGTTATTTACATTTATAATGGTAAAATCAAAAAACAACTTAAAACTCCAATAGTTAGAAAGTAGTTAAATTATAGACGATACTTTTGATGGACTATTATTTAGACATTTAAGTTTTTATTTATAGAAACTGAAATAATATGGAAAAATATAATAGTGAAAAGAGTAAAATGTAAAGTTATTTATGAGTATGTTTACAACCGGAGAAAATAAAACTCTTCACAGTGTAAAATATTATAAATAATGCCAGAATTGCAGTAAAGGTATAGAAATGCCATGAAAAAGAAGAAAAAAATTATATAGTATAATTTCAAGGCTCAAAGAAAGGAGTCCTATGGTCACCAACAAAGGATGAAGAAGGGAACTCATCACTGTGCTGCATAACAGAAAATTTGCTGTTATCAATGGCAGATGAGAGGACAGGATTTTGCAGGCATTTTATTTCAAGTAACTGGATATGAATTTACCTTTATAGTAATGCAGAAACATGTGCAATAAGTATTACTTTTTGTCTTTTCAAAGCCTAAGCATAGAAAAGAAGAAACTGGAAATGCAATGTTTGACTTTGGGATGTGACTCAAGGTGACAATTCTTCCCTTCTTGCTGGTTTTTTTTTTCTCCAAATTTTCTTTCATTGAGCATTACTTTGTTAGAAATTCTAAAAATCATAAAAATTCTATTACTCAACAAAAGAAACAACAATGTGTTCTGAAAGTCAGAATAGTTACCAAAATCTCTTTACCATTCCTTATCTGTGATAGTTAAAGAAAACAGAGAAAAAACAATTATTAAAAAGAATACAAAAGTCTTTGGAGAAAAGCACACAGAAATCCTTACTCTGGAAATAAAATAAATTGATTATTTGATCAAAGAAATTTTTAGCTTCTGTGAAAGGAAAATATCCTCGGCCCCCAAAATCACTAAGCTAAAGGGAAAAGTCAGCTGAGAACTGCTTAGGGCAAACCTGCCTCCTATTCTATTCAAAGTCACCCCTCTGCTCACTAAGATAAATGCCTATCTGATTGCCTCCTTCGGAGAGGCTAATCAGAAACTCAAAAGAATGCAACCATTTGTCTCTTATCTACCTATGACCTGGAAGCCCCCTCCCTGCTTCAAGTTGTCCCACCTTTCCAGACCAAACCAATGTTCATCTTACATATGTCGATTGATGGCTCATATCTTCCTAAAATGTATAAAACCAAACTGTGCTCTGACCACCTTAGGCACATGTCATCAGGACCTCCTGAGGCTGCGTCATGGGCGTGTGTCCTCAACCTTGGCAAAATAAACTTTCTAAATTAACTGAGACCTGTCTCAGAATTTGGGGATTCACATTTTGGTAACCACGGAGGGATTCTGAGTGTAGGTGTCCCTCACCTTTGACAAATCACCTATGGGTGCTTGGTACCAGCTTCAGCAATCTTTATGGCTCAAACCAATAGAACAATTTGCTGAGGCCTGGAAGCCTCCCCTCCAGAGAATCCCTGATCTCCCAAAATTTGGTTGAGAACTAGTTTATTTTGCTGTACAACTTTTTTTTTTTTTTTTTTTTTTGGAGTTTTACTTGTTTCCAACACAAGGAAGGCAAGTTTTTCTGCTTCCATGACGGTGGTAGGCAGTGTTATATATAAAGTTTTGGTGCTGCAAAACAAATAGCACTGGGATGTAAAATTTTCTTTTAATTCTCAGCAAGGCAAAGTACTTCTATAGAAGGGTGCACCCTTACAGTTGGAGCAATGGTGAGCGCACACCTGGACAAGGGAGGGGAAGGGGTTCTTATCCCTGATGCACGTGGCCCCTGCTGCTGTGTCATTCCCCTATTGGCTAGGGTTAGACAGCACAGGCTAAGCTAATTCTGATTGGCTGGCTAATTTAAAGAGAATGAGGGAGTGATTGCTTTGGTGGGAGTCAGGGCAGAGCTGGTAGCAGGTAATTGGAATGAGTTAGGGTGGAGCAGGTGATTGGAATGAGTTAGGGTGGAGCAGGTGATTGGAATGAATTAGGGTGGAGCAGGTGATTGGAATGAGTTAGGGTGGAGCAGGCGATCAGAATGAGTCAGGGTGGAGTAGGTAATCGAAAAATGTTGCTTTAGGAGGAAGTTAAGTTTAAAAGTAGAAGGCAAAGAATTGAACATACTGACATATTAATTATTTGAAAAGAAATTTAGAACTCATATCTAACAGCAGGTAACTCCTTTGGGGAGTTTGAGCTTGCTTCCAACAGGGAAGAAGAGGTTTTCTTTCCCTGCTTCTAGGATGGTAGAGAACAGTCTTCAGCTTGAGACCCAATCCTAGATAAGTAAGTGAATTGCGGTTTGTCTTGGCTAAAGTTAAGATTAACAACCAGCTGTTCTTAATTTCTCCTTACCATTAGAGCGCTCAGTAACTATATAAGTTGTGTGATCATTTGTTTTGCTTAACTTTTTTATTTGATGCTGTTTGTTTCTGTTTTTGTTGTTGTTTTGGTCTTTTTACCACTGGGTTTGATCAGCTCTATCTGACCTGATCAAATCTGAAGGAAGTTCCAAATTACAGGGAACGAGGCCTCTGAAGTGGCTAAATTCCTATCAAAAAAAAAAAAAAAAATGATGGTGTGGGGGGGGGGGGGGGGGGAATGGCCAGCAAAAGGGAAAAAAAGAGGAAAGATTTTTCATTTTGACTACCAAGGGGCTTTATTTACATAACAAGGCCACCTTTTTACTAGCCAGACCAAACTGAAAGAGCAATGGCTATACTTCTGAAATTGCAGCAATTTGTCCTTGTTGAAATATGGTAATGAGATTTTAAAAGATCTTTTTAAAGCAACTCGATGGTTAAAAGTCAGCTTAGTTAAAAGCTAACATCCAAGATGTGTGTGTGTGTGTGTGCGTGCATATGTGTGTGTCCGTGTTTAAAAGGCCTTCATGTTTTTGTTTTGTTTTTCTCCTAAAACCATGTCTTTTTTTGAGCAAAAGTTTTTTTTTTCTTTCTCAGTTGACTGAATTCTGTTTTCTTCATTTACTTCTGCTGTCTCTCCTTTCTCTTGCACCCTCTGCCACATGAGGGACTTAAAATAGTTTATAATAGCCTGGGGCTCCTTAAAGAAAATGAAGGCACCAGACTCCCTTTGGGGGAGAAACCTGTTTTTCCTTATGGGGAATGTATTTAATTACGGGGATATATTCTCCTCCAGGGGCGGTCTCCAGTCTTCTCTTAGGAGGGAGCGCGCTCTTCTGCCTCACTGCAGTGGCCTCAGGGATGAGAAATTGAGACCCACCCAGTGTGACGAATAAACTCGGACTCTCAGCAATGCAGAGAAAAAAAAGAAACTGGCCAGCAACCTAGCCATGTACGTCTCAGTTCTTAAACTGCTTAATTTTATATTGTGTTAACTGTTTTTTCTTATTTTTGACTAAAATAATTACAAGATAAGTTACTCTTGGGTTTTAAAGCAAGAGTGTGGTTTAGACACTTAAAAGTGTCTTTAAAAATTTTTTTTCAAGTGTAAAAGCATCACATGGTCTAACCTCATAATAATTTTCCCTTTTTGAAGATTTACAACTCAGTCTGGGCTCTGCCCAGAGCTTGGAGATCCACAGATAGTCCCTATTTAAGTAAAATTGGTCTCCTTATACAATCCTATGATAGATTTCTATAATTTTATGTTTGATTTGGCATTCACCTTTAATCTTCCTATAGCACCACCAAACTTACTCTTTCTGTACCTTATGATGTAAATTTTGCTATTTGAGTTTTGCCTGAGTTGTTTACTTTAATATGCAAATTTAAGTCTATTTAACTGACTACTGCCTAGGGTTGTGAAACAGGTTATCAAGAATCTGAAAGTCTCAGGGAAAAACAAAAGGTTTTTATAAGTCTATAAAATGTACTTCTATCGGCATGCCTAATACATTTAGTTATTTATGCATTGCAAACACAATGTTTCACTACTGATATAAAAGAGCTCTAATTAATCGGCTTAAGAAAATAAAAACACTTGAATCAGATACTTTATCAGGAAAAAAGAAAAGACTAGTCAAATGCTTTTTCATTTACATAAGCAAAATCTTTAGTTAAATAAGCTAGCTTTAAAATTATTGGTAAAGTAATATTAGAAATGTCTGAAGAATTGCCAGCATACATTTTTGTTTGCATTTATTAATCAAGCAATTTCACACTTATCCCTGCCAAATACTACAAGGTGTCAAAATTGGGCATAGGGGTTACAAAACTATAAACCCAGCCCAAGACAGAATGATCTTTGCTTGTGTAATTTTTAATAAATAAGCATTGATATTGGTTTAATAAAGATAGCTACATCTTGAATTTAGTAAGATTATCATAATTTCTAATCTTGCAGCTTTAGCCGGTCTAGTCCACAGACGTAAAAAATAAAGCAGAGGTTCCTCTTCAAAGACTTTCCTCCCCATTTAATTAGGAATAAATAGTGACTTACCTTCGACGCAAAATGTATTCAAAGACCTGTGCCAACATTCTTAAATATCTGCTAGCCATGATAAAGAAATCAATACACTTTATGTTCTTAGCTCCCACAATGTAGCCTAAATATTTGCCCTGACATACTTATACTGGTCCAAGCAAGCATTAAGTCATAGCCTATTCTTTTTCCTTATTTGAAGGTGTTTTTACCTTTCTCAGCATTCCACAAGTTATTTCTTCCTTCCTTTGTTCCCCTCTACCTTTGCCTCTTTTAAAAAGTTCTAAGTTGCTAGCCAATCGGGACAAATACAGAATGTAAGGTCCCGTTCCAGCCAGTGGAAACTGGACACAGCAGTAGGGTGGACATGTCAGGTTATAAATAACCCTGTCTCCTTTGTTCGGTGTGCTCTCATGGCAAAACTGCTGGTGAGTGTACCATTTCTACAGAAAGTATAAAAATGGCCTTGCTGAGTAAATTAAATTTATGTTCAAGTGTTATTTCTTTATGGCACTGGGAACAAGCATTTCAAGCAATTTGGTGGCAATCCATATGGGGATATATTCTCCTCCAGGGTGGTCTCCAGTCCTCTCTCATGAGGGAGCATGCTCTTCTGCCTCATTGCAGTGTCCTCAGGGATGAGAAATTGAGACCCACCCAGTGTGACGAATAAACTCGGACTCTCAGCAACGCAGAGAAAAAAAAAGAAAGAAACTGGCCAGCAACCTAGCCACATACCATGGCGACAACTCTGTGCACAGACCAAGGAAGGAGAAGCCGCAGGGGCCGGTAAAGTATTTCCTTGGTGGTCAGGACTAAGGAAAAAGCCACAGGACTGTAAAGCATTCCTTGGTTAGGACATACCAGGGAGAGAGAAACCACAGGGGTGGTAAGCATTCCTTAGTTAGGACTAGGGAAAGAAAGCCGCAGCAGGGCGGTGAAGTATTCCTTAGTCGGGATGTCTTGCAGGTTAAAAAGAGGTGAGAAATACCCATGGGGGCGGGGCTTGAACCTCAGAAAGGGGTGAGAAATCCCCTTGGGGGGGCTGAACCTCAGAAACAAGTGAGAAATCCCCATGAGGCGGGCAGGGTGGGGGGAGTTAAACCTCAGAAAGAGGTGAGAAATCCCCATGGTTGGGGTGGCTGGACCTCAGAAACAGGTGAGAAATCCCAGTGTGGGGGGGTTGAACCTCAGAAAGAGGTGAGAAAGCCATGTGGAGGGGTTGAACCTCAGAAAGAGGTCAGAAGTCCCCATTGGTGGGGGTTGAACCTCAGAAAGAGGTGAGAAATCCCCACAAGGGGGGTTGAACCTCAGAAAGAGGTGAGAAATCCCCATGAGGGGGGGTTGAACCTCAGAAAGAGGTGAGAAGTCCCCATTGGTGGGGGTTGAACCTCAGAAAGAGGTGAGAAGTCCCCATTGGTGGGGGTTGAACCTCAGAAAGAGGTGAGAAATCCCCACGAGGGGGGTTGAACCTCAGAAAGAGGTGAGAAATCCCCTTGAGGGGGGCTTGAACCTCAGAAAGAGGTGAGAAATCCCTGTGAGGGGGGCTTGAACCTCAGAAAGAGGTGAGAAATCCCCGTGAGGTGGGCTGAACCTCAGAAAGAGGTGAGAAATCCCCGTGAGGTGGGCTGAACCTCAGAAAGAGGTGAGAAATCCCCACGAGGGGAGCTTGAGCCTCAGAAAGAGGTGAGAAATCCCCACGAGGGGGGCTTGAACCTCAGAAAGAGGTGAGAAATCCCCACGAGGGGGGCTGAACCTCAGAAAGAGGTGAGAAATCCCCACGAGGGGGTTTGAACCTCAGAAAGAGGTGAGAAATCCCCACGAGGGGGTTTGAACCTCAGAAAGAGGTGAGAAATCCCCGTGAGGGGGACTTGAAACTCAGAAAGAGGTGAGAAATCCCCGTGAGGGGGACTTGAACCTCAGAAAGAGGTGAGAAATCCCCGTGAGGGGGGCTTGAACCTCAGAAAGAGGTGAAAAATCCCCATGGGGGGTGGGGGTTGAACCTAAGAAAGAGGTGAGAAATCCCCATGAGTGGGGGTTGAACCTCATACAAACCTCCCGTAGTAAGAAAAATATTCAGAACCCCCCTTTCCTTTCTTCTCGGGGGAAGAAACAGTAGCTCCACTCCCACTGGTCCCTCCCCTGGGGGAAGGGGAAAGAGAGGGGAAAACAGCAGCATAGGTTGCTGGCAAAGACAAAGGAAAGACCAGCAGAGAGGAAAAAGAAACTAGGAGAGGAAGTCAGAGAGAAAGAAAGCAAAAACAGCAAGCATAGCACCAAACAGCCAGGCAGGCACACCAAGAGTTAGGTCCCACTCCCCAGCCTGGCTCTATGTGAAAAAGAGGGCAGGGACCAGTGCCAGGGGAGAGCACAGGAGGTGAAATGGGCATAATTCTTGCAATTTGTGGCAGGCATCTGCCAAGCCTCTGGGCTGGTGACTGCCTGGGGCCCAGACTGCAGCTGTGCAAATCCTACCCAGCCCGAGAAACTAAGTAAGAAGAAAGGAAAAAAGCAAAAAGGGGAATCAGGGGGAAAAAAATAGGAGAAACAGATGGCAGCATGTGCACAGGGGTGGGGCCCATGCTGTGGCCTGGCCCCGCTGGTGGCAGGAGTGGGAGAACTCGGGAGGGGAAAGGGAAATGGGATGACAGAAAGAGAGAGGAAAATAGAGTGCAAATGATAGAGAAATCAAGGGAAAGAGTAAGACAGAAACTGGAAGAGACAGAAATCAAAGGAAGACACAGAGGGTGAAACTAGGAAAAGGAATAGTGTAAAAGGAAGGCAGAAAGTTAAGACATGTTGAAGATTGTCTGTGAAAGTCATAAGAAAAGCTATAAAAGGGAATTCATGCAAGAGATATTGTATAATTTAAAAATAATTAGGCCTCCTGGATGTAAAATTATTTTTAAAAACCCAGATTATGTACAAGGTATGTAAGAAAGATAAAATATACTTTTAATAACAAGATTATAAGGAGGCATAAGAATATGGATTTTTACCTACATTAAAAGGTTTAAAAATTTTTGTTTTAAAGGTTTAAGTAAGTTTTAAAATGTTAATTGTAAAGGACATTATTTGTGTAAACATATTGGCTAAAGTTAAAGGGGTGTCATCCAGTTTTTCTGTGAACTGGGCATTAACATGAAAGCACAATAAATTTAAAGCACTAAACTGCTCTTTAACAAAAATTATAAAAAGTTAAAAAGAGTCTACAAAAGTCTTACCTTATAGTCAGACATTAAAAATGGCTAAATAATGACAATAAGATTTTATGAAAATTAAGTTTCACATTAATAGCACATTAATATAAAGGTAAAATTTAACTTATCTGCCATAAAATCATACAAAAAACATTGTCAAATATAAAATGGTGTTTAGCTTTCCTTCTTTCTTTTTTTTTTTTTTTTTTGAATCGGAGTCTCACTCTGTCGCCCAGGCTGGAGTGCAGTGGTGTGATCTCAGCTCACTGCAAGCTCCACCTCCCCGGTTTACACCACTAACCTGCCTCAGTCTCCCAAGTAGCTGGAACTACAGGTGCCTGCCACCATGCCTGGCTATTTTTTTTGTGTGTGTGTATTTTTATTAGAGACAGGGTTTCACCGTGTTAGCCAGGATGGTCTCGATGTCCTGACCTCATGATCCGCCCACCTCAGCCTCCCAAAGTGCTGGGATTACAGGTGTAGGCCACCACACCCAGCCCAGTATTTAGCTTTCTTAAGTCCCAAAAGGCAGCCAGGTAAGTCACCAGGCCCCTCAACCCCAAGGCCACAGCGTGCAGGGGCGGTGCAGGCCACAAGAAGGCCAAGACATTAAAAGGGGGCAGGGCCACAGCATCCCCTAGGTGGCGCTGAGCAGGAATGGAGTAGGAGGCATCACCATGGGGCCTCAAGTCCCAGGATATGCAGCAGAAATTATATACTTAATTTATCTTCCACTTTCCCTTCCCTTGAAACTAAAAGTCTTTTAGCACAGGTACCACCCCTAGAAATTCCAGTACACAAGCACCAGCCTGAAAACCAAGTCCTTATCTAAAGAAAGAAAAACCTCGAGCCACCTTGGGAAGAACCCTATTTTATGCTGTTAACCACTGAGACTGCCATCCACACAGCCGAGAGAAAAATGGACCCACCATACTCAAGTCAAGAAAACATCTTCCTCTCAGAATCATGCATTACTGTACTAGGATCAGGCCCTAAGTTAAAGAAAGTTTAACTTTCATATACCTTCTATATTGCTTCCTTTCCTTTCCTTATTCTGTCACTAGTTCCTTTGTTATTAATGTAACTAAATCTGACACACCTTAGACCATTGCCTTTAATGCTTGCTCTGTCATACCTTGTGGAAATGTAAAAGATCAACAACAGCTAGCCTTTTCACACAAATGTTTATGTCCCAGCCTTCTAATTGACACAGTTTCCCCCAGCACTCATTGTTGTAATGACCTAAAGCCAAGACGCTGATTTTCTGCTCCTACAGCCTGGCAACCTTGTAGTAAATGGGACTCCATCCTTTAAACTACTCAGGAGCAAAGTTGGACTTCCACGAAAAAGATTTGTGCAGATCTAAAACCCCTCATCTATTTCACTAAAACGACTACCCCTTGTAACTGTCAGCCTTATCAATGTAACCCTGTCCTTCTCTGTATCACCACCTCCACCTTAACTAACTCTAGACCTGCCCTTAGTCACTTCTATGGTATGGGGATTGACATAAATGGAAAAGACCCCCTAGGTATTTTTAAAATACGCATTATTCCCCCATCTTCCCCTTCTTCAGTAGCCTCAGTTCTAGATCCCACACCGCGTGCCCCTACATCTAATAAAACTAGGGTGTCTATTGTAAAAATAATAGATCTAAGAGAGACCTTAGCTATCAAGATGAAATATCAAGATGCAAATGCCTGGCTGGAATGGATTAAATACTGTGTTCACACTTTAAATAAAAGCGATTATTACGCTTGTATGCATGGTAGGCCAGAGGCCCAGATTATCCCCTTTCCACTCAGATGGTATCCTTGTCAACCAGATATGGACTGCATGGTGGGTCTTTTTCAGAATCCCACTGTTTGGGATAATCCGTCATGCTGAGCTCTCTGCAATTTCCTGAAATACAACACCCTGCGGGTCAGCTCCTGAGGGCAATCCAGCTTCTGCCTCTAAATGCCAAGTTTACTTCATGCATCTCATGGCAGGGGGAAAATTTGGTGTTCCTTGGAAGCATAAAATGATGCAAGGAGCTCAAGCCTTTCTAAGAGCTTGTCCATCCATCTATGCTTAGCCATCCCCAAGCAAATGTATGGTGGTACTGTGGAGGACCTTTGCTGGACATTCTGCCAAATATTTGGAGCAGTACTTGGGCTCTAATCCAATTGGCTATCCCCTTCACCTTGGCATTTCATCAATCTAAAAAGGTAAAAACAAAACACTGCAGGCCAAAGGAAATTCCTTATGAGTCCTTTAATCCTCAGGTTTACATAAATGCTATTAAGGTCCTGTGAGAAGTGCCAAATAAGTTTAAAGCACAAAATCAAATAGCCGCAGAATTTAAATCCATGTTGTTCCAGTAGGTAAATAAAAAAAAAATTAGACTACATAAACTATATCTATTACAATCAGCAATGATTCATAAATTACACTGGGGATGCCATCAAAGAGATAGCTAAGCAATTAGGACCTACTAGTCAGATGGCCTAGAAAAATAGAATAGCTTTAAATATAATATTAGCAAAAAAAAGTTCTTTGTGTCATAATTAAAACTCAATATTGTACCTTTGTTCCTAATAATGCTGCCCCTGATGGAACTATAACAAAAGTGCTACAAGGATTAACAACCCTATTTGATAAACTTGCCAAAAAGTCTAAAATAAATAACCCTTTTTCTAAAATGATGAAACATTGGTTCAGTGGATAAAATAAAATTTTAACATCAATTCTCACCTTGTTTGCTCGTGTTATTGGTGTACTTATTCTTGTAGGCTCTTACATTATTCACTGCCTTCGAAGTTTTATACAAAAACTTGTCTCTACCACTCTTACAGAGTTAACTCCTAACTCTCCTTCACCCTATTTGGAAAAAGTACTTCTCTTAGAAGGACAAACAAAGCAATTAAGTCAAAACATATTAAAGAAGCTTGAAGAGGAATTATAAAATAAAAAGAGGGGGAATTGTAAAAAGTAAAGTAGAGGTTCCTCTTCAAAGACTTTCCTCCCCATTTAATTAGGAATAAATAGTAACTTATCTTCAACGCAAAATGTATTCAAAGACCTGTGTTAACATTCTTAAATATCTGCTAGCCGTGATAAAGAAATCAATACACTTTCTGTTCTTAGCTCCCACAATTTAGCCTAAATATTTGCCCTAGCATGCTTATACTGGTCCAAGCAAGCATTAGGTCATAGCCTATTCCTCTTCCTTATTTGAAGGTGTTTTTACCTTTCTCAGCACTCCACAAGTTACTTCCTCCTTCCTTTGTTCTCCTCTACCTTTACTTCTTTTAAAAATTTCTAAGTTGCTAGCCAATCAGGACAAATACAAAATATAAGGTCCCATTCTAGCCAGTGGAAACCAGACACAGCAGTAGGGTGGACATGTCAGGTTATAAATAACCCTGTCTCCTTTGTTCCTTGTACTCTTTTGGCAAAACTGCTAGTGAGTGTATCCTTTCTGCAGAAAGTATAAAAATGGCCTTGCTGAGTAAATTAAATTTATGTTCAAGTGCTATTTGTTTACGGCACTGGGGAACAAGCATTTCAAACAATTGTAAGGTTTGTTTTGGGGAAAAACTGTTATTGTGTTTGTTTCAAAGCTGAACTGTAAACAGTTTCTCCTGTTAAAGCAAACTAAATATGGCCTGAGAAGGGACTCTGTACTTCTATATATGAGTCCTGGATGAACTGCAACCTAGTTTAGTAGGTAGACAATATTGAAAACCTAACTTGGGAGTATGTGCCTGTAATAATAGCTGAGTCTTAGCCAATCCCAGCAGCCATACTTCAACCATTCATACACTGCTGAGTATTCAAACTGTGTTCAAATAAGGCAAATGCCAACCTGTAACCGATCCAGCCATTCTGTACCTCACTTCCGATTTCTGTATGTCATTTCCCATTTCTGTACAACATTTCCCATTTTTGTCTATAAATCTTCCACCATGTTGCTGTGCTGGAGTCTCTAAATCTGCTGTGATTCCAGGGGCTGCCTGACCCATGAATTGCTCATTGCTCAATTAAATTCCTTTAAATTTATTTTGGCTGAAGTTTTTCTGTTACCAGATGGTGTCAGAAGCGGGATCCAAAGTAGAGCTTCTAGCAAGCCCTAGGAGCACTGAGTGAACAAACAAGGTACCTGCAGGACCCACTTTTGTCCATTAATCTCTCAGAGCAGCTGGGGATCATGGGTAAGCTCTCTCTCTTGGATTTCAGAGCTCCATGGATTTGTGCTTTTAGCCCTCTGAGTTTCTTCAAGCAAATTTCTGATCCAAACTGGGTTTGAAGTCACGACAGAATCTGGGCTGGGTCCAGGAATGGATTTGATCCAGGAATTAACTGGTTTGGATCAAGTTAGAGGCTCCACATATCTGACTTGGTCAGAAAGGAACTGGTATTAAGCAGTAATATTGCAGGGGTTATAAAATTTGGCTTTTGAAAATTCATGGGGATTTTTGTGTTCTACTCCTTTGTTTCCTTTTGTTTGCATGCTTAGGTAGGAAAAATCATTGGCTAAGTCAATCAAGAACCTGAGAGTAAAGCCAATATTTTAGGTAAAAATGGGATCCTTAATTTCTGGAAAACTGAGTTATTTCTAGCTTATACATTATGCCCAGGAGGCAGTGAAGTCTTACAGAAATGGCAAAATCTTACTAAAGGTAACTTACTGTGGAACATTCCAAATGAACAATTCATTGAAGTACATTTAAAAATGAGGGCTCTCAGTAAAGTCCCTTTCAGCTAAGAATGGGTTTGGCACTATGGTATGTTAACTGCTATTCCCTTTGGATTAATCTGTCTTACACTTTTTGCTGACAGATATGGGTGACAGGATAAGGCATTTACAGGACCATGGCATATGGGGAGCTTTTTCCTCCCCAAAAGGGGAAACTTGAGAGCCAATGGGACTGCTGGAAAAGATCCCTTTGCTACTGACAAGTGGCTGCCTGAACTTTTCAGTGTCACTGCAGTGGGTAGGTCTTTATCTGGCTCCCTGAGCTCTTCACCTTCCCCACTCTGCCACAAGCAATACTTTTCTTTCTCTACTTTTCCTTTCCTATCTTTTCTGTTACTCAGGGCAACCATCTTGCCCAGAAACCACGTGTTGAACTTCATAGTCAGAGGTTGGATTAAAAATGATGGGGCTCATCTGATGGCAAATTTAAGCCTTGACAGTTTGATATTGGGAGTTAAGCAGTGGCTAATGTCTACATTTCATCACACATATTTTGCTCTGGGCAGAACAAAAAAAAGATAATTTTCCTTTTTCATGCGGCTTGGCCCCCAGGTTGATGGTGCAGCAAACTGGGTCACTAGGGCTGCTTAGGGAAGCCTGGTATGCTGGCAAAAGTGTTAGAATTCCTAGGTAGTCAGATTTCTGGCTTTTCTCCCTCTTTTTCTCTGTGCAAACTGGTTAAATGAGGGGTAAAAAAATACTGCTTATCTCCTTTCTAAAGTTTTGATTAATATGAAAAAGAATTCTGAGGCTGGTCTTAAGCTGTGGTGAATCTGGTGTGCTTTGTGTGTCTTTCTGTATTGTTCTGTAATAAAGAGTGGTACCTTAGGATAAAACGCATGCCTAAAACCCCATAAGCCTGATGTTCAAGACGGCCCAGCAAAATGTTCAGTTATGTCCTTGGGAGATTGAACTTGTAACCATGTGGCCATGCTTTCAGTTTTCACAATGGCGGCCCGAGTTCAGGGTTCAATCCCTAGCTTAGGGGATGAGGCTTTCTGGTTGATATTTGGGTGAACTTGGCCACTTTTTGATTCTCTTCCCCTCCACCAGCTGTCTTGAATTTTCCCTTCTCAAAGCACCTGTGAGGTTACTTTTGGTAAAGTTTAAAAGGCAGAAATATCAGCTGTTTGGCCTGGCTAAAGTTAGGTAATATGAAATTTTAAAAGGATTTTGTTAAAGAGTGCTATGGTTAAAAGTCAGCTTAATTAAAAGTGAATATTGAAGCTCTAAGAGCCTGGGACTCCTTGGGAAGAACAGAAGAAACCAGAGACCCTTTCCTGGCCCTGTTCTTTCAAGGACTCCACCCTAAAGCCAGTAATCCAATTAAGAAACTTTAAAACTGGCAAATGAAAAGTCTTACAACTACTGTAGTAATCTTCTTCTGTCTGTGTAGTTATATATGTGTTGTGTGTGTAATGTTTATATATAAGAGCTCTAATTAATTGGCTTAAATCAAAGTGCTTATATAAAATATTTTGGAAGAAAAATAAAAACTGTAATGCCTTTTAGTTCATGTAACTTTAGAAATCTTTGGGAAATAAACACAGCTTTAAACATTATTAATAAAATAAATACATTTAGTCTAAATCACGCAGGTCAGATATTAGGTTTGCTTAATGCTTTAAGGCCATCAATTGCTTTGACTTTTGGAAATTGCTCAATTTCTTTTGGAGGTATTAAATTCTAAATAAGGCCTGGGGATATGTGGTATTAGCCTTACCCCCTAGCTATGCAAAGACAGTCATAAAGAAAAATGTTTTATATAAGAAATAATATTGTATGGTAAATTCATGTCCTAAAGTAAAATGACAGTTGTTTAAAAGAAGGGATGTTTAGGACAAGTCAGAAAGTCCAAGTATGTCATAGATGTTCTATTTAAGTTGCAAAGGGATTTGTAAAAGAAAATTTATGCACCAAAAGTGAAAGTTGCTAAGAATTACCATTATAACATGTAATTAAGACTACTGAAAAAAATACGTTTACATGCAAGGTGTGTAAGGAGAATGAAATGTGTTTTTGGTAAGAGACTAGAAGAAGGCAGGGAATGTACAATTTTGTCTAGAGAGTTAAAGGACTATTTTAAATTAAATAAGATAAAGCTAAAGGTCTAAATGAGTTTTGGAAGGTTTGTAAAAATGAACCTTGTGAAAGAAATGATATGTGTGAACATATTGACTAAATTTAAAGGAGTACTATAAGGTTTTTCCAAAAATTGAACATCGAATAAAAGCAAAACATGGTTTTCTTAAAGCACTAATCTGCTGTTTAACAAAAATTTGTGAAGAGTTATAAAAGGTTCATAAAAATCTTGCCTTATGGTCAAACTGATTAAGCTTGGATAGATTTATCTATGACGTTTTATTAAAAATTGGTGCTGATATTAATAGCAATTAATGCAAGGGTGAAATTTGGCCTTCTCACTTGAACAAGATTTTCATGTAATATTAAAAAATAATAAAAGATATTTGTTTTCTTTTTTTTTTGAGATGGAGTCTCACTCTGTCATCCAAGTTGGAGTGCAGTGGTATGATCTCAGCTCACTGCAAGCTCCGCCTCCCAGGTTCACGCCATTCTCCTGCCTCAGCCACCCAAGTAGCTGGGACTACAGGCACCCAACACCACACCCAGCTAATTTTTTGTATTTTTATTAAAGAAGGGATTTCACCATGTTAGCCAGGATGGTCTCGATCTCCTGACCTCATTATCTGCCCTCCTCGGCCTCCCAAAGTGCTGGGATTACAGGTTGTTTGCCTTTTAAATACACTACCGAAAAAAGAAAAAGAAGAAAAAGAAGGGAAAGACAAAGACAGATTGTTTGGAAAGCTAAGTCTTCCCTCCATTAATGAGTAAAGGTTTTGACTTTCTAAAAATTTTGAGTGATCATTTTGGCTAAATGAATAACTTGGGGTGATCTGGAATTCTAGTTAACAATATCAAGTGTTTTAAACCTTTAACATATTTAATAGGCTTCCCAAAATCAAATCTTAGCTTCAAAATGGTCTTCTTTGGGTTCTGTTTTTTGTAGCCTGAACAATGTTTTCTTAAAGGTCTCAAGGACATGTTTTCTTCTAGCATAATATTCTGTGCAGTACAGAAGGTCTTTTCTTTTGCTTTTTGGTAACTGGCCTAACAAATTTTACATTTTATCAAAATAATTCCTATGCCATTATTATTGAGTTAGGTTTGCTTAGGAAAAACTGAGATTTAAAAAAAATTAATTAAGGTTATTAGATTCTTGAATCTTCCTGTCATCTCAGACCTGGTAGAAGATGCCAATCACAATTAATTGCATTAAAGCCTTATCTTTAATTAACTGCATTAAAGCCTCAAAATTATCTGCATTCCTGAGACACAGGGTCAGAAATTAAAGTTATTCAACTCCTCAAGACCCAGGAACAATCACGGAAGAGGGGGGCATGTGAGATTGTAAGGGCCCATTTTGAGAGATAAACTATTTCTCTATAAACTAATCATTAATGTCAAAGGCACACTGATGCAAGACCAGCATATGAGCCCCTGTGTCAGATTAACAAGATTTTCATGAAACATTAGATGACTCCTTAATAAAGGTTACAAAGGTTATAAAGACTTACGGAAGTTATAACTTAAAATCAAGATGAAATTTTATAGATTGTTTATAAAATTTTGGAAAACAAATTTAATTGACTTCATGCTGTTTTATTAGGGCTTATTGTTTGGAAAATTAGTCTCTCTCAAAGAATGAATGTTTTTGCCTTTTTTTTTTTTTTTGAAATCCTTGAGTTATCACTTTGGTTAAATGAATGACTTATTTTACAATGACCTGTAATCCTATTTTGTAATATCGAGTGTTTTAAACCTTTGGTAATTGACAAACTTTCCAAAATCAAATTATAAATTATGTCTCTTTCTGACCTAATTAATCCTTTAAGATGTTATTAATAAGTTCCCTAAACTCCAAAAATGACATATTTCACTTATTTGGTATAAAAATTACACAAGAAGCTTTGTCAAATATAAAATGGTGTTTGATTTTCTTTGGGTTGTATTTGATGAGATATTTGGCTTATTTGGTATAAAAATTATACAGATAGCATTGTCAAATATAAAATGGTGTTCGATTTTCTTTGGGCTGTATTTGTATAACTATGTTATTGGTATGTGTTCTAAAATTATGAGAATTCCTATAATTTTGATGTGACTTAATGTTATCAGTAATAATTATAATTTTTATGTTAAATTATTGTGTGCCACAGAGGTAACAAATTTCCTTGTCAATTGTGTCTTTGAGTGTGGCTGCCCTGAAACTTTTTGCCATCCATGGACAATTACTGTCTTGTTTTGGTCCTCTTTAGAAGATGGTTTTATAGTCCTCTATAAACTCTAACAGGTGCTCTTGGATGCAGGTTTCTGATAACTTTCAAGATTGTGACATCAGAATAGAGGAAAAACTTTCAGGACTCATGGAGAGCTGAAATGTTCATGAATATCAAGCAGAATAGGAATTAACTTCATGGACTAAACTAGTAGAAGCCTGAAGTAATCTTTTTAAGTTTTCTTGAAACATTGGTGATCCTTTGTTTTGCTCTTCAGAGTCAACAACTTGTAAGCTATTTACAAATTTTAACAATCGAGTAAAGTATACTCCTATGAACAAAATTTGGAGCATATTTTTTTCTCCCTACCTTATTTCTACAGAATATGGAAACTATTTGTGAGTATTCTTAACTTGTGACAATGCAATTAGTAGCATAAGTGCAATAAGAATCTGTTTTCATTTGTAACAGGACACAATTGGAGAAATGGTTATTTTACCAAGGCTTTTACTGGAATGGTGTGTTTTCCATTTAGGAATCAAACTTATTGAGCCAATAAAACTCCTTGGAAAAACTGTCTGCTTACCTTTGTCTACACAGTTCCTGTACAGGATTCCTGACCTGTGGTAAGTAAGGAACGTACTTTCTGACAAGTCCAGGACCCCAGGTTTATCTTGGAACCTCAAGAGGAGAGTAATTCACCCAAATCATAGGTATTCAATGGTATAAATACATGACTAGGCTTGGCTTATTCCTTCTATGGAATAAAGTTCCATCAAGACCAATTTAAGAGCCTATTTAGGCCAGGCATGGTGGCTCACACCCTTAAACCTAGCACTTTGGGAGGGTGAGGTGGGTGGATCACTTGAGGTCAGGAGTTTAACACCAGCCTGGCCAACATAGCGAAAGCCCATCTTTACTAAAAATACAAAAAAAAAAAAATTAGTCCAGTGTAATCCCAGCTACTTAGGAGGCTGAGGCAGGAGAATCACTTGAACCCAGGAAATGAAGGCTGTGTTGAGCCAAGATCGCACCACTGCACTCCAGCCTGGGTGACAGTGTGAGACTGCATCTCAAAAGAAAAAAAAAAGTTATGTAAAAATTAATTATTCTTGCTGCACTGTATACAAATAATTAGGCCAAATGTAATAAAGCAAATTAGTCCTACTATGGTTTCTCTTTAGTAAAAATGGGAAACTGGAGAAAGAATAATTAGGTTTCAAAAACTGTAGTACATCTGTTGTTAGATTCTAGTCTTTCCTAATGCTTTTCAATTTTTATTATTTTCTACAGTTTGGATCAAATTCTAATTTTTCTTGGCTAGAAGACTTTAAAATAATGTTTTCATTTTTTTTACCTTTTTTCCCATTTTTCCTAATTCAGAGTCACTGAAAACTAAGCTGTGCTTTTGTAAAGCCCTGCGAAATAAAGCTAGACAGCTTAAACTTCAGAAGAAAATAACAGAAACCTATTTACATACATAAGCCACTTTTATACCTGCCTACTGATGTATGGATTTCAGAGTAATGTGGCCTATATTGATTTTCCAGGATGTTCTTTGTTTGTTGTTATTTTTCTCCCTTCCTCCTCCTATTTTCCTTTCATAGTACATGACACTTCACAACCTTCTAAAAATGAACTTTCCTAATAACTCAAGACCCACCTGTCTAGGAATAAAACATCCTAGCCATGAGAGATCACATGAAACCTGAGACCAGAGATTCATTTTCTTCTAAAATGCTTTCTCCAAAAGATTTTAACAAAAGGAAGGAAATGTGAAAGGAAAATATCTTGTGGGACTGAATATCTTAGTGATTTGGCCCCCCAAATCACTAAGCTAAAGGGAAAAGTCAATCTGGGAACTGCTTAGGGCAAACCTGCCTCCAATTCTATTCAAAATCACCCTTCTGTTCACTGAAATAAATGCATATCTGATTGCTTTCTCTGGAGAGGCAATCAGAAACTCAAAAGAATGCAACCATTTGTCTCTTATCTACCTTTGACCTGGAAGTCCCCTCCCCACCTTTCCAGACCAAATCAATGTTCATCATACATATGTTGATTGATGTCTCACATCTCCCTAAAATGTCTAAAACCAAACTGCTCTGACCACCACTCAGGACTTCCTGAGGCTGTGCCACAGGCATGTGTTCTCAACCTTGGCAAAATAAACTTTCTAAATTAACTGAGACCTGTCTCAGATTTTCAGAGTTCACATTTCAAATGACAATTATAGCAGAGAAGCAAGGTTGAAGAAGAGACTGAAGGATCTTTTCAATATTAAGAGTTTCATTAGAGCAAACTGCTGAGGCCTGCTGGCATTAGGAAATTAAGTTCTTCATTTGTGGATAGAGATCTTCTTTATATAATTTTTTGCATAGAATGCTTTCAAAACCCTCAGCAGGTATGCTCAGAGCAAGACAAAGAAGCCACATCAAAGGAGTACCTAGACAAGTGAAGCTTTCCCCTCTGTAGTCAGTCAGGTTTCACATCTGACAACTTTCTCTGAAGTAGCTAGAGGCCCTTTCTATCATTATTAAAAATAGATTAAAATAATCCACCCATGTTGAGGTTTTGTTCTCTGAATGAGCAATATTTTTGAGTGACAAAGTTGTTTTCCAAATATTATATTTGGGTGGATCAAGTGATAAATGAGTAAATTATCTGTGCCTCTAAGTATCTTGCCATTGTACCACCATTGTTTTATTTAGCAATAAAATGTTACTGAAACAGCAGTAACAAATAGAAAACCTTCCTATTGTCCCTTACTAGTTAATGTGAGAAGACAACACCTCCTTGTTTCAGTCCCACAAAAATGGTTTTAATATAGGGTCACACAAAATTCAAAGGTTTTATGGCCCATTATAAAACAGCTCTTTGTCTTTGCCCACTAATTCCCTAGTGTCACATTTAACAAAACAAGGAAACTACAGATAATACAGGTGTTTGCAGATTAGCTTTCAAACCCATAAATAACATAGGGTTTTGCTCACCTACAAATATTAAGGCAGCTTATCAATGTTTAAGCCCCTTCCTCTTTATAATTATTGCTAATGTTTTAACCCAAATTGAGAAAATTTTTTTTTACTGCCTAAGATCTTACATTGACAGAGTACACATTCATAAGATTTTATTATCATATTTCATGGTAAAAAGAGACATCACCTGAACGCCTACCTACATCTGAGATCACCTGTTTTGGAAGATGCATCTGCTTTATGCTTTCTTTTTCTCTCTCTTAGCAATCCTAACTAAAGTTTTAATCCTAACTGTCCTGGAAGATGTAACTGTGATTCTATGCGGTCGGCACAATGCTACAGACTAATGGAGGTACCATCAAGTATTCCTTCTACCATCAAGAGGCTGCACATCAGCCACAGAAAAATTCATCACCTCCAGGTAATTATGCCATGCGGCACTCAAATTGTTGCAATCTTATTTTGTGAGACAGTATGAGGGGCAAGTGTGGGGGTGTTAAATTTATTTTAAATAATCATACCTTACATGTGCTAGTTATCAAAGTAGGGTAGTTGAACTAGCTACCTGCTTGCTCTGTACTATTGAGAGGGGTATATGCCTCTGGATGTTTATTTTTAGGAAAACAACAACAAAAGTCAGAATCTACAGTTAATGACACTCTATTTTAATTTTTATTCAAAATATTAAAAACTATGTTGCTGCAAAGTAAAAAAAACTCTTGCTTAACAAAAAATATACTGCTACTTTATGTCCCCAGGATTAAGAATAAATCCTTCCAGGGGAAAATGTAGTTTGTTTATTCCATGGATGGAAGATGATACTTAGAGCATCATCAGACTACCAAAGCGAACCCAGTGTATCAGAAGAATTCACACAAACCCTATGTATCAGTCAGGTACCAGTGTCTTTGTGGAAACCTATACAGAGGAAATACATTTTTTTGTTTTGCCAAGTTCCTCACAGTTCTCATTCTATGTGCTTTTAATTATGACTTATTTTTATGCCCACTTATCCAGAGGGCACTGAAAAGAGTGCTATGGATTTGTCTGACTTATATAATATAAATGAAACTTTATTTTTGATCTCTGATATTTTGAAAGTTATCAAGAGACTAGAGTTCTCATCCCAGTTTCCCCCCTAATTAGAGATATGACTATCTTAGGTTGGCTGTTAAAAAAAATCTCTGGGAAGCACCTTTATGAAGTGAGAAGGCTAGATTAGATAGGTGATCCCAGGGTCCTTCCAGATGGAAAATTCTATGGCTCTCTAATTTTCCCTTTACTATTCACTGCTTCTCCCTCAAAGATCCAAATCCTAAGATAAAGAAATGCCTCTCTGTGAGCCAGGTGCAGAGAGGCAGCAAGTGAGTGTACCTTACCTTCAAACAGAGACACCATCCCTTTAATTTGGTTAAGAAATGTTCATATGAGTGTCCCATAAACACATAGAGTTTTAAATATGTGGCATGGTATTTAGATCCTGGCTCAATAAACACAATTTTCTTGTCTCCATCTGTTTGCTTTCCTCTTCTAACCCTGTAGTGTCTAACACCAGATAGCCAGTCTGACCCCATTAAGTGTAAATGTTCAAGCAAGACACCTGGTTAAAGGGTAAGCTATTTAAATATTTGCTCTGAGGACTTGATATGCTTATTGAGCAGAATGTCAACTAATCCTAGTAATGATTATATACTGGTACTTTGTAGCCAATAAGATAAAATTATGCCTCTTATTAAATTCGGTTATTGGATGAGTCAGTTTGTCATTGGTTTAGTTTCATTGAATAGCAGCATTGCCACTTCCCTGACTTTAAGCTAGGTAATTATTTCTTGGAAGGACTGTTCACAACAGAAACATAATAAAAGACAGGATTGTTTTGTTAAGGAAAAGGAAAGTTCTTTTTGTTGATGAAAGTTCTGACCAATGATACTTTTCTTTTAAAAATACTTAGGTTTTAAGTGACCATATCTCACTTGCATAGGTTTTAAGTGACCATATCTCACTTGCATTTGGTAAATACGATGTACATTCTGTTTATTGGGTTTGAATTTACAGAATCATTCTGTATCTTCCAAAACTTTGGCAGAGTGTTGGGTTGCATACTCAATTCCTGCCATCCTCATTCTCAATGAATAGCTGGCCTCCCATTTTATTGACAAATCATGACAAAACTTGATCTCCCTCAGTCCCTGCTCACTGTGTACAAATTTGTCTCCATCCACTTTTGCAAACTCTTTTCTCCAGAGAGGACATGTCTCTCCTTGTATTCAAGGCCCTTGATTCCATCCTTCACACCTACCTCTCTCCAGACCTTGCTCTCTAACTTTCTGCACCCGCATATATTCAGCTGCTCTTTCTTTACTAGCTGCTCTTTACCTGCCTTGGCCTCCAGAGTGCTGGGATTACAGTCTTGAGCTACTACACCTGACTTAATTTATCTATTTTTCTTTTGCCATGCATTTGGTGTCATATCTAAGCTAGCTTTACCTAATCCAAGTTCATGAAAATGTAATGCCTATATTTTATTCTAAGAGTTTTACAGTTTTAGTTGGTACATTTAGGTCTATGATCCATTTTGAGTTAATTTTTGGGTACGGCATAACAAAGGAATTCAGCTTCATTCTTTTGTTCCCTCTGTCCTGTTCTGTTGCTATTCACTAACTCAGACTTTAGTCTCAAGCCATGATGAACTGCTTAACTGTGTTGAGTGAAAGACACAATGAATAGCTGATTACATGAGGTACCAAATGGACAATGTGCTAGGTGACCCAAGTCACTCCTATTTAGAGGATTGTAGGTTTGGTTCGTACTTTGTGTCCACATGTGTAAAAAAATCATTAAGTTTACTTCACTATTGCCATTCAAATGGATAAGCCAAAGTGATATATTCTCTTCACAGGTAGAAGACAAATGGGAATGTAGTTATGGTAGCAGTCAGTTAAAATGATTGTACTTTACATCTTTTGTGGAAGAGAAGAAGCTTCTTCAAATTCTTCATAAGAAATATATAAACAAGGATTATTACTGAATGGGAGGATTATGGGTTATTTTATACTCTCTATATATTTTCCAGAATTTAAAAATTGTTTGTAGAGAAAAAATGTTGCTTTGATGATCAGGAAAAAATCCAACATTGTTTTACAAACTCATTCCTGGCTTGGTTCACACAGGTCTGAAACCATCACTTTGTGTGTATGTCAGTTTCCTTGTACATTGGATCTATAAGGAGCCAGAAAAGGGTGTGTTCCCTTTACTACTTGGAGCAGGGTCTGCCTAGGATTGAAACCAGAAGCAAAGCCTTTCCTGGGGAAGCTAGCAGGAGCTATCCTGTGCTCTACTTCATTTTACTGGCCTTGCTTTTTAAGCAATATTGGAAAAGCTGCCTGTAGCCCCAAGGTTAGCTCTAGGGCAAAAGCATTTCTTTCCACATATCTTGTGTGAAGCCCTGCTTAAGCCATGGAAATGGAAAAATGGGTCTGGCAGAATTTTTTTCCCTTTGTCCGCTCTGCAAACCCAACTGAAAAGTTGAAAGTCAGCAGGAGTCTTCCTCATTGTTATGTGGCACCATAATTCTATTTTCTTCAGCTAAAGGATGTTATAGCAGTAAGGCTAAAAATATATGCACTGGGGTAAGATAAACCTGGGTTAGTAGCCCAACTTTTCCACTAGAAAAGGATATACTTGGCTGGTTATTCCACTTTCTTGAGCCTTAGTTTCCCTCTCTGAAAATGGGATAATTATGCTTATGCATAGGGTTTTGTAAAAAATATAGTAAATATTTCTAAAATTATAGCCATTTTAATTAATAATTAAGTGTAATCTCTATTGATGCTGACCAAAAAAAAAGAAGGAAAGAAAGAAAATGCTTTCTATGCTTAATAATAGTGATTTAAGAATATGAAGTCTATTTAGCCAAGTCTGTATACTTTATAAATAGAAATCAATACAAATTGAAGCTTTGACACCATCCCTTGTCCATTCCCAAAATAAATTGCCCATTCTGATCCATGTCATCTCTGAGACTTATTGCATAGTTAGTAATCATTTTTTGTTTATAGTCACTCAGATATAAGTAGAAATATAATACCCAGTTCTTTTTGGGGGATCTCAACAGTCCAAGACATAAAGATATATGTCTAGAGACATTTCTGACTTTATATAAAAGATAAGCCTACAAAAAGGCATTTCAGAATGGAGTGTAAAGAACACTGAGTCTTCAGCAGGTTATTTAACTTTTTTGGGCCTGAAATTCTTTATTCCTGAAATGGGGGATTTAGATTAGATAATCCCTAAAATCTCTGCTTTTTTAAAGCTCTGTGATTTGTGTCTAGATCTTGAGCCTCTTTTGAAAAACATTAATTACAGGCCGAATGCAATAGAAAATGCTTTAGAAAATGTGTAGCTAAGGAAGAAAGGGGTTTGCAGTTCAACAGACCTTGCTGAAATTCTGAATTCTTTCACATTCTAGTTCTCCTAGTCTCCTCATCTAGAAGCCAGTGTTGATAATAGTAAACTTGCTGGGTTATTAGGAGATTGGTGATAATATATAAAAAAGCACTTGGCACTCATAGATACTCAATTAATGCAAGAATAAAATCTGTCATTATTGGGACTAGGACTATTCAATATAACTGATAAATCATTAAGAGAATATAAAATGTTAGCAGCAATATGTAACCCAAGGCAACTGCCGAAACCATTATGATTAAAAATATTCATTCATGGAAATTTTAACTGGAGAGTCTCCTAATGGAGTAACATATTAGAGATGTTTAAAAATACACGATAATTCACATCACATATCCTCTCAGAATATAAGTACCTATAATAAATATATGATACAAAATTAACTCACCTTGAAGGTGTTAATCATGTACTGGCATTATAAAAGTGCTCAACTGCATAATTAAGTCAAATATTTAAAAACTGTGGATAGTAAGACACATGAAATTGTATACTGAAAACTGCAGCTTCATTGAATTCTAAGGCAGACTAAAAATTTTGTGAAGATTTATCAACCTGAAGAAAACATGGAACAATTCCTTTTTCTGCTTAAATATTAACCTTACTCTTAGCACCAAATAAAGATAATTACATCATTGAGAAAAAGACACGGGTATTAAGCTCAGAGGTTGGAAGGCATGTAGAGAGATGGGAATTTGCAAAACACGAAGAAAGTATATCAGATTTGGCAAATATCTAAATTCTAGAGGAAGAGTGGCATTAGGTCTGGGATATATGCATGAATGAACTCTTTGCTCTACAGAGACAGAGGGAGATAACATGTATCACATTTGTCTCTTTATGAATTTTTTTTCATTGGTGAAGTGAAAATTGGGTATAGGAAACAGGTAGGCTCATTTTCCAAAATAAAATATAGTTGAAAGTGTTTTCAGTAAGCACATCCTAGTGATAACAGACTGGGATATTTACATTTTTGTAATTTTTAATGCCTTTTTAAAACGTGTGATTCATAATGTTAAACAATGCAAAATGTAGCTAATGAAAATCCTTTGTAATCTTACCCTCTAGATTTAGAAACTACTAACAATTTGGTGAAAGATTTCCAGATTGTTTCAATTTATGGCTAATATGAGATGATACAACAAAGACCATCCTAGTCCATGAAACATTTTGCAATTTGTAAGTATCTCTGCCTATAAGTAAATTTGCTGGGTCAGAGAATATGCAGTAAAAGTTGGCCAATAATATGTGTCTATCAATGCTGCGTGAAAGTGCTTAGAATATTTTTCATACCTTACACTGATGTTATCAATCATAAATAAAAATATTCAGGATCTGAGTTTCAACCCTTTTCCAAGAGATAATTTAAAATAGAATCTGAAGAGAAATCTGAAGTATTATTAGTATTGTAATAACAGTGTATATGGTGTTTTTTAAACAATATTAATTTATTGCTTTTTCTTCCCCTTCCCTGCCTCCACATTTTTTGTAGCTGTCTGACTTCACCCGAATGTTGGCTTTAGAAGATTCTGTTCTGCTGGCCAGTGGAACAGAGTCAGCAGAAAATGATACCTTCAAAACTCTGAGTACTTTGAAGACCTTAGAACTCTGGAAAAATAAGTTGAGTCCCTAGTGCTCTCCCAGCCAGTCTTGAAGTCTTAAAACTAAATGATAACTCAATAAATGTCCTACATGGATCAGATTTTGAAAGACTGAAGAAATTAAAAATCCTCGAACATAAAAACAACCTGATCTCTTCCCTCTCTCCCAGCACTTTCTCCTCCCTTGTCAGTTTGCAAAGTTTGATGTTGGATGGTAACAATATGGAGGCCATAGCTGGACCCCTGATACTTCCCCATCTGACACATATGAGCCTGGAAAATAATAAGCTACATCTTATACAATAGCTTCTTTACTTCTCTGTAGTCTTTGCAATTTCTCAGTTTCAGTGGTAACTTTCTGACTAAAGCTCCTATCGATCTACCCAAATCATTGCTATTTTTAGAGATGGAAAGAAACCAGCTCAGAATGGTAAGGTTTTGAGACACAAGACACTTGGAGAATCTTTCCCATCTTTACCTGTCAGAAGACTTACTCTCTTCCATCAATGGGGCACAGTTCCTTACCAATATAACTGCTCTTGATCTGTCCCCAAATCAGCTCCAAATGTTGCCCTTCAGACTACCAGTAAAGCTACAAAAACTTGATTGTAGCAATAATCTGATTCAGAGAGTTACAGCACAAGACTTCCAGGACCTCCAAGACTTGAAACATTTGATTCTGGACAACAACACTGTGAGTTTCTTCGAAGCTGGAGCCCTGCAGAGGTGTTCTCAGCTCTCCAACCTGGCCCTGGGGCAGAGCCTGCTGTCGTCCATACCCCTAAGGTGAGTGAGTATTTTCATTTATTGTAGCTACTGTAAAAATTTTCTGAAGATTTGGACAATTCAGCACATCATATAAGCAAGAGAATTAGAGCAATTATCTGATCAAGGCTACACAAGGATTTAGGGATAGAAGTTTTAAACAGAGGTGTGGAATCTCCAGCCCTCAAACTCACTCCTGCACTAACTTTACCTATCTTGTCTATGGGACAATGTGTCCAGAATTGGTTCCTTCCGGTGAGTTCTTAGTCTTGCTAACTTCAAGAATAAAGCCGCAGACCCTCGCAGTGAGTGTTACAGCTCTTAAAGATGGTGCGTCCGGAGTTCGTTCCTTCAGATGTTCAGATGTGTCCAGAGTTTCTTCCTTCTGGTGGGTTCGTGGTCTTGCTGACTTCAGGAGTGAAGCTGCAGACCTTCACAGTGAGTGTTACAGCTCATAAAGGTAGCGTGGACCCAAAGAGTGAGCAGCAGCAAGATTTATTGCAAGTGAAAGAACAAAGCTTCCACAGCGTGGAAAGACACCCAAGCCGGTTACTGCTGCTGGCTAGAGTGGCCAGCTTTTACTTCCTTATTTGGCCCCACCCACATTCTGCTGATTGGTCCATTTTACAGAGCGACGATTGTTCAATTTTACAGAGTGCTGATTGGTCCATTTTTACAGAGTGCTGATTGGTGCATTTACAAACCTTTAGCTAGACACAGAGCGCTGATTGGTGCGTTTTTACAGAGTGCTGATTGGTGCATTTACAAACCTTTAGCTAGACACAGAGCGCTGATTGGTGTGTTTACAATCCTTTAGCTAGACAGAAAAGTTCTCCAAGTCCCCACCCAACCCAGAAGCCCAGCCGGCTTCACCTCTCAACAAGACACCAACAGGTGATATCTCTAGTAGCAAACATAATATGAAGACACTGTAAAGATTGTGTCTCAGTTTCATACTGTATATTGCCTGGATAATCAACAGTCAGTAGGCCTGAGCTTAGCTGCTAGCAAAACAAGGACACCAGGAAAAAAATAAGGGGGAAAATACAGTAAGATATTTACAATTTAAAATGCATTAAAGTAGTAGTTATTGGGGGAAAATTAAAACTTTACAATGTAATATTGTATTTATTTTGAATTACTTGTTGGGGAGCCTCATATTCTTTTCAGTGCTGTGACCTTTAAAGAGCTTAAGCTGGCTTTGGTTATTTCTCTGTGTGTCTGTCTGTATGAGTGGGTGAGTCCACCAGGTTGGTCTTACCTTCTGGTTTTGGTTATCTCTTCAGTTCTCTCTCTCTCTCTGTCTCCCTCGCTCTCTCTCTCTCTCTCACACACACACACACACACACACACACACACACACACACACAAGCACGCCCTCGCACTTGGACAATCTCTTCCCGAATATCCCTCCCTTTATACCCAAACTGCTGCACCTGTTCCCCTTAACAACTCATAATTTATAACTAGTGCAACATGTGTTTATATTAATTGATCCTATTTCTTTAAACTTTATTTTATGTTCTACATTTTAAAGTAGATAAATTTTTAAAATGTAGGATGAATCACTATTATTCTCTTTAAAATGATACTACGTTTGTCTATCAGTGGATTCTTTTTTTCCTTTCAGCACTTTATTGAAAAAATAAAAGGCTTCTTGCCCTGGCTATTAGCATTACCAAATTTCTCATAATTAATATACCAACTTCTGGTTTCTGTAGAATCCTATGGTACTCTATTTACCTAATTTTATTGTGTCTTATAATATATATATTTTTAAGACAGGGTCTCACTCTGTCACCCAGGCTGGAGTGCAGTGGGGTGATGATGGTTCACTGCAGCCTCAACCTCCTGAGCTAACGCAGGCCTCTCCCCTCAGCCTCCTGAGTAGTTGAGACTACAGGCATGCACCATATCTGGCTAATTAAAATAATTTTTTTTAGAGATGAGTTCTTGCTACTGCCCAGGCTGGTCTCAAACTCCTGGGAGCAAGTGATCCTCCCACCTCAGCCTCTCAAAGTGCTGGGATTATAGGCATGAGCCACTAATTATAGTCCCAGCCTATAATAATTTTTTATCAATAAAAAAGGGAAAATTATCTTTGATATGTAGAGATGTTACTTTTTCTAGTTGAAAAGGGGATTTTTAAATTACATAGTATGGTAACTGTACTCAGTGTAAAACATCAAAAAGTGATGTTTCCAAGAGAAATCAATATTTCAAAATATATTTTGAAGGTGATTTCAAAGTAATTAATTTCTTTTACTGCATAAGCATGAATACACAATTGCTTTAATTTAATCAATATCTTTTGAGCACTTACCATGTGCCAGGTATTTTACCAGACACTTGGGATACATCAGTGTAATAAAAGAGATAAAACTTCCTGTTGTATACAGTTTAAAATCTAGCAGGGGAAGACTAATAACAAACATAATACATAAGTAAAATATATAGTATTCAGACTATATTAGCTATTATAGCTTACAACAAAAAAGGGCATGATTATCAGGTTCAAGAGTGTAGTGGGTGAGGTGGCTGGTTGCAATTTTAAATAAGGTAAGAAAGGTAACCCTCATGAAAACATAACTTTTGAGCAAAGACTGGAAGAAGGTGAGGGATTTAGCTGCGAAGCTATTTGGGAGAAAGTTTTCTAGACAGAACAGCCGATTCAAAGGCCCTAAGGTGAAAACACACTTGCAGTGCCTCAAGATTCTACTACTTTTTATTTAAATAACTTCTTGACTATGTTACAAGCCTTATTATTTATTTATTTATTTTGAGATGGAGTCTCGCTCTGTCGCCCAGGCTGGAGTGCAGTGGCTTGATCTTGGCTGGCTGCAAGCTCCGCCTCCTGGGTTCACGCCATTCTCTTGCCTCAGCCTCCTGAGTAGCTGGGACTACAGGCACCTGCCACCATGCCTGGCTAATTTTGTTTTTGTATTTTTAGTAGAGATGGGGTTTCACCATGTTAGCCAGGATGGTTTCCATCTCCTGACCTCGTGATCCTCCCGCCTCAGCCTCCCAAAGTGCAGGAATTATAGGCGTAAGCCACCGTGCCCGGCCACAAGCCTTATTTTTTAATTACTGACTGCCCCAACTCCAAGGGGAAAAAATAGTGTATAAAATAAAAACTCATACAACAGGTGAGACAGTAACTATATCATGTAAAAGATGTGACAGCAGGCTATGACAGCCATGGGCAATATTGTGAACTTGGTGGGTTTTTCTACTCAAGTGACTTTTAGAAAGCATTTTGTTGAGTAATCCTGCTAAGTCTTTAGAGTGGGAAAAGTAGCTTAATTATTTACTCTTGTCAGAGTATTTGTGTTTTAACAAGTGAATACAGAAAGCACAGTGTTTTACCCCGTGGAATGTATAGTGGAATTGCAAGCATGAGCTAGCCATAGTTCTCAAATCTGGCTTCACATTAGAATTATATGAAGAAATATTTTTAAAAAGCATAATTATACCTAGGCCTCACTTCAAACCAATTAAATCAGATGCCCCTGGACTCAGGCATCACTACGTTTGAAAAGCTCCCCAGATGAATTTAATACGCAGCTAGGGTCAAGAGCTACTTTGCAAGGACAATGGGGCCAGTAACAAGAGGTGGGAGTGGGCTTTTCCTGTGAGGCTTAAATTAAGCAACACAACTGTCTGCTCTGTCAAAGTACTTGGCCAGCTGTGATAGCAAAGTTCTTTGCTTTGAAATACCCCTATCAACACTGCCTCCACTCCTCAGCCCTGTTTTGTTTTGATTGACAAGTGGGAAAGACCCAGAAAGGTTTCCCTGTGGTTTTCCTCTCATTAAAAGTTAAAACATGGTTGAGCACAGTAGTTCATGCCTGTAATCCCAGCACTTTGGGAGGCTGAGGCAGGCAGATCACTTCAGCCAAGAGTTCAAAACCAGCCTGGGCAACATAGTGAGATCCCATCTCTACAAAAGTTTTTTAAAAAATTAGTTGGGTGTGGTGGTGCATGCCTGTGGTCCCAGCTACCCAGGAGGCTGAGGTAGGAGAATTGCTTGAGCCCCGGAGGTTGAGGCTGCAGTGAACCGTGATTGTGCCACTGCACTCCAGCCTGGGTGACAAAGCAAGACCCTGTTTACAAAAAAAAAAAAAAAGTTAAAACTTGAAACATTATAATATCTATTCCTTATATTTTAATTTAAAAATTTTTATTTATGGCCTTTAAACATTACAACTTTTAAAAATTTGCATACTTCTTCTTCATACACAGTATCTATAATATACAATTCAGTTTTCTACAAGTAAACTATTAACACAGGCAACCTGCTACTATCACCAACGATATTTCGGCATATCTTTTCTTTTGCCTACCATCCTCCATTCTACATTTCATCAAGAAAATAGTAGTATATGGTTTCAGGTACACATATATTCAAAGACCTACTACATTTGCCTCATTACACTAATTGAGATAGAAAATAATACCTAACATTTGTTAAGTGCTTACTAAAACCAGCAGTGAACTTAGATACATACAATAATTCTGTGAAGGTAGGTACACTGGTTTACCTAATAATTTACAGACTAGGGCGTTACAGCTCAGAGGCATTCAGAAACTTGGTCCACGTCATAGTCAGAATTTAAACACAGTAGTTTAACTCCAGAGCCAGGGAAGTTTAGCCACTGCATAGTCCTGCCTCTAGGATTTACTCTACTGTCAATAAAATAACTATACTACTTCAAATGCCCAGGAACTGGACTTCAATTGTTGCTGCTTCAGATTTCATCAATTTGCAGCTTAGTGAATAAATATAAATTAGATTATCTCTTTTTATCCACTCCAGATAATTGAAATCTAGAATGGCTTCTTACAATCTAATGCAGATAGCATTTTATCTTACACCCAACTGCTATCTACTGCAAAATGGGCTTTGCCCATTTTTACTCTAAAAAGCAATAGCTACCCAAAGAACATGATAGCATTTCTAGAAAATTGTTTATTTTAAAATCAGAGCTACTTTAAAATATAAATCAGACTTATAAAGACAAATTATATCAAAGCAATAAGTGGCTGTCAGAAAGTCGCAAAACCAGGATAAATAGTGATTTCTCTTACAATGTCATTTTGGTGATGACTTCTATACAAACAAGACAGGAAAAAAAAGGCAAGCTAAGAACAGGCACAATTTTTGGATACACATCCAAGAACTGGATAATTGTATTTGTTTCCTAGAAAACTTGGCTTGCTCATTTTCATTCTCTAACATTGGTTATGGGACTTCTGTGTACTGAATGGTTCATCTGTAGGGTGGAAAAGTAGGATCTTTAAGAAGCAAAATGACTTACCTAAAACCACACAGTGGTAAACAG
The DNA here is from genome assembly GCF_009828535.3 of Hylobates moloch. NCBI lineage: Eukaryota > Metazoa > Chordata > Mammalia > Primates > Hylobatidae > Hylobates > Hylobates moloch. The sequence goes on from NW_026652277.1 coordinate 135,419,928, forward strand.
AATGGCTTAAGTTAGAACATAAGTCTTAATACATTGGGACTTTTTGACACCTGTTTACTCTAGCGATCTTTCCCAGTTAGGCTTCATTGTCCTCTGCAATGGGAACGAAATCTTGCTTACTACACAATCCAACAATAGTCTATTTTTCCTTGGCAGGGGGGAACCTATACATAAGAGATTTTCTGTATACTATTTAGAAATTAACCTTAGATAAGCTGGTGTGTGCACAAAATTATATTTTCTTGGAGATTAACTTTGAATTGAATTTAATTATCAAACTGTTAGAAGGCATAAAGTGATTTTCCCTGGTAAATTAATCTACTTTATTAGGTAAAATTTATTCTATCTAGGAAGAAGACACTTTAAATGATTGAGTATTTTTACTCAAAAAGTGTAAGTACTTATGTATACATATTACTGTATAGGATATGATTACAAATATAAAATGACAAATTTAGTTTAAAAAAGAAAACCCTGAAGGCAAAATGTAGGCTAAGGGCTAAAAACCCAAAATACTGACCTTTTGGGATAAAATTCATGTAATAATAATAATACTATAACAAGCAAAAGGTAACATTGGCATAGAATATGGCTAAACTTATTTGTTTTCTCTTTTTGATATAACACTTCTATAACTGGGACTGCCACAATAAACTACACTGAATACTAAAATTCATGAATATATATCCAGTATGTTCACTTTGTATGAAAATAGCATTCAGGTGGTATTTCAATTTGAAGGGCTTTTTTTCCCTATTACACTTTCAGATGTTTTGTATTTCATAAAAAGGAAAGCACTTACTACAAAGTTTCTGTGTAGGAAAAAGATTTTCACGTTCACCATTGTGATTCTTTTCTTTTTTTTTTTTTTTTTTTTTTTGAGACGGAGTCTCGCTATGTCGCCCAGGCTGGAGTGCAGTGGCGCAATCTCGGCTCACTGCAAGCTCCGCCTCCTGGGTTCACGCCATTCTCCTGCCTCAGCCTCTCAGAGTAGCTGGGACTACAGGCGCCCGCCACCATGCCCGGCTGATTTTTTGTATTTTTTAGTAGAGACGGGGTTTCACCGTGATCTCGATCTCCTGACCTCGTGATCCGCCCGCCTCGGCCTCCCAAAGTGCTGGGATTACAAGCGTGAGCCACCGCGCCCGGCCTTCTTTTCTATTTTTTAATCAACAGGCATGAGCATGACATTTTTCAAATTGGTATTCAGTTTTAATAAACCTGCATTTTCTTCCTGATTATAAAGCAATAGCTGTTCAAGCTTGAAAACTTAATATGCTGAAAAATTAAAAAATCATCCAGGATTGTTCAACCAGAGCCTTTGTCTAGACATAAGCACATAATTTGTTTTTACATATTTGGGATCATTCAATTTTGTATTCTATTTTTTCCACTTAACATAATTTTTTTTCTCTCTCTCTTCCTCTTTTCTGTTTTTTTCCCAAGTATCACTATAAACCCATGGATTTTAATTTATTTGGTATGTTTTGATCACTTACAGTTGCTAGTCTCTTTTGGTGCCCAAATTGTCACAAATGTGGCTAATGGGAGCCCCTCCAAGGTAGTCTGTTCATGAGACATGACTCCACTAATCTTTTTTTTTTTTTTTTTAGTTGTGGTAAAATACACATAAGGTAAAATTTATCTTTAAGTGTATATTTCAGTGATGTTAAGTATGGTCACATTCTTGTGCAACCAACCTACAGAAGTTTCTATCTTACAAAACTATAACTCTATACCTATTACAAAACTCTCCATATTCCCCTCCTCCTAGCCCCTGACAACCACCATTCTACTTTCTAACTTCAGGTTTCTATGAATGTGACTATTCTAGATATTTCACATAAGTGGACTCATACAGTATTTGTCTTTGTGATTGGCTTCTTTCATGTAGCATAATATAATATCTTCAAGGTTTATGTATGCTGTAGCATGTATCAAATTTTCCTTCCTTTTTAAGGGTGAATAATACTCCATTGTATGTATAGACCACATTTGGTTTATTTATTTGTCTGTAAATGGACACTTGGGTTGCTTATACCTTTTGGCTATTGTGAAGAATGCTGCTATGAACGTGGAGGTACAAATATCTCTTCAAGACTCTGCTTTAAGTTATTTTGGATATATAGCCAGAAGTGGAATTGCTAAACTATATGCTAATTCTATTTTTAGTTTTTTAAAAATAAAAAATTATTATTTTCACAGCAGCTGCACCATTTTACATTCCCACCAACGGTGCAAAAGGCTTCCAATTTCCCCACATCCTTGCCAATACTTTTTATTTCCATTATTTTGACAGTAGCCATCCCAATGGGTGTTCCATTAATCCTTAAACATTTTATCACATTCTGGCTGAGAAACTCTATGGGTTTTTTTCCCTAGACATAGAATCAGTCATTTCTCCAAGAAGCTCTGGTTCTTTCCAGTAAAGATTGGAATTCAGCAGCTAAGATCTGTGTGCTTGGTGTGCTCATGTCTTTGGGGTAGCATTGCTACTAGAATATAATATTGTTTCTAGGTCCTTTCAGCAAACAAGAGCTAGAAAATATATTTTTTAAAATTATGAATTCACATTGACATTTTCAATTCATATTTAACATCAGAGAGGGTTTTTTTTTAAATATTTTTCTCTTTTTCTCTTACAATGAAAGTATAGTTTCCTAATGACATGAATATATTTACTTATTTGTTTTGCTGGATAATATTCATAAAAAATTTCAAAGTTTCATTATTAACATTAGTATTAACAATAAACATACTAAGAGAAATTTCGAGATCTTTTTGTCCTTAGAATCTAAGGCTTAAATATATCCACTAAGTATGTTCAGTCAGAGTAATTTTTCTTTTCTCTATATGACTATGTTACAAATATAAACATTTGATTAATTAATTAGATATGCTTGTTCCTGTTTGTGTTCAGTTTTCGGACTTTATTTTGTTTTTGTGAACATGTAAAACATTAACGTGGTTGAAAAGTTAAAATCACATGGAACCAAACACTTCCTATATGTAACCATTTTTATTGATTTCTGATTTATCATTCTCCTCCAGTTGCCCCAAATAAGTAAACGTGTATATGTAATTCTTATTTCCCCCTTTCTTACACAAAAACTAGTGTACTATATGTACTGCTTTGTTTCTTGCTTTTTTTCTCTTTAACAGTACTTTCTGGAAATCACTTCATGGTAATTCATAGAGACCAGCCTCTTTTTTTTATTATTTTATTTTTTTAAGGCTGCATAGTAGTTCTTTACTAATATACTGGGTTGCTTCCAATATTTTGCTGTTATAAATAATATCATAAGAAATGCCACATATACTGTTTATATGTGTAAAGTCCTATCTTCAGGGTGTATTCCTAGAAGTGAGATTGCTGGTCTAAAGGATAAATATGTATTTTTTTTGTTAGGTTTGGCTAAATTTTTCTCCATAGGGGCTGTGCCATTTTAGACTCCCATTAGCAATATATGAGAATATCTGTTTCTTCGCAGCTTTGTTCACAGACCAGATTGCTAAGGCTTAGAATTTTTACCAATCTGATAAGTGTTAAGTGTCATCTCTGAGTAGCTTTAATTTAATTTCTGTTCTGCATAAAGTTGAAGACTTCAGGGCCCTTTGCTTTGCTTTTTATGTGAACTTCCATTTGTTTTTTTGCCCATTTTTCTGTTTTATTTTATAATCTTTTCTTCTCAGTTTTAAGGGCTTTTTGTATATTAAGAAGATTAATTCTTTGTTTGATATAAAGTGCAGACATCATACTTATCCCCAGTTTATCATTTGTCTTTTGATTTTGCCTGTCTTTTGCTACACACAACTTCTTTTAAAATCTTTTTAATGTTGATATTTTATAAATTTTTTATAGCTCCTAGATTTTTTTAGTCATAGTTACAAAAGCTTTTTCATATAACTGTTATTTTAAAAATTATTTTAAAACATCAGGCCAGGCACAGTGACTCACACCTGTAATCCCAGCACTTTTGGAGGCCAAGGTCAGTGGATTGTTTGAGTCCAGGAGTTCCAGACTAGCCTGGGCCACATGATGAAACCCTGTCTCTACCAAAAATAGAAAAAATTAGCCCGGTGTGGTGGTGTGTGCCTGTGGTCCCAGCTACTCAGGAGGCTGAGGTAGAAGGATCACTTGAGCTGGTGAGCTGGTGAGCCAGAGGTTGCAGTGAGCTGAGATCTCACTACTGCACTCCAGTCTGGGCCACAGAGGCAGACCCTGTATTAAAAAAAAAATCAAAACCCATGACTTTTCTAATCACATAATAGTCCATCATCTCATCATTTAAAATCATTGAGCATTAGTCTTTTTTTTTTGCTGTGATAAGTATCAAATATGTGACAAACATCTTTATCAATAAATATTCACTTTTTCTATTATTTCCTAGGTCAAAAGGCATGATATTAATTAAATTTGATACATATTACTAAATTGTTTCCTAAACGATACCAATTTACACTTCTTTTTTTTTTTTTGAGACGGAGTCTCGCTCTGTCGCCCAGGCTGGAGTGCAGTGGCGCAATCTCAGCTCACTGCAAGCTCCGCCTCCCGGGTTCACGCCATTCTTCTGCCTCAGCCTCTCCGAGTAGCTGGGACTACAGGCGCCCGCCACCATGCCCAGCTAATTTTTTTGTATTTTTAGTAGAGACAGGGTTTCACCGTGGTCTCGATCTCCTGACCTCGTGATCCGCCCGCCTCGGCCTCCCAAAGTGCTGGGATTACAAGAGTGAGCCACTGTGCCCGGCCTACCAATTTACACTTCTACCAACAGTTTTTACTATACCCACAGCAGCAGTGTTTTAAAATTAAAGCCATGTTTTAATTTGCTATATTAAAACATTTCATTTTTTAATTTGCCTTTTATATTCATGAAGAACAACACTTTTTCATACTTTTATTTGACACTTTTACTGCTTCTTCTGTAAATTATTGATTAATGGCCTTTGCCACCTTAGAAATTGGGAACTTAGTGTTTTTCTTATCAATTTGTTTGAGTGATCTCATTTCACAAGAAAAAAAACTAAAGAGTTTATGAATAGGAGCCAGAAAAATCAGAGGGTTAGAACATAAGCTCTATGAGACAAAGTTAAAGATCCATAGAATAACACTGAGATTTGTGCTTATAATTAATTTTCTCAAATAAATCTTGTTTCCTAGCTTGAGAAGAGACAGAGCTGTATGAAAAGGCAATGCTGCCCAGTTACTGTTGCCCTGATAGTTGTGGAATGATGGGCATGGCCTCCTCTCACATCCTGTTTCCATGCTTTGCAGGCTCCCAGGGACCTTAACCAGGCTGGACCTAAAAGGCGATGCCATCCAGAATATTGCTGAACGGGAGCTCAAGGACCTCAAGCAGCTTCATGTTCTAAACCTGAGGAACAATAAGATCTCTGCCTTAGACCTAAAAGCCTTAGAGGGTCTGCCTTGCCTCAGGCACCTGTACCTGGATGGAAATCCCTGGAATTGCACCTGCAGTCTCCTAAAAGTGAGAGAAGTCCTGATGGCCAAGGACACAGATGTAAGGGGAGGACAATGTGCAGCACCAGCTGAACAGCAAGGGAAGAGCTGGATGTCTTCCAAGAATATCATGAGGCAATGTGAGCATCACTTTCATCTGACTGAGAAAAGCAAAGAGACCAAAAAGAAATCAAAACCTGAAGACCTCTCCAGCATCAGAATCAACATGGATGATGGATGGTTATGACTATGAAATAGATTAAGTATGAACTTTGCTCAGTTTAGAAAGTGTTTTTTAATGTTCAGTCTCTTAAGTAGAAATGTGCTATACACTTAGATATGCAAGACTCTCTTTTGTAGTGGTTCTTATTTTTGTTTGGAGAATGTTTTAAGAATGAGGGTTAAGATGAGATGGGGGAAGAAAACAGAAAAGAACAATGATAAGAAGATGTAAGATTCCTTCCATTTTAAAAGTAATTTGTGCATCTGTCAAGATGGCCGAATAGGAACAGCTTCAGTCTGCAGCTTCCAGCAAGATCAATACAGAAGGTGGGTGATTTCTGTATTTCCAACTGAGGTACCTGGCTCATCTCACTGGGACTGGTTAGACAGTGGGTGTAGCCCATGGAGGACAAGCCAAAGGAGGGTGGGGCGTCACCTCTCCCAGGAAGTACAAGGGGCGAGGGAAATCCCTCCTCAAGCCAAGGGAAGCCGTGAGGGACTGTACCATGAAAGACAGTGCATTCCAGCCCAAATATTATGCTCTGCCCACAGTCTTTGCAACCCACAGACTGGAAGATAGGGCCCTGGAGTTCAAGCATGAAACTGGGTGGCTGTTTCGACAGACACCAAGCTAGCTGCAGGAGTTTTTTTTTTTTTTTCATACACCAGTGGCACCTGGAACTCCAGTGAGACAGAACCATTCGCTTCCCTGGAAAGGGTGCTGAAGCCAGGGAGCCAAGTGGTCTAGCTCAGCTGATCCCACCCCCAGAAAACCCAGCAAGCTAAGATTCACTGGCTTGAAATTCTTGCTTGCCAGCACAGCAGTCTGAAGTCGACCTGGGACATGGGAGCTTGGTGGGGGGAGGGGCGTCCCCCATTACTGAGACTTGAGAAGGTGGTTTTCACCTCACAATGTAAACAAAGCTGCCAGGAAATTCAAAGTGGCAAAGTTGCTGTAGCCAGACTGCCTCTCTAGATTCCTCCTCTCTGGGAGGGGATCTCTGAAAGAAAGGCAGCAGCCCCAGTCAGGGACTTATAGATAAAACTCACGTCTCCCTGGGACAGAGCAAATGGGGGAAGGGGTGGCTATGGGTGCAGCTTCAGCAGACTAAAACGTTCCTGCCTGCCATCTCTGAAGAGAGCAGCAGATCTCCCAGCACAGTGCTCGAATTCTGCTAAGGGACAGACTGCCTCCCCAAGTGGGTCCCTGACCCCACGCCTCCTGACTGGGAGACACCTCCCAGCAGGGAGAGCTCTGGCTGGCATCTGGTGGGTGCCCCTCTGGGATGAAGCTTCCAGAGCAAGGAACAAGCAGCAATCTTTGCTGTTCTGCAGTCTCCGCTGGTGATACCCAGGCAAACAGGATCTGGAGTGGACCTCCAGCAAACTCCAGCAGACCTGCAGCAGAGGAGCCTGATCATTAGAAGGAAAACTAACAAACAGAAAGAAATAGCATCAACATTAACAAAAAGGAGGCACACAAAAACCCCATCAGAATGTCAACAACATCAAAGAACAAAGGTAGATAAATCCATGAAGATGAGGAAAAACCGTGCAAAAAGGCTGAAAATTCAAAAAACCAAAACGCCTCTTCTCCTCCAAAGGATCCCAACTCCTTGCCAACAAGGAAAGAAAACTGGATGGAGAATGAGTTTGACGAATTGACAGAAGTAGGCATCAGAAAGTGGGTAATAACACCTCCAAGCTAAAGGAGCATGTTCTAACCCAATGCAAGGAAGCTAAGAACCTTGAAAAAAGGTTAGAGGAATTGCTGACTAGAATAACCAGCTTAGAGAAGAACATAAATGACCTGATGGAGCTGAAAAACACAGCATGAGAACTTCATGAAGCATACACAGTATCAACAGCTGAATCAATCAAGTGGAAGAAAGGATATCAGAGATTGAAGATCAACTTAATGAAATGAAGCATGAAGACAAGATTAGAGAAAAAAGAATGAAAAGGAACAAACAAAATCTTCAAGAAATATGGGACTATGTGAAAAGACCAAACCTACGATTTATTGGTGTACCTGAAAGTGATGGGGAGAATGGAACCAAGTTGGAAAACACACTTCAGGATATTATCCAGGAGAACTTCCCAAACCTAGCAAGACAGGTCAACATTGAAATTCAGGAAATACAGAGAACACCACAAAGATACTCCTTGAGAAGAGCAACCCCAAGACACAGAATCATCAGATTCACCAAGGTTGAAATGAAGGAAAAAATGTTAAGGGCAGCCAGAGATAAAAATAGGGCTACCTACAAAGGGAAGCCCATCAGACTAAGAGTGGATCTCTCTGCAGAAACCCTACAAGTCAGAAAAGGGTGAGGATGAATATTCAACATTGTTAAAGAAAAGAATTTACAACCCAGAATTTCATATCTGCCAAACTAAGCTTCATAAGTGAAGGAGAAATAAAATCCTTTACAGACAAGCAAATCCTGAGGGATTTTGTCACCACCAGGCCTGCCTTACAAGAGCTCCTGAAGGAAGCACTAAATATTGAAAGGAACAACCGGTACCAGCCACTGCAAAAACATACCAAATTGTAAAGACTCAACACTATGAAGAAACTGGATCAAAAATGGGTAAAATAACCAGCTAGCATCATAATGTCAGGATCAAATTCACACATAATAATATTATCCTCAAATGGAAATGGGCTAAATGCCCCAATTAAAAGGCACAGACTGGCAAACTGGATAAAGAGTCAAGACCCATCGGTGTGCTGTATTCCAGAGACCCATCTCACATGCAAAGACACACATAGGCTCAAACTAAAGGGATGGAGGAATATTTACCAAGCAAATGGAAATGAACAAAAAAAAAAGCAGAGGTTGCAATGTCAGTCTCTGAGAAAACAGACTTTAAACCAACAAAGATCAAAAAAGACAAGGGGGTTACATAATGGTAAATGGATCAATGCACCCAATACAGGAGCACCCAGATTCATAAAGCAAGTTCTTAGAGACCTACAAAGAGACTTAGACTCCTACACAATAATAGTGGGAGACTTTAACACCCCACTGTCAATATTAGACAGCTCAACAAGACAGAAAATTAACAAGGATATTCAGGACTTGAACTCAGCTCTGGACCAAGCAGACCTAATAGACATCTACTGAACTCTCCACCCCAAATCAACAGAATATACATTCTCCTCAGCACCACATCACACTTATTCTAAAATTGACCACATAATTGGAAGTAAAACATTCCTCAGCAAATGCAAATGAACAGCAATCATAACAAACAGTCCCTCAGACAACAGTGCCATCAAATTAGAACTCAGGATTAAGAAACTCATTAAAAACGGGACAACTACATGGAAACTGAAAAACCTGCTCCTGAATGACTACTGGGTAAATAATGAAATTAAGGCAGACATAAATAAGTTATTTGAAACCAATGAGAACAAAGACACAATGTACCAGAATCTCTAGGACACAGCTAAAGAAGTGTTTAAAGGGAAATTTGTAGCACTAATGCCCACAGGAGAAAGCTGGAAAGATCTAAAATTGACACCCTACAATTAAAAGAACTACAGAAGCAAGAGCAAACAAAATCAAAAGCTAGCAGAAGACAAGAAATGACTAAGAGCAGAACTGAAGGAGATAGAGACACAAAAAACTCTCCAAAAAATCAATGAATCCAGGGGCTGGTTTTTTGAAAAGATTAACAAAATAGACCACTAGCCAGACTAATAAAGAAGAAAAGAGAGAAGAATCAAATAGACACAAGAAAAAATAATAAAGGGGATATCACCACTGATCCCAAAGAAATACAAACTACCATCACAAAATACTATAAACACCTCTACACAAATGTTCTAGAAAATCTAGAAGAAATGGATACATTTCTGGACACATACACCCTCCCAAGTCTAAACCAGGAAGAAGTCGAATCCCTGAATAGATCAATAACAAGTTTGGAAATTGAGGCCATAGTTAATAGCTTACCAACCAAAAAAAGCCCAGGAACAGATGGATTTAGAGCCGAATTTTACCAGAGGTACAAAGAGGAGCTGATACCATTCCTTCTGAAACTATTCCAAACAACAGAAAAAGAGGGACTCTTCCCTAACTCATTTTATGAGGCCAGCATCATCCTGATACCATAACCTGGCAGAGACACAACAAAAGAAAATTTCAGGCCAATATCCCTGATGAACATCAATGCAAAAATCCTCAATAAAATACTGGCAAATTGAATCCAGCAGCACATCAAAAAGCTTATTCACCACAATCAAGTCAGCTTCATCCCTGGGATGCAAGACTGGTTCAACATACACAAATCAATAAATGTAATCCATCACATGAACAGAACCAATTACAAAAACCACATGTTTATCTCAATAGATGCAGAAAAGGCCTTCGATAAAATTCAACACCGCTTCATGCTAAAAACTATCAATAAACTAGGTATTGATGGAACGTATCTCAAAATAGTAAGAGCTATTTATGACAAACCCACAGCGAATATCATACTGAATGGGCAAAAGCTGGAAGCATTCCCTTTGAAAACATGCACAAGACAAGGATGCCCTCTCTCACCACTCCTATTCGACATAGTATTGGAAGTTCTTGGCCAGCGCAATCAGGCAAGAGAAAGAAATGAAGGGTATTCAAATAGGAAGAGAGGAAGTCAAATTGTCTCTGTTTGCAGATGACATGATTATATATTTACATCATCTCAGTCCAAAATCTCCTTAAACTGATAAACTTCAGCAGAGTCTGAGGATATAAAATCAATGTGCAAAAATCACAAGCATCCCTATACACTAATAATAGACAAACAGGGAGCCAAATCATGAGCTAACTCCCATTCACAATTGCTACAAAGAGAATAAAATACCTAGGAATACATCTTACAAGGGATGTGGTGGACCTCTTCAAGGAGCACCACAAACCACTGCTCAAGGAAATAAGAGAGGACACAAACAAATGGAAAAACATTCCATGCTCATGGATAGGAAGAATCAATATTGTGCAAATGGCCATACTGCCCAAAGTAATTTATAGATTCAATGCTATCTCCATCAGGCTACCATTCACTTTCTTCACAGAATTAGAAAAAACTACTTTAAATTTCATATGGAACCAAAAAAGCGCATATATAGCCAAGACAATTCTAAGCAAAAAGAACAAAGCTGGAGGCATCACGCTACCTGACTTCAAACTATACTACAAGGTTCCAGTAACAAAAAGAGCATGGTACTGGTACCCAAAACAGATATATAGACTAATGGAACAGAATGGAGGTCTCAGAAATAACTCCACCCATCTACAACCATCTGATCTTTGACAAACCTGACAAAAACAAGCAATGGGGAAAGGATTCCCTATTTAATAAATGGTGTTGGGAAGACTGGCTAGCCATATACAGAAAACTGAAACTGGACCCCTTCCTTACACCTTCTACAAAAATTAACTGAAGATGGATTAAAGACTTAAGACTTAAAACAATAAAAACCTTAGAAGAAAACCTAGGCAAAACCATTTAGAACATAGGCATGGGCAAAGACTTCATGTCTAAAACATCAAAAGCAATGGCAACAAAAGCCAAAATTGACAAATAGGGTCTAATTAAACTAAAGAGCTTCCACACAGCAAAATAAACTTCATCAGACTGAACAGGCAATCTACAGAATGGGAGAACATTTTTGCAATCTATATATTTGACAAAGGGCTAATATACAGAATCTACAAAGAACTTAAACAAATTTACAAGAAAAAAGGAAACTACCCCGTCAAAAAGTGGGCAAAGGATATGAAGAGATACTTCTCGAAAGAAGACATTTATGCAGCCAACAATCATATGAAAAAAAAGCTCATCATCACTGGTCATTAGAGAAATGCACATCAAAACTGCCATGAAGTACCATCTGATGCCAGTTAGAATGATGATCATTAAAAAGTCAGGAATCAACAGATGCTGGAGAGGATGTGGAGAAATAGGAACACTTTTACACTGTTGCTGGGAGTGTAAATTAGTTCAACCATTGTGGAAGACAGTGTGGCAATTCCTCAAGGATCTAGAATCAGAAATACCATTTGACCCAGCAATCCCATTACTGGGTATATACCCAAGGGATTATAAATCATTCTACTATAAAGACTCATGCACACATATATTTATTGCAGCACTATTCACAATATCAAAGACTTGGAACCAACCCAAATGCCCATCAATGATAGACTGGTTAAAGAAAATGTGGCACATGTACACCATGGAATACTATGCAGCCATAAAAAAGGATGAGTTCATGTCCTTCACAGAGACATGGATAAAGCTGGAAACCATGATTCTCAGCAAACTAACACAGGAACAGAAAACCAAACACCACATATTCTCACTCATAAGTGGGAATTGAACAATGAGAACACATGGACACAGGGAGGGGGACATTACACACTGGGGCCTGTCAGCGGGTGGGGGCAAGGGAAGGGATAGTATTAGGAGAAATATCTAATGTAGGTGATGGGTTGATGGGTGCAGTAAATCACCACGGCACATGTATACCTATGTAACCTACATGTTCTGCACATGTATCCCAGAACTTAAAGTATAATAAAAAATAAATAAATAAAAATAAATTATGAAAAAAGAGAAAAAAAGTAATTTGTCCTTGATAGTGAAAACTAGGTGTATTAGTGAGGGTTCTCTAAAGGGACAGGACTAATAGGATATATGTATATACAAAGAGGAGTTTATTAAGGATAATTGGCTCACAGGATCACAAGGTAAAGTCCCATGATAGGCTGTCTGCAAGCTGATGAGCAAGGAAGCGAGTCTGAGCCCCAAAACCTCAAAAGTAGGGAAGCCGACAGTGCAGCCTTCAGTCTGTGGCCAAAGTCCTGAGAGCCCCTGGCAAACCACTAGTGTATGTCCAAGAGTCCAAAAGCCGAAGAGCCTGGAGTTCTGACGTACAAGGGCAGGAAGTGTCCAGCACAGGAGAAAGATAAAGGCTGGAAGATTCAGCAAGTCTGCGCTTTCCACTTTCCTCTGCCTGCTTTATTCTAGCTGTGCTGGCAGCTGACTAGATGGTGCCCACCCGGATTGAAGGTAGGTCTGCCTCTCCCAGTCCACTGAATCAAATGTTAATTTCCTTTGGCAACACCCTCACAGACACACCCAGGAACAATACTTTGCATCCCTCAATCCAATCAAGTTGACGTTTAATATTAACCATCACACTTGGCGAACCACAATGCTAAATAGAATCATCATATGGATAACTTCCTGGAAATAGAGTAGCTGATTTTATCAAATAAGAAAAATAATTTTTGTATATGATGCTGGTGCTATTGGCATACACTACAGGCTTTTGGTTGCAAGCAATAAAAACAGACTCTAACTGACTTAAGCATGAAAGAAGTTATTGAAAGGACTTGGGATAGCTCACAGAATCAAAGGAAAAGATGAGGATCTTGAAAGGACAGAGATCAAAGCTGCTCCAGGGCCCCAGGCAGAAATACATCATGGAAGAGACCCTCAGTTTCTTTTTTGTTTGTTTGTTTGTTTTTTTTGAGGCGGAGTCTTGCTCTGTCGCCCAGGCTGGAGTGCAATGGCGCTATCTCGGCTTACTGCAAGCTCCGCCTCCCGGGTTCACGCCATTCTCCTCCTTCAGCCTCCCGAGTAGCTGGGACTACAGGCACCCGCCACTGCACCCGGCTAATTTTTTTTTTTTTTTTGTATTTTTAGTAGAGACGGGGTTTCACCGTGTTAGCCAGGATCGTCTCGATCTCCTGACCTCATGATCCGCCCATCTCGGCCTCCCAAAGTGCTGGGATTACAGGCGTGAGCCACCGCGCCCGGCCGAGACCCTCAGTTTCTTCAGGGCTCTCCTCTTGGCAGAATGCAGTGCCTCCAACTATTATCATTGTTAGCTCCCTCCTCTCAACATTCATATCCTCAGAGGGAAAGATTAATTGGCTTAGTTTGAGTCACACGTTTGCCAGGCTAAGGAACAGTAGGTCTTGTTTGACAGTCTTAATCAGACCAAAATGAAACCAGAAAGGGAAATGCAAACAGGCACCTTCAATCCTACGGATATCCCAACAATGGCCTTCCTGAAGATTTGTGCTCCGAGTTCTATGCAGTTCTCACTGAGGTGACCACAATCCCCATCCTGCCTTTCTTTTGATTAAATGTATGCTTTTGACAGTTGCCTGTTTGGGAATGGCCAAAGAATAATTTTGTTCTGTGAATCCACTTCTGAATACAGTCTACTTGCAAATAAATCTGAAACCGTATCCAAATTAGGTCCTATAAGATTTATCTGTTGCAGTACATTACAACATTTTTCTGTTAAAATATCCCCAGTGGGAAAGAAAGTAAATAATAGAGAATGAATGGATGAGCAAAGATGTCCACCAGAAGCCAAACCTTTTTTCAGAATGTCATGTTTTAACTTACCGTTTTATTCACATTTTGTATTACTTACTTTATATTTTCCTTTCTCAAAATCTTTATAAAATTGACCCTCTTGGCAGGGCGCGGTGGCTCACCCCTGTAATCCCAGCATTTTGGGAGGCCGAGGCAGGCAGATCACGAGGTCAGGAGATAGAGACCACGGTGAAACCCCGTCTCTACTAAAAATACAAAATTTAGCCGGGTGTGGTGGTGGGCACCTGTAGTCCCAGCTACTCAGGAGGCTGAGGCAGGAGAATGGCGTGAACCCAGGAGGCAAAGCTTGCAGTGAGCTGAGATCGCACCACTGCACTCCAGCCTGGGAGATAGAGCGAGACCCCGTCTCAAAAAAAAAAAAAAAAATTGACTCTCTTGCAGAAAAGCCCTATTTGTAGTGGGGTTTTTCTTTCTCCTTGGCACACTGACATGTATCCCAAGTATATAAAGCACAGAAGTACAGAAATAAAGGAACTCTTACATGATTTTTCTTATTATTGTGTGGGACTTCAACTCTTATGTGCTAGACCTACAGTTCTCTCTAAGGAAGACTAATAATGCATGATGAGTAATAATTTATACCCACTGACATTTCCTGGATATTTATCATTAGAATTCCCGAGCTGTGAGGGCCTTGAGAAGGAATCTAGCCTTTTACAGATAAAGGAGCTCGGGCTCATAGGGGTGAAGTAACTGTCATATTCACACCTACAGGAAGAGGCAGAGCTAGAACTCGATTGTACCTGAGTTTTCTTACTTCCGTCCAGCACTCTTCTGACTACAGCATTTGCAGCAATATAAGATTCACTCCGTACATTCTACTCACAAACAGTATCTAGAATAGTCATATGTCCAATAAAGTATCTGCAGTCATCTGTTCTGGTGGCCATAACTGAATGCATAGACTGGGTACTTAAACAACAAATTAATTTTGTCACAGTTCTGGAGGTTGGAATTCCAAGATTAAGGTGTCGTCAGGGTTGGTTTCTGGTGAGGCCTCTACTCCCAGTCTCTTATCTGGGCACACAGGGAAAAAGAGCATGCAGTGCATTTTGGTTTCTCTTCTTCTTCTTATAAGGACACCCAGATTAGGGCCTCACCCTTATAACATTATTTAGCTTTACTTACCCTCCTAAAGGCCCTATCTCCACGTACAGTCATATTGGGGGTTAGGGCTTCAACATATGGATTTTGGAGGGACCCAATTTACTTAATAATAGAATTTATATCTATCCATCCATCCATTCATCTGTTCTTCATTGAGTTGATCAATTACTTCACTAGAAAAGAGAAAAAAAGGTGGGGAGAAGGATAAAGTAGAAAAGGATAAGCAAATTTTTTAAAGCCTAATTATCAGCCACTTAATGTAGAATATTTTTTTCTAATTAGATAATTACCTATCAATCTTGGAAAGCAGCTGGAGACCAGGATTGGGATGCAGGGCAGGTGACATTTAGAAGGAAGAATGAAATACAGAATATGAGATGTTGTATCAAGGCCCTGGATGGTAGGTGTAGGTTGAGTGTCACTTGAGTTGGAGAAGGGAGAGTCATTTTGGGCACTGAGAAAAGGGACTACTTGGGGGTAGATAGGTAAAGGGAAGATAAACTTCCAAAGACTAGTTTTTCTTGATACCTATCAGTGTTTGTTTCTTCATCTGTAAACTAAGGATTATAGCAATATCTCCTAGAGTTAATTTTCTTGAATAAAACTTATATAAAAAAAGACATTTTTTCTATCTGCTCCCCATAATTTGCAAATCTGCTCCTCTCTCCCAATGGAGACATTGCTCAATATCCCAGATGCCAGTCATATGGTCACATGTAACTGGTTCCCCCCAGGGTTATGCAGTGGACAGCATGTGTCTATGCTGAAGGCCCTTGTCTTTTCTCCCTGGACCCCAAACATTGCAAATTACAGTTGCTTAGCCCTGCCAAGAGTCAGAACTGAGCCATTGCCTGGCCATATGCCTCCTATGGGCTGCTCCCTTGGTAATACAAATTCTGGTTAGAGCCTTTAAGTTGGCCCCTGTAAGGGCTTGCTTGTTCTTAGATGGATTAATCTCCCATTTAGCCTTGGGTTAGTGGGTGAGAATGTCATCCCAGTTTGGAACCTAAGAAGCAAGAGCTGAAATAAATGAAAAGGAGCTAGTGCTTTTTTCTGGCATACACACAGTCTCACTGGAAATTACTGCTTTGATCAGAGGTGATATTTTCACTAAACATCATTCTTATTATCTACTCAGAATTGCTCAAAATTTATCAACTTTAAAGAGTTCCTTTGGATACTTTAAAAATTTCTGCTATGCAGCATATACAATAGCAGGAAATGCTGTAGACTTATCTACCTCTGATGTGGGCTTTCTGCTGAATCCTTTGCAAAGGGGCTCAAAAGTCTTCTCCAAATCTGCTTGGTTGCACCTGTGAGTCTCCTCCCTTACTTCAGACAGAGGATGTTCATGGATGTCTTGGCTGTAGAAGGGTAAGTTAACTTCAAGGCTGATGGTCAGAAAACTCTCCTTCCTTACAAAGAATTGTTTTTTCTCTATAGGTGTTTACTATCTCCCCTCAGCAAATAATGCTGGTGTTGAGGCTACAGCTGAAGAGTCTGGTCTCATTATAAAATAGGCATTAATGTAGGGGAAAGGAGGTTAGAAGGGTCTGATGGCATTTAGCTCTTTCATGATTTTTATCTGTAGGTTATATGAGTTTCACCAACACTAAGAAACTGAATAATAATTTTTTTTGAGATGGAATCTTGCATTGTTGCCCAAGCTGGAGTGCAGTGGTGCGATCTCGTCTCACTGCAACCTCCGCCTCCTGGGTTCAAGTGATTCTCTAGACTCAGCCTCCCAATTAGCTAGTGTTACAGGTGCTCGCCACCATGCTCAGCTAATTTTGTATTTTTAGTAGAGACGGGGTTTCACCACATTGGCCCGGCTGGTCTCGAACTCTTGACCTAGTGATTCGCCTGCCTCTGCCTCCCAAAGTGCTGGGATTACAGAATAATAATTTTCTAAAGCTCTCTTTGTCATGCGTCATGGCTCAGTTATGTCACCCATCATTTTAGTTAATTTGATATTTTGCTCTTAGCTAAATTTACTTAGCCAAATATGCACACAAATGAAATAACTGCCATCTTTACAAGTCACCCAGAAACTCAATGTTTTTGCATCACATACCATAATTGATGGGGAATTAAATTGGATTCTTGCTGGCGTATCAGTCTGAAGCCCCAGGGAATGGTAAAAGTGCCCAAAGCACAGGTTTGTGAGAATAAACCTTGTGGAACTGGTGTCGTTCCAGTTAATAAAAATGGATTATCTTAATGGTTTGATTCAGGGGTCTTACTAGCATAGTCTCAGCCCTAGGATTGCCTTTATTCTAGGTGGTATCTGTTTTTGACAGGACAGAGGTGGTGTAATGGATTTCCCCATCTTTTTCTAAGGCAAGAGATTGTTTTAATATTCTCTATGGGTTTCCACAAAACACATAAAGGATTTTGTTTAATACCTATTTTCAACATTCAAAACAGTCACTGACAATTGCCTTCAGAGTGGGAGTGTTCTTAACCCAATCAATTTCCATATTAGAAAAATACTTAGTATATAGTCCTTTTGCTCAATCTATTCTCTTCCACACCACACAACCCCACAACTGCCACAACCTCCCTCACCCTGGATTAAATCACTGTTATTCAGGCCTATAGTACTAATTTCTTACTTAGAATTTATCAACGACTTTTTTTTCCCTCAATTCCCAATGTCACTGAAAATTGTCTAAATAGGCAATAAATTTCCATGCATTGTATGAAAAGTAGCTCATGATTCACCTGGTAATGTAATGAAATTCCAAACTGGGATTCCTGTGTTGGTTACATGTTTTTTGTTTTATTTTGTTTTTTTGTTTGTTCATTCATTTTTAAGAGGCAGGATCTTGCTCTGTCACCCAGGCTAGAGTGCAGTGGCATGATCTTGGCTCACTGCAGCCTTGAACTCCTGGGTGTCAGGCCTCTGAGCCCAAGCTAAGCCATCATATCCCCTGTGACCTGTACGTGTACATCCAGATGGCCTGAAGCAACTGAAGATCCACAAAAGAAGTGAAAATAGCCTTAACTGATGACATTCCACCATTGCTATTTGTTTCTGCCCCACCCTAACTGATCAATGTACTTTGTAATCTCCCCCACCCTTAAGAAGGTTCTTTGTAATTCTCCCCACCCTTGAGAATGTACTTTGTGAGATCCAAACCCTGCCTGCAAAACATTGCTCCTAACTCCACCACTTATCCCAAAACCTGTAAGAACTAATGATAATTCCACCACCCTTTGCTGACTCTCTTTTTGGACTCAGCCCGCCTGCACCCAGGTGAAATAAACAGCCTTGTTGCTCACACAAAGCCTGTTTGGTGGTCTCTTCACATGGACATGTGAGACACTGGGTTTAAACTATTCTCCTGATTCAGTCTCCCAAGTAGCTGGGATTACAAACTCTCAGCACCTTACCCAGCCAATTTATTTTTATTTTTTTTTGTAGAAATGGGGGCTTGCTAGGTTGCCTAGGCTGGTCCTGAACTTTTGGCCTTAAGAGATCCTCCCACCTCAGTCTCACAAAGTGCTGGGATTACAGGTGTGAGCCACCGTGCTCAGCCTATTTTCAATTGTAATTAATCCCACCTGATAATTTTACAAAGATTACTTCCTCCAAATGTTGTATTGACTCACACTCAAACTCTTAACAGCAGTGTTGTGGTTTCCTGGTTATGGGCAGTCATCAGCATCTATGCGCAGTCTTTACTTTTTGCCCAATCTGATGGGTGAAAATAATGGTATCTTATTAATTCATTTTTTAATTTCCTGACCACTAGTAAGATTGAACAGGTTTTTATATATTTGTTAGCCTTTGCATCTCCTCTTTTGTTAATTACCTATTCATATATTTGCCCATTAAGCAATCGAGCTCTTCATCTTTTCTAAAAATCAATTTGTAAGGTTTATTTTATGGTAGGGATATTATCTTTATTTCATCGGATATATTAATAGCATTTTAACCCAAAATATTTTCCAAAATGGCTTGCATTATGATGTCTTTCATCTTACAGAAAAAGTTATCCTGGCTGGGTGAGGAGGCTCACACCTGTAATCCCAGCACTTTGGGAAGCCAAAGCCTGGGATCACCTGAGGTCAGGGGTTCAAGACCAGCCTGCCCAACATAGTGAAACCCCCTCTCTACTAAAAATACAAAAAATTAGTTGGGCGTGGTAGCGAGTGTCTCATGTGTCCATGTGAAGAGATCACCAAACAGGCTTTGTGTGAGCAACATGGCTGTTTATTTCACCTGGGTGCAGGCGGGCCGAGTCCGAAAAAGGAGTCAGCAAAGGGTGATGGGATTATCATTGGTTCTTACAGGTTTTGGGATAGGCAGTGGAGTTAAGAGCAACGTTTTGGGGGCAGGGGGTGGATCCCACAAAGTACATTCTCAAAGGTGGGGAGCATTACAAAGAAACTTCTTAAGGGTCGGGGAGATTATAAAGAACATTGATCAGTTAGGGTGGGGCAGAAACAAATCACAATGGTGGAATGTCATCAGTTAAGCTATTTTCACTTCTGTGATCTTCAGTTGCTTCAGGCCATCTGGATGTATACGTGCAGGTCACAGGGGATATGATGGCTTAGCTTGGGCTCAGAGGCCTGACATTCCTGTCTTCTTATATTAATAAGAAAAATAAAACAAAAGAGTGGTAAAGTGTTGGGGTGGTGAAAATTTTTGGGGGTGGTATGGAGAGATAATGGGCGATGTTTCTCTGGGCTGCTTCGAGTGGGATTGGGGCAGCATGGGAACCTACAGTGGAAGAGAGTTAACTGAAGAAGGATTTTGGGATAAGGGGTGACATTATGGGGTTGTTAGGAGCATTTGTGGTATAGAATTATTGGTGATGGCCTGGATGCGGTTTTGTATGAATTGAGAAACTAAACGAAAGACATAAGGTCTGAATAAGAGAAGGAGAAAAGCAAGTATTAAAGGACTAAGAATTGGGAGGACTCAGGACATGTAATTAGAGTGTCCAAGGAGTCCAAGGGGGGGTAGCGTAATTACTTGTTTGGTTGGCAAGTTTTTGGGCTCTATCCTTGAGTTTTTTTATGTTGTCATATACCAGGCCAGATTGATTTAGGTAAAACCAACACTCTTCATTTAAAAATATACAGAGTCCCCCCACTTTTTTTTTTTTTTTTTTTTTTTTAGCAGTCAGTAAGTCAGGACCTCGGTGATTTTGGAGGAAAGAGAAATGCAAAGCCAGCAACTGTTTGTTAAAGAAAGATTAGAAATGGCTAGGAGAGAATGAGATTGATAGTGTGGTAGAGATAGCTGGAGAGAGGTAGAGGATGACATAAGAACGGGAATGAGAATAAGAGTAAGTATAAAAGTAAAGAATAGGACTTCATCAGGGTGCAAGTATTGGAGGGTACCTTGCCACTGAAGATCTCCTATCCACATAAAAGATAGAACTTAAGGGTGGCAGTTGAGGTAAAACCAGGCACCACTAAATACCAAGAGCCTGAGAAACTGCTTGGGTGATTTGACTAATAAAGGCTGGTCTGTTATTAGACTGTATACAAGTGGGAAGGCCAAACTGAGGAATTATGTCTGACAGAAGGGAAGAAATGACTGCAGTGGCCTTCTCAGACCCTGTGGGAAAGGTCTCTACCCATCTAGTGAAAGTGTCTACCCAGACCAAGAGGTATTTTAGTTTTCTGACTCGGGGCATGTGAGTAAAGTCAATTCGCCAGTCCTGGGCAGGGGCAAATCCCCGAGCTTGATGTGTAGGGAAGGGAGGGGGCCTGAACAATCCCTGAGGGGTAGTAGAATAGCAGATGGAACACTGAGAAGTGATTTCCTTGAGGATAGATTTCCAGGATGGAAAGGAAATGAGAGGTTCTAAGAGACAGGCTAGTGGCTTGTAACCTACATGGAAGAGGTTATGAAATGATGACAGAATAGAATGGACCTGTGAGGCTAGAAGGAGATATTTTCCTTTGTCTAAGAACCATTTGCCTTGTGTGGGAAGAGATTGATAGGTGGAAGTTTCAGTGGGGAAGAGTAGATGGGAGTGACTGATGAGAAGGAGAAAAACTGGCCATGAGGGACAGAAGTTGGAATTCTAGCTGCTTCTTTAGCTACCTTATCAGCATAAGCATTGCCCTGAGTGATGGGATCTTATGCTTTTTGGTGGCCCTTGCAGTGTATGACTCCAGCTTCTTTTGGAAGTAAAGCAGCCTTGAGAAGAGCTTTTATTAAAGAGGCATTAATGATGGAGGACCCTTGCGTAGTAAGGAAACCTCTTTCAGCCCATATAACAGCGTGGTGGTGCAGGATATGGGGTCAGTATAAATATTGATGTGTAGTCCATTTGCAAGAGTGAGGGCCCGAATTAAGGCAATGAGTTCGGCTTGCTGAGAGGTAGTGGAGGCGGGCAGAGCAGTACCCTCAATGATAGATGTGGAAGATACTAAGCATAGCCTACCTTTGCTGGTTAGTGGCAATTAGGCCTGGCGGAACTGCCATCAATAAACCAAGTGTGATCAGGGTGAGGAACAGGAAAGAAGGAAATATGGGGAAATGGAGTGAATGCCAAGTGTATCAGAGAGATACAGTCATGGGGGTCAGGTGTGGTATCAGGAATAATGTGGGAGGCCAGATTGAAGTCCGGGCCAGGAACAATGGTAACTGTGGGAGACTCAACAAAGAGTGAATACAGCTGAAGGAGCTGGGGAACAGACAGTATATGCATCGGGTGTGAGGAAGAAAATAGATTTTGGAAGTTATGAGCACTGTAGAGAGTGAGTTGAGCATAGTTTGTGATTTTGAGGGCCTCTAAAACTATTAGGGCAGTGGCAGCTGCTGCACGGAGACATGATGGCCAGCCTAAAACAGTAAGGTCAAGTTGTTTGGACAAAAAGGCTACAGGGCACATTCCTGGTCCTTGTGTAAGAATTCCAACTGCACAGCCCTGCACTTCGGCTGTGTGTAATGAAAAGGGTTGGGATGAGTCAGGGAAAGCTAGTGTGGGGGCAGTCTCTAAAGCTGTCTTCAAGGAATGGAAAGAGGAGTGGGGAAAGGATTTAGGATCTATGGGGTCAGCTAGGTTTCCTTTTGTGAGTTTATATAATGGTTTTCTTAGGATGGCAAAACCAGGTATCCAAAGGTGAAAGTATCCAACCATGCCTAGGAAGGAAAGGAGTTGTTTTGTAGAAGGCGTTGGGGTTTGAGAGATCAGTCGGACCTGATCCACAGGGAGAGCACGTGTATTTTTATGAAGAATTATGCCAAGGTAGGTAACAGATGGAGAAGAAATTTGAGCTTTGGAGGGGGATACTGGATATCCTTTGGAGAATAAATGTTGAAGGAGCAGGAGGGTGTCTTGTTGAGAAGATTCAAAGGAGGGGCTACAAAGTAGAAGGTCATCAATATATTGAATAAGGTGAGAAGCAGAGGGGTGGAAAGAAAGTAAATCATGGGAAAGAGCTTGGATGAAGTAATGAGGGCTGTCCCTGAAGCCTCGTGGCAGCACAGCCTAGGTAAGCTGCTGAGAGTGATGGGTGTCAGGGTCAGTCTAGGTAAAAGCAAAGAGAGGCTGGGACAAGGGGTGCAGGGGAAAAAAGCATCTTTAAGATCAAGAACGGAATAGTGAGTTGTGGAGGAAGGTATTGAGGACAAAAGAGTGTAAGGGTTGGGCACTACAGGGTGGATAGGCAAAACAATTTGGTTGATAAGGCGCAGATCCTGAACTAACCTGTAAGACTTGTCTGGTTTTTGGACAGGTAAAATGGAATTGTAAGGAGAGTTTACAGATTTTAGAAGCCCATGCTGTAACAGGCGAGTGATAACAAGCTTTAATCCTTTTAAAGCATGCTGTGGGATGGGATATTGGCATTGAGCAGGGTAAGGGTAATTAGGTTTTAATGAGATGGTAAGGGGTGCATGATTGGTTGCCAAGGAGGGAGTAGAGGAGTCCTACACTTGTGGATTAAGGTGGGGAGATACAAGGAGAGGATGTGAAGGAAGCCTTGATCTGTGGGAAAAGGTGGCAATGAGGTATGGCTGTAGCCCAGGAATAGTCGGGGAAGCAGATAATTTAGTTAAAATGTCTCAACCTAATAAGGGAGTTGGGCAGATGGGGATAACTAAAAAGGAGTGTATAAAAGAATATTGTCCAAGTTGGCACCTGAGTTGGGGAGTTTTAAGAGGTTTAGAAGCCTGGTCGTCAATACTCTCAACAGTTATGGAGGCAAGGGAAACAGGCCCTTGAAAATAAGGTAATGTGGAGTGAGTAGCCTCCATATTGATTAAGAAGGGGATGGACTTACCCTCCACTGTAAGAGTTACCCAAAGCTTGGTGTCCATGATGGTCCAAGGGGCTTCTGAGGTGATCAGGCAGTGTCAGTCTTCAGCCACTAAGCCAAGAAGATCTGGGAAGGAGTCGATCGGAGCCTTGGGCCAGTTGGACAGTCCAATTTCCAGTGGGGTCCCACACAGATGGGACATGGCTTAGGAGGAATCCTGGGCTGTGGGCATTCCTTGGCCCAGTGGCCAGATTTCTGGCACTTGAAGCAAGATCCTGGGGGAGGCAGTTCTGGAGGAACCCCTGGCAGCTGCGGTTCAGGTGTTTGGAGTTCTTGTGTGCTGGAGATGTGGCCGGGGTTTGTCTCATAGTGGAGGCAAGGAATTGCAACTCAGAAATACATTGCTACTTGGCTGCCTCTACTCGTTACTGTACACCTTGAAGACGAGGTTAATTAAGTCCTGTTGTGGGTTTGAGGGCTGGAATCTAATTTTTGGAGCTTTTTCTAATGTCAGGAGCAGATTGGGTAATAAAATGCATATTGAGACTAAGACGGCCTTCTGATCTTTCAGGGTCTAGGGCTGTAAAGCATCTCAGGGTTGCTGACAAATGGGCCGGGAACTGGGCTGGGTTTTTATATTCGATGAAAAAGAGCCTAAATGCTAACTGATTGGGGAGAGGTTGGATAAAGAAAAAGGAGCATTAACTTTGACTATGCCTTTAGCCCCAGCCACCTTTTTAAGAGGAAATTGCTGGGCAGGTGGGGGAGGGCTAGTTGCGGAATGAAACTGTAAGCCGGACTGGGTGTGAGGAGGGGAGATGATAAAAGGATTATAGGGTGGGGGAGCAGAGGCTGAGGAAGAATTGGGACCTGGCTCGGCCTGGTGAGGAGAAGCCTGGGGAGAAGGGGAGAAGTCAGATGAGTCTGTAGAAAAGAAGGATTCAAAGGATTCAGAGCTTGGAGTGGAGACTGAAGGAACAGACAGGTGAGAAAGAAGAAAGATTTGGGACAAGTCTCATTGGGAGTAGAGACTAGGGAGGGACCAATGTGTAAAATAATGCTTGGATGTCAGGCACTTCCAACCATTTGCCCATTTTTCAACAAAAATTATCTAGATCTTGTAGGATAGACAAATCCAAAGTGCCATTCTCTGGCCACTTGGAACTATTGTTGAGTTTGTATTGGGGCCAAGCAGTATTGCAGAAGAAAATAAGACACTTAGATTTTAGGTCAGCCGAGAGTTGAAGAGGGTTTAAGTTCTTGAGAATACAGACTAAAGGAGAAGAAGGAGGAATGGAGGGTGGGAGGTTTCCCATAGTGAAGGAGGCAAGTTTAAAGAGAAGGGTAGAGACATGGAGAAGGGGGGTGGGGAGCAGCCCTGGGCTGCAATGTGGGTAAGCAGCCAAAGCAGGTGTCCCCACAATTGACTTGCCACCAAGGGAACATGGGTGAATGATCAAGGCAGGCATCCCTGCGGAGATCAGACACCAATGGAACGTGAGTGAATAATCAGAGAGGCATCCCACAATGATTAAACACCAAGGGACGGCTGCCTTCCCGAGTCCGTGACCGGTGCCAGAGTTTTGGGTCCACGGATAAAATATGTCTCTTTTGTCTCTACCAGAAAATGAAAGGAATTGAAATTAAGAGAAGGGAGAGATTGAAGGGTGGTGCCAAGATTGAAAGGAGAAAGAGGTTGAGGGAGAGTGAGAGACGTTGGAGAAGAGAGTAAAAACAGGCTGCTTACCCGATTTAAAATCAGTGAGATTTTCCTTGGGCTGGTTGGTCTGAGGACCTGAGGTCGTAGGTGGATCTCTTCACTGAGTGAGGGTGAGGGCAGGGGACTGGTCTCCCAAAGGAGTCCCACTGACTTGGGTCTTCAGCACCAAATGTTTCATGTGTCCATGTGAAGAGATCACCAAACAGGCTTTGTGTGAGCAACATGGCTGTTTATTTCAACCGGGTGCTGGTGGGCTGAGTCCGAAAAAGGAGTCAGCAAAGGGTGGTGGGATTATCATTGGTTCTTATAGGTTTTGGGATAGGGGGTGGAGTTAAGTGCAATGTTTTGGGGGCAGGGGGTGGATCTCACAAAGTACATTCTCAAGGGTGGGGAGAATTACAAAGAACCTTCTTAAGGGTGGGGGAGATTATAAAGAA